>NW_027211691.1:7722500-8102500 GCF_022749685.1 Semicossyphus pulcher
ATGACATTTGCTGTCATGGAGCACCAGCGTTGATTGTTTAAATCTTAAGAATAAATCTTTAGTCATCAAACATTGTGATTAAAATCATTCATATATTGTCAGCCTCCATGGTACAATTATTTTGGATACACACTTAAGAACAGCATACCAACAATAAAATATGCACATCACATAACACATCATTACCATAAAAGTTCACATACCATATGCACGTTGTATACTGCCCAGACCCAAACAGGTGCAAACACACATTTACACACACAAATTGAAACACCTAGGAGCTGTTGCACAGAGACACACGATATAAACATGTGCACCCACACACACACACACGCCTGATTTCCATGACAATTAAAGCGGCGGTGTTGGATGCAGGAGGGCGTTTGCACAGCAGGAGACTAATGTGGAACCCTACATGCTCGGCCAGGTGGCTACTTCCTCCTCCCCCTCAGCCACCCACGCACTGAGTGAGGGAGAGGTGGAGGCGGGTGGGGGGAAGAAAATGGGTGGGGGTGGGGGCTGTTACAGAGAGTGGTTGTTCATCGAAATGGTTATTGTCATCTCTTATGAGTAGTGTAGCAAAAACTAGCACCCAGGCATCTAACTTTCATTCTTCCGCCTTTGTAAAATTATGCATTTCACAGTGAATTAGAATGTTTGACCAGGGTATAATTAACAGAGATTTATTCAGATATTTGATTCCTTAATTTTAAAGTGACTTTGCACAATCAGCGTGGAAACAAAGGATGGATGAAAACAACTGAATGTTGTGTTCTAATATCTCCCCATTTGTTAAACTAGCATATGTGTTGGCTTACTTAGACCCCCATTTTTGGCAATAGATGAGCATTGTTATAAATGCCAAAATCATTAAGAATAAAGTTTTCTTATTGGTCACTGCACCATGTTTGCCTAGCTCTGATAAGGGCTTGTTAGTGTCTCTTGCTGCTCACAGATCCACCAATCAGAGGGTTAGACCAACATGTTGTCGCCTGAGGGAAATACTTAAAATGGAAATAATAAAAATGGTCTGCCAAGCATTTGTTTTATATATTTATAGTTAATTTCTTTGTGATAAATGAAAGAAAAAGAAGATATTATCATTGTTATTAACTTCTCTCCTCTCACATGGATTTAACTGCTGTCTATCGGCTCATTTCTTTCACTGACAATGTTCTATGTATTAGTTACTTTCGTATAAAATCTTTATTGGACATTATCCACAGATTCCCAAAATGCTAACTTTGTAACCTGTGCTAAATGAATGCAGCTGCCCTTCTCCGTTTTAATCTTTTTTTTTTTTTTAGGGTAAATTTATACCAGAATATTATTTAATCTGCCTGTTCCGTTGTGTTTTTACACAGCCAGTAATTACAGTGACAAGTAGCTATTTGCATGTGTTTTTGTGCATGCACATTAGCATGTGCACCGTGGGGGCTAAGAAAACAATTAGCACTGCATTTCAAATCTAATTTTGGATCAAATAGCCTAATGTCAAGATCTCAGTCTGTCCAGTGGGACAGAGTTCTCTCAGGGCGTTTGATTAAAACCCCAGTCACACTGGGATTTTTCATCCTATGACTCAAATTTAAGTTAATAGGTTTCCCCTTTGGTTATGAGGACAATTTATATGCTTATAGATGGGGGCAAAGTCAGTTTTGGGAATGATGCAGTGGGCAATCTGTTGAGGCCTGCTGCTGTCCATGACCCGCCGTCTCACTCTGTCCCTGGAGTTTCTGTGGATCGTTCAGTCCTTCTAGATGCTCCATTGCCCTCCGAGCTCATAGAGGACAGTGAAGTGGAACCCAGGGCCCGTCAGAGCTGACTGATAAACCTCCTTCCATCTCATCCTGCCACACTTTAGCATTCCAACAGAGTACCAGACCCCACTTTATCTGCTGTGTGCCTAGGCCAACCATGGCCTCTATCAGGAATTGGACTAAATGCACTTTTCATTTCCCTTATAATATAGACTTTCCATCCATCCATCCATCATAGTCCTTTTAAAGTGGTCAGCACCACAGACCTCAGGCAGACGTCATTGTTTTTTGTTGGAGTGGCTTCACATTTTAATTTCATTTCTTTGAAAGCATTTTTTATATTTTATAAATCTGTTATTATCATATAGTTACATTATATTTTCTTATTATTATTTAAATAAATGCTTTAAAACCTGTCACATGCAAACTCACATGATGATGATATTACTTTGCAATGGTACTTCGGATTTCACATGACTGGAAAAGATTAGAATGGCCTTAACCAAAGTCAGCTCAAGGCTTAAACGCAATTAGGAAAATTTTGTGGGCAACTTAGACACATGTAAAATCTGGAATATAAATTGCACCGGAATATAAGTCTGCTGTCTGTTTTGGGGGGTATCCCAGAGGGGAAAAGGTTTTCTATAGCTATTTATTAATAAAAATGTGTATAAAAGTTATTTCTACAATATTTCAATTTATTTTGATTTAAAACACATTCAAAACACACACAAATTACAGCCTACCATCTGTTTTCGCCATGTCGAATTTGCAATCCTGCTAGCTACTGGTGCTATAGCAAGCGGTAGCTGGCCGCCAATGGTAACATTGATTGTTGGGAGAGTGGAGGCTGCAATGGCAATCATGACGGTGCATGTCCGTGACGAAGTGTTAGCAACAATCAAGTTACTTTTTTTTGCTTAAAACAGCAAGGAAAGCCAAACTGTGGCATATTGTAAATAGGACATGTAGCAGCTTGGATCCGGAAACAGTTTAATGCAGAGAGATGTGACTACACCACTTAACAACCAGATAGCACCATCATTTGGGTAAAATACCATAACACAATACAATTCCTCTCTCTGCATTTTATACTGGAATATTGGTCGCACCGGTATATAGGGCGTAGCCCACTTTTAAGATGAAAAAAAAAAAATTTAAACTGCGTCTTACCCTCAAATTCCACAGGATCTGTCTCCAGCACATTCTGTGTGCGCCACGACCACCGGAACTAGTCGCACCCATTCAAGTCAATGCTCGTGATTCTATCGCAGAAGGGTCTCTCCACTCTTCCCCGCTAAAGATATGCGCTGAGTCTATTTTTGACAGAGGCCGCTTCAAGCACACGTCAAGCTGAATAGAGCAGATCGTTCCAAACAGGAACTCATGCACAAAACAGCATACAGCATCCGGTCATTTCGAAATAAAACACCACGTAAAGGCCGGTACAGACTCCCGTTTTTTTTAAATCAACACACACAAAATCTTGAAAGAAGCACACTTTTAATTAAGTATTGTACTCCTCCATGGTAGAAGCACCAAAATCACGGAATGATATCCAACTGAGCAGATAATCAACCTCGGAGGTGCAAACTTTACTGCTGTTTGTGTGTTGCTCTGTTTCACATTGATGTTATCGTGTGATTTTGCATTTCTTGCACAACAACGTAGTTCTCCCACGATCTTTTGATCACGCCAATCCAGCTGCTCGGGCCAGCGCTTCACTGCGGACCAGACAAGAATCCTGTGGGCGAGTGCTCTCGCAATCTGACGGACCAGAACCGCGGCGCAGACGGAACACGCCGGACACGGATCTTATGGGATCGTGGGGTTATGCACTGCATTTTATTTTATTTGAGACTGTTGATCTCTGGGGCCCCTGGGAGTCTACAACAAATAATTTTAACCCCAACAAAAATCGTCTAACCCATTTTTTTGTATTATCCATTGTAATATGAAACTCTTCTGCGAGAATATAAAATCAGCCCGAGAAGACACATGGTTTTAAGCTGATCCAGGAGATATACATTTGTATGTGAACTGATCTTAAATCGGAATTTGAGACTATGACCCAAGGAAACGTGGATGAATTTTTCCAACTTGCATTATATTTTGGTAGATTGAGTTAATTTATTTTTGTAAAATCAACATTGAAAACACAAAGTGGTCAACAAACGTTCACTACAATCATGCAGATTGTAAATTCTTGTGTAACTATCCCTCAAAACTGTTTTATGATGTACGTTTAAAAAAACTAGAGCCAATGGATATGACAACCTGACATCAAGTGAAGCGCTAAAAATAATAGTATTTTTTGTTTCACAACATTTTGCTCCTGTTTTTATTATTACTACATAACAATTCCATAACATTTTATTACCAAACCATGACAACTGAGGAAATCCATCTGCTGATGAATATTATGTGATAAGATTAAAAGCCACTCTTCTCTGTATAGTATCAGAGAAGCACGCTTTTTTTTACATAACCACTTACATTTCCAGATTAAACAGACGACCTTGTTCCTGTATACAGTTACTTCAATAATACCACAAGATGTACCTGACAAGTTTATAAAAACAGTAACAGAATCTCTCTGTTTACCTCAGTTACTTGCCCCAGTGACTAAGAACAAACAACAAGATTTATTTCTGTTTCTGTGAAAAAAAACAACTAATGGTTCTCTCGCTAATGGCAGGGAAGTGGGGGAGTGGTTGGTTAAGAAAAAGAGAAGAAAGAATTGATAGAAGGAAGCCAGTAGGCAAGACAGAAGCTATATCCTGTTGTATCTCCCCCTCTCTCCACCCCTTTTCCACTGTATAAATAATGCAGAGCACGGCGCCCCCCGGTGCTGTGAAGTGTTTGTTAATGGCCGTGCTAATTGCAATAAACAGGAGTGGTGTTTGAGCCCTCTAACAGGCACAACACTCCTAATTAGGTTGGCTGGGCCTGATGGGACACTGGGAGGAGAAAGGAGGAAGGAGGGAGACAAAAAGAGAGGTCAGACTGAAAGAGAAGAGGGAGAGGGAAAGTGGGAGGATGGAGAGATGATGCTCGTAGAAGCGATGGAGGAGATGAGGAAGAGGTGGGGTACTAAGAGGAGGAAGAGTGAGAAAGAAAAGATAGGATGAGGACAATGCTGAGAGGGAGCAAAGGGGGAGATGAAAAGGCTAATATTAGAGAGGAGGAGGGAAGGAAGAAAAGAATGCCAAGTAGGAATAAGGGAAAGAGGGGAAGAGGAAGGGGAGAGGTGGAAGCGAATCAAGGAAAGGTCACATAATATCTTATCAGAGGTGTGATCATGAAAGAACACCAGCGAGAGGAGGAGGAGGAGGAGGGGAAGAAAGGGAGGTCATCATCCCTCCATCGCCTGATGACCAGCCCAGACAGAAAATACAAATTAATTAAAACACATGCGGTTGTAAAGGAAAATGTTGATATCAGTATGCAAATGGCGTATCAACGCTACAATATTATCACAATACAGCACGCTTGCACACCAATCAACAGTAAAGTTATGCATCTCTAAATCTATTTTATATAAAAACACATCTCTTATACTGCTCATGGTCTGCATTTTTAGCACGAGTAATATTATTGATTTATATTATGTAGTTAAATCTCTGTATTCTGTAATTAATTATCGGTGTAGTAGTTTTTTCATTGTTACTGGTGGAGTCCAGAATTTCTATCCTTCCCAGTATCATTTTATCTTGGTGAAAAAGCCTGGTCACTGACCACTCTCTGACAGCTGTAGCAGACCTGCATTAGCACCCTTCATGATGCTGCTACCTCACAAGCATTCAACTCTTGAGCCACCTGCTTGCTTTAAATATGAAGCAGCAACAAAAAACGCAATGTATGTTTTCATCAAGGTTAGGGCTGACAGCTAATAAAAAGCGTCTACATTTGCCGTTTATGTAATAAAGGATAGGAAGGAGCAACCACAGTAAGCTGTTAGATGAACAACTGACAGGATCTTATCGTATGAAGAAACATCACATCAATAATCTGGTTTTTAAGGTGACCAACTTGTACTGTGCCGAGCTGTTGTGTGGAAAACTACTGTCACCATGCATGCAGCATGAGCTCAGATTGCACTCGCTCACATCATGATGTTCGAAGGCCACTTAGTGATGAGTCATCTCCCTCCTCTGTGACAAAGCTCTCTGTTGGCCATAGCAATTATGGCAGACGCAAAGGAGGGAATGAGGTCCGCAGATGGAACAGGTTGTGGTGGATGCATTGGTTTAACTCACTTTAGATTTTAACCTGGGAGACATGCTTTTTATCCCTGTTTCAGAGAAGTAGTCAAGTTTTCCTATCCGTAAACGGGAAGTTATATTTTTACTAACAGTGTTTTGTTTTTTTTTACATCTCAGAAGGAACAGATAAAGATGTCATTCTGTCATTCTTCATATCTTTAATTTGAAGGCATTGTTGTATTTATTGATAATCAATATCAATAATAACGCGTTACCGCACATTCCCTTTAACGCTAATATTTATTTTGACTCACAATTAACATATGAGCGTTCTACTATTATGACCCTCCGCCCGCCCCATAGTGTGGGAAATCAGGAAGCGATGTAGCGGTAATGTTGTGGATAGCAAGCAGAAACAATCCTCCGTGAGCAGAAATGGATAAAGAAAAGGATCTTTTAAAAGGCAAGTTCAGCCTCAAAGCTCTGCTCGATGGTTCTCTGGACAAGACAACAGTTATTTGTATTTACTGTCAATGTGAACAGAGTTACCACCGGAGTACGTCGAGTCTTAAATACCACTTGCTGGCCAAGCACAAAGCTGATGCAGAGAGCCCCAGGTTTTATAAAATGTCTTCAAGTGATAATACTTTGACTAAAATTATATTATTTTTGTTTCCTACTGCAGACTTAGAATGTTACATTAAGGCCAATATGCCCGTCTGTTGTTGCTTGTTGGGCTTCAGTTTGCCATATTTTCTGAGCATGCAGTAGCTTTGAGGTTATTCTGTAGAATATTCAGGTGAGTATTTGTCATTGTTTTACAACATTTGTCCATTTCCATGTTGATAAGAGAATTAAGAACTTGAAAAATATCTCTTTAAGGTACATTTACAATAGGGAAAAAACTGCCATTGATTTGCGATTAATCATGAGTTGGACAACCATGCAATTAATCGAAATTAAATATTTTTAATGATTGACAGCCCTCCGAAATATCTATCTAGTACTGAACAACTTCCACAGCTCTGGCAATGTGTTTGACATGATCCAGTATATTTCACGTTCCACCGACTTGCACCACTTTTCTTCCAAAGAAACAAATAAAATGTATCCTTTAAAAATGCACAAAGTATTTACACTACACTATATAATGCCACTCAAGATGCACATGCTTAACAGCGATCCATGAGCTTTTATACAAACTCCTTTTGACAAACATACACATAAATAACACCCACTTGCATGTTACCATCTCACAAAGGGTCACTGTGTATGACCACTGTTGCACATGCTCATACAAGAACAGCCAAACACTGTGTGTGATGCATGTCCACACAGCATACAGCACTCCAGACTAATGATGTCTGAAGGCTTCTTCTGTCTTTTGATGAGCGCTTCACTCGACTGCCAGCGTACTGTGATGCACTGAGTCCGGGCAGGTAGCATCACATGGCTTTTTGGCTAAGTGTTTGAGCCCAGACTTTGATGTTTGGCAATGAATGTAGCCGTGAAACTAAAGACGACACGCTAATGTGTGCAGATGAAAAGCTGCGGGGTCCACTTATGCTGCATTCATGTCATATTGGATTTACCATGAATAGAACTTAAAAAGTCTCATACTAGCTTTTTGGTGTGTGGAGTCCAACCCGTGCACAGAGATGCACACATAGAGTACAGAGTACAGTGACAAACAGTGGTCTCCTGTAAGTCATTTCTTCAAACAAAGGTGGGTCACAAGTTTCCTTTTATGGTCTTTTATTGATTAAAAAAATAATGTATGTTTCCAACTTCTGCATGTAAAATATTAAACTGATTGGTGAAGTAGTATGCTAGATAAGCTGTGAAAAGACATATTTACACATACACATACACATAACACACACTCAACACATAGGCCCACACATTGGAGGAGGTCATGTGACCTGTGATAACCTTTCATAAATATTAACTGGCAAAAACTAGCTTTAAACTTACTGACGAACTTAACTAACTCATTTTGTCTTGCAGGAGCAGTTTCTCTGATGTGAGGTCTGATATAACAGTATTTGCATTTTTCACAGTTTATAACTAAACAGGCTAATACTTGCTTTGATTGTCTGAACCAACATGAATTAAAACATATTTATTTTTACCTAGCTTCGTCACATATATTTAATTATAGATAGATAATTTTCATGTGTGTGTGTTTCTTTCCTTTATTGAGATTAAACAGGGCTAGATCCCCCGGCAAAGAGACTGTAGCACTTTGTTTTACTGAATAATTAACCAGCCTCCTAAACATAACTAATGTGTGTGTGTGTGTGTGTGTGTGTGTGTGTGTGTTAGTCTAGTAGGAAGATCATACATCATACAGAGACAAATGACCCCATTCTGTGTAATTGCGTCATCATCTCGGTCATCATCTCTGTCATTATCTATGTCATCATCCCTGTGATCATCTCTGTCATTTCTGTCATCATCTATGTCATCATCACTGTCATCATCACTGTCATCATCTATGTCATCATCCCTGTCATCATCACTGTCATTATCTGTCATTTCTGTCATCATCTATACCATCCTCTATGTCATCATCACTGTCATCACTGTCATCATCCGTGTCATCATCCCTATCATCATCTGTCATTTCTGTCATCATCACTGTCATCATCTCTGTTGTCATCACTGTCATCTATGTCATCGTCACTTTCATCATCTATGTCATCATCACTGTCATCATCTGTCATTTCTGTCATCATCACTGTCATCATCTGTCATTTCTGTCATCATCACTGTTATCATCCCTGTCATCTCTGTCATCATCTCTGTCATCTTCATCTCTGTCATCACTGTCATCATCATCTCTGTCATCACTGTCATCATCACTGTCATCTAGGGCTGCAACTAACAACTATTTTGATAATCAATTAATCTGTTGATTATTTCTACGATTAATCGATTAGTAATCGGATAAAAAGAAAAACAAGATACATTTTTGTATTAGCATTATATTCAAAACAAAAAAAATATTATATCTTGTTTTCTTGTACAGTACAATGTTAATATATAAATTATGTAACTCTTGATTTATTTAATAATTTCACATGAAAAAGGAAAGTACAGACAAGGTCACCACAATAAATGGTAAATGGACTGTACTTATATGGCGCTTTTTTAGTCTTTGCGACCACTCAAAGTTGCTTTTACACTACATGTCACATTCACCCATTCACACACACATTCACACACTGATGGCAGAGGCTGCTACGTAAAGTGCCCAACTGTCAATCAGTTATCACATTCATACCCGTGGCCTATGCCACCGAGAGCAATTTGAGGTTCAGTGTCTTGTCCAATGACACTTCGACATATAACCTGGGGATCGAACCTCCGACCTTCCGATTGAAAGACGACTCTCCCACTGAATCACTGCCGCCCCATATAATAAAACAGGACATTGGGGGTGCAGCCATGAACTGACTATAACAGGGAAATGTAACTAACCAAGGGAAATGTAACTAACCAAAATATATTTAATCAGATATTGCTGATGTTTCTGTTGTGAATAAATAAAAGATTCACTTTAGGCTGTCTCTGACTAATGGCATAAAATATTCAAAAACTACATACCGTTATGTTACACTCCAGTGTCTGTCCGACCGAATTTCAACTAAAACACAATAACAAGTTAATTTAAACACAATGTTACGTACAGAAATACTTTCCGTCATTTCTCTCATTGTTGTGACGGTTTAATGAAGCCGTTTAATGAAGCTTTATCAAGAGTTAGCGTTAAATTAGCGTCACTAGTGCCGTTAGGTTATCAACAGCTTTAATACCAGGGTATACTGTCCTCCACTGCTTTATCAGGGGCCCAGCTATGGGCCCATCACAAAACGGAGAGGAGAGAATATAATAATAGACAGAGTTTCAGTGCATCATGTTTGTTTTAAATGAACGGAATCGTAATTGTGCGTTTGTCCGTGTAAACGGACACTAATCTACACTAATCTACCTTCCTGTAATTTATCACGTGAGCTACACAAGCTGCAGCATTGGCTGGCTGCCCCCAGTGATGTTTTCACAGCACATGCTGTGCATCATAACAGAGACCCCACTAATCAATGATGAAGTTCGTTGCCAACTATTTTAATCAGCGATTTTAATCGATTTAATCGATTAATTGTTGCAGCCCTACTGTCATCGTCACTGTCATCATCATCCCTGTCATCATCTCTGTATATATATAGATAACCACACACACACATAGAGAGAGAGAGAGAGACAGACAGAACAAGCAAGTTGTCATTGTTCCTTTTAGTCAAAACAATAAAATGGGGTAAGATTTTGAGTGTAAATTAATCTGACTTTTTTCATATTTTTCAAGTTTTAATACACCAAACTTGTTCAAATCATGATAATAACACTCTCAATCAATTCTTTATGCCAATTAATTTTGTCAGAAATCCTAGATGGCTGCCAAAATGGCTGCGAAACTGGCCATCAAATTTTGTTTACTAGACACCATGAGGATTACAAAAAACTAAGTAAGAAAAATATATCCATGGGATGCATAGAGACCCTTCCTCCTAGACTAGACTATGCGTGTGTGTGTGTGTGTGTGTGTGTGTGTGTGCGTGACACAGGCAGAACAACAACAGTTACCGTGATGAGTCCTTCCTGTTGAGGAGATAGGAGGAAGAAGGGGGCAGAGGAAACTGAGGAAATGAATAGAAGAGGAAGGATGGAAACAGCTAAAACAGAGACAAAGAAGGAAAACAAGACTAGGTCAAAACCTATCATGTGGCTGACCACATTAGCTCAATGTGTGCTTTTGTGGGCAATGTGTTACAGGGACTGTCCTTATGAGGACGATGACAACGTGTTCGAAAGTAGGTGAGCGCTGCGGACGAAAGGTGACGAAAGCGGAGGAGCAGCCCTGCCTACTCCCCAAACAAAGTATTCAGAGCTGTATAGACAGAGAGTCGCATCAGTGGAGGTCCAATATGCTTCATGATCCGCCATTGCGATGTCCCAACTCTCTCTCTCTACGGCTCTGAAAGTACCATCACTCAGTCAGTCAGTCAGTCAGTCACATACAGTACCATGCGTAGGGCTGACCCCGGCGGTGAGCCAAAAAGGATTGAGGAGTGGAAGAGGGAGGGAGGGACTTCATGGTCCCCTGCTTAGGTTCAGCACCTGCTTTTATTCAACACCTTCATACACTATTTAACATTTTAAAGTACTCCCAAAACTCAACCAACATTGATGTCACAGATAGTTCACATCTCATAGATGTGTTTTGTCGTGACGTTTATTTAATAAGATTTGCTATTGACCTTCAACCTTTCTGTGTTTCTTTCAAACATGAGGCAGTTCATGACAAAATGGATGCTTGTCCATTGAGCTAGTGGAAGGACTTTTTTTTCTTTAAGAATGACCTAATTTGGTAGTTTGATAAAAGTTTGTGTTACAAAAACTTTGGGGGTCAAATTTGGAAGGTTCTGGGACTCTTTGATGTAGTTGCTACTTAAGTGTGGAGTGAGAGCTTTGACCGTTCAGTCCTCTGTTCGGATGGCTTTTTTCAATGTGGTAAAAAATAACTTTTGACTTTTAATTTATCCTGTTGTAGAACTGTATGGCACTGAATAGTTGAAAGAATCTGTACAAATGCTATGAAAAACAAGCTGTTTGAAGCTGAAATTAGGGTTACTGAGAGTGAAAAAAATAACCTTGGGATTCATCATCAGACAAACTGATGACTTTAACATCTAAATAACAAAACGAGAGTCATAAATCCAAACTAGCAAAGCAGGAATTTTGGCGGTGTAGACTCAATTTGCTAAAAAAAATTGTCAGGGTTATTTTGAAAAGAAATATGATTTTCATTATGCAAACAATGTGTTTGGTTCTTACATTCAGTGCCAGGCAGTATTGCCACTTTCCTAAATGAAAGAGAGTTTACACCTCATCAGAAAGCTGCTGTTTACTTTGATGAATATGTTTTGACACATTAGAGGACTTTTTCTTTCACTACTGAGTGATGCTAATGGTAGTCCTTTTACTCCGCTGGGCTGAACATCAGTCTTGTAGAATATACTTGTATCATTGGTCATTGGAAGAAATAGATCCTTGCACCCAGTGCTCTGCTCATGTATGCACATCCGTCTGCTTGGGGGTTGAGATGCAGTCTAACCACAATAAGTCTGAAGGGTTGTTGTTACTTCCAGGATCAGTTAAAAAAGTTTATGTGACTCTTTTGCACAACACAAGCTTTGCAGATCATTTTATTCTTAGGTTAATTTAACATTCTTTCTGTGAAGTTGCAGTTGGTGTTTGCACAAATATTTAGTTGAAGGACTAGATATGATCCTGTGTAATGACTTAGTGGTTGTTTGTGTCTGGCCAGACCATCTTCGTATCATTGCTAAACATCCTCCGGCCAAGTCATCCTCAAAGCCACCTGAGAATTCAGAGTATGTGCAGTAACCTCTGCCATAAACTAGGCAAACTCTGACATTGCAAAGACAAAAGTGACTAGTTAAGCAAGTTAAGTTGCTTGATTTGTTCATACCTGTCCCGTTACAAGTTGATTTGATGAAAGAACAACAGTTTGAAACGACCATGAAAGAGCCATGGATTCCCCATTGTGATGACTTGTTGCAACCTACAGGCTCAAAAAGATGGTGTTGAAAACCTGGCATGATATACAGTGCATCCGGAAAGTATTCACAGCGCTTCACTTTTTCCACATTTTGTTATGTTACAGCCTTATTCCAAAATGGATTTAATTCATTTTTTTCCTCAAAATTCTACACACATTATCCCATTATGACAACGTGAAAGAACGTTTTTTGGAGATTTTTGCAAATGTATTAAAAATAAAAAACTAAGAAATCACATGTACATAAGTATTCACAGCCTTTGCCATGAAGCTCAAAAGTGAGCTCAGGTGCATCCTGTTTCCAATGATCATCCTTGAGATGTTCAAACAGCTTAATTGGAGTCCACCTGTGGTAAATTTAGTTGACTGGACATGATTTGGAAATGCACACACCTGTCTATATAAGGTCCCACACTTGACAGTGCATGTCAGAGCACAAACCAAGCATGAAGTCAAAGGAATTGTCTGTAGACCTCCGAGCCAGGATTGTCTCGAGGCACAAATCTGGGGAAGGGTACAGAAAAATTTCTGCAGCTTTATAGGTCCCATTGAGCACAGTGGCCTCCATCATCTGTAAATGGAAGACGTTCGGAACCACCAGGACTCTTCCTAGAGCTGGCCGGCCGTCTAAACTGAGCGATCGGGGGAGAAGGGCCCATGTCAGGGAGGTGACCAAGAACCCGATGGTCACTGTCAGAGCTACAGCATTCCTCTGTGGATAGAGGAGAACCTTTCAGAAGGACAACCATCTCTGCAGCAATCCACCAATCAGGCCTGTATGGTAGAGTGGCCAGACGGAAGCCACTCCTTAGTAAAAAGCACATGGCAGCCCGCCTGGAGTTTGCCATAATGCACCTGAAGGACTCTCAGACCATGAGAAATAAAATTCTCTGGTCTGATCAAAGATTGAACTCTTTGGCGTGAATGCCAAGCGTCATGTTTGGAGGAAACCAGGCACCGCTCATCACCAGGCCAATACCATCCCTACAGTGAAGCATGGTGGTGGCAGCATCATGCTGTGGGGATGTTTTTCAGCAGCAGGAACTGGGATACTAGTCAGGATAGATGGAAAGATGAATGCAGCAATGTACAGAGATATCCTGGATGAAAACCTGCTCCAGAGCGCTCTTGACCTCTGACTGGGGCGACAGTTCATCTTTCAGCAGGACAACGACCCTAAGCACACAGCCAAGATATCAAAGGAGTGGCTTCAGGACAACTCTATGAATGTCCTTGAGTGGCCCAGCCAGAGCCCAGACTTGAATCCGATTGAACATCTCTGGAGAGATCTGAATATGGCTGTGCACCGACGCTTCCCATCCAACCTGATGGAGCATGAGAGGTGCTGCAAAGAGGAATGGGCGAAACTGCCCAAATAGAGGTGTGCCAAGCTTGTGGCATCATATTCAAGACTTGAGGCTGTAATTGCTGCCAAAGGTGCATCAACAAAGTATTGAGCAAAGGCTGTGAATACTTATGTATATGTGATTTCTTAGTTTTTTATTTTTAATAAATTTGCTAACATTTCTAAAAAAACTTTTTCATGTTAAAATGGTAAATGGACTGTACTTATCTAGCGCTTTTCTAGTCTTTGCGACCACTCAAAGCTGCTTTTACACTACATATCACATTCACCCATTCACACACTGATGGCAGAGGCTGCTACGTAAAGTGCCCAACTGTCAATCACATATCACATTCATACCCGTTGGCTATGCCACCGGGAGCAATTTGGGGTTCAGTGTCTTGCCCGAGGACACTTCGACATGTAGACTGACGGAGCTGGGGATCGAACCTCCGACCTTCCGATTGAAAGACGACCGACTCTACCACTGAGCCACAGCCGCCCCGATGTGATGTTGTCATAATGTGGTGTTTTGTGTAGGATTTTGAGGGTGAAAAATGAATTTATTCCATTTTGGAATAAGGCTGTTACATAACAAAATGTGGAAAAAGTGAAGCGCTGCGAATACTTTCCGGATGTACTTAGCCGATGATATGGGAAGCAAGAAAACGTACGCACACAAGGTGGAATCATTTAAATCATGTTTCAACCATCGTTAAATCTTGTCAAATGTCCAATCCCAGCCCAAAAAATATACATAAGAGAGATTTAAATAATGGGAACATTAGTCATCTGTGGTGCTGAGCAGTGCCAGCTCAGTTTAGAAGTTCTTGCTCTGTAACAGGTAGAACATTTGCATTGTGGGAGGGCTACTGGGGGAACAACCGTCACCTGATGTTATTTTTTGCGGAGGACCATTTCAACTCTTAAGCATTCAAAGCCATGCCATCCTCCTTGTAGCATTCGGATTAAGTTGAATTATGTGTTGAAATTGGTTGAACTCAGCAACAGTTATCCTGAGAACCTTAAATGTTTACCTTTTTCCATTTAGTTGTCAACGTTCTCATGGGAGGAATTTGAACCATGAGTGAATTTGTGACAACCCTGTCCTGTTTGAACTTTGATGAATTTGAATTTAAATGATATGAGTGCTACTGCAGGTGAAGCATCATTCAAAATGGATGTGATTATTTGCTGAAGTAATTTCCACTGGCCATTTTCACAAAGCAACTTTTTCTAATGCGGCATTTTGTCTTTTCTTTGAGCACACTAAATCAGGAATAGAAAGGAATAAAAGACGAGATTAAGGATAATAAGAAGGGAAAGAACTAAGAAGGAGGGTGGGATTAATGAAGTAGGAGAGGATGTGGCAAGTAAAAAAAAAACTAAAGGAAATAAAGTATAGGAACAGAGGAGAAAATAAGGAAAGATAGGTGGTAAGCAAAGTAAACAGGAAAGATTGAAAAAGAGGAAAGAGGAAGTAGTGGGAAAACAGAGAAAAGAGGAAGAGGAAGACAATAGGAGCAGAGAGGTTTGAAAAACAAAGGAAACAGAAAAAAGAAGAATAAAGATTAGATAAAGAGGGAGAATAAAAAGAGGGAGAATAAATGGTTAATAAAGCTCAACTTGACCATGCATTGGAATGGAGATATCGTTATTACAGTCACTCATGAAATTCATTTGAACTCATCATCTTCATTGATGCCGTCCATTCGTCTGACAGATGGAAAATACATTTGTCTGGGTGCATTGAGTCACGCTGTGCCAAGTCTTATCAGCCGACACTCGATGCATTCATGCAGAACTTTGTTATTAGGACCTGTGATGGTGAGAGGTGACGGTGAATTGTGGGGATGAATAATTCTCACAGTTGTTAATTATTTCCAGAGGGGATTCAGAACAAGAGGCCCACAGGTTGGGTAAAAAAAAAATAAGACAAGCTGACCTGTTGACCTGATGAAGTGAGGTGCATCGTCTCGCATTGTTCCCAGTGCTGAATGAGTATTTAGACCAAGGCTGAGGTTTCACTTTGGGCTCTTAATAGAGGAAGTAGCCGAACAGATTCCTCCAGTATATCAGGCTTAAAGAGCCTGTCCCACAAAGCAAGTTAACACTGTCAGTCATAATGTACAGCATGGATGGTTGGATGGATGGATGGACAAGTGGATGGGTGGATGACCGCTAGCTAGCTAGTAATACAGTAGGAAAAGAAAGAGTGTGAATATACTTGGTTCAGTTAATACAATGATGCGCTTAAAATATTCTGGTGTTAATTTGTACAATTTGTCTTTACTCCTTCAATGAACTGACATTTTATCACATTAACATCAATGTTGTTTGGATACATCAACATCAATCCAGAACAAATGCTGCAACACTTCTTCTGGCAGGCAGGCAGATAGATAGATAGATAGATAGATAGATGGATAGATGGATAGATAGATAGATTACTTTATTAAGAGTACTGATGCATAGTTACGTAAAAATTGAGAGTACAATACCAGTATTCTCAGATTTAGGGAAGGCAGAATGATCTGCGCAAAATTCATTATTATTCATTATGAAACAAACAGTAGATCACAGATCAGCTGTACTATAAAGAAACAGAAGGTTTCAAAAAGGGAATAAAAGAAGAAAGTGCAGTACCAATCTATTACGGATTGGAGCTCAAAACTTGTAAGTCAATGACTTTGATATTTTTATTTTATTTTGCCTGCCTGTGACTGACACCAGTCTCAAAGTGGTTCTCACTCAGAATGACTATTTCAATCATCCCCTGTCTCCGGTGGATTTACAGGTCAAGGTTTAGAATTTTTTTTAAAAGACTTTCACCATTTAATTGTGCAGATGTGATGATGATGATCTGTGCACTTTGTTTGGAGAAATTAAGTCATTATTGTGTTATTGGGTGCCATCACCTTGACTGAAAACTCCAGCATCACTGAATTCTTTACAAAAAACAATCTACCGGTTATTGCATATATGTCAGCTCATAATTTAGCAGCAGAATACCTAAGTATGTCTGTATTAGATAGTTTGTGCGCTGAAGAGCAATGACAAGTTTAAGTGTAAAATGTAATTTTATAACCAAAAATTAAGAAAAGACTGATAATTGTATAGGCCTTCAAAACTCAGTGTTAAGATGTTGATATTAGAGAGGGAAGCAAAAAATACAATGAGGTATGGGGATCGAAGAACAAAAAATATATACAAATTCATAAAGAGACTCAGGTTAACATGACTGGAAAAGAAAATGTATGATAATCTGAGTCTCCAAAAAAACGGGCAACCCCCCCCCAAAACCCCACGACATTTAATATATATTTTCTTTCTTCATTGTGCCAACTGATTTCAAAAATCTTTAGATGGAGATAGACAGATGAGGAAAGTGGGTGGGGAATAAAAACTATAATAAGTTAAAGAGACTAAATATGACTGTGATGAAACATTGATGGTTATACAGGTAGCAGGTGGACAAGTGGATAGGCTTAGAAGCTTTCAAGCCCAAAGCTAATGGAAAGATTGGGGGTGGAGCGAGTCTCATTAGGGAAACAGCAGTGCAAACACTCCTAATCCCTAAGCTGTTATGTTACTTTATTAATCCCACTCTCTGTGGTTTAAAGGTCTCCCGTGTTCCGCATGAACAAAAACTTTCATTGTGGTATAAAAAAGAAGTGCTTCATCCTCTGGGGCTTTCACAGCAACTCTGTGGCTGAAGGTCCCTGTGTAATTTATATCAGCTGGCTTCAGTCATGATTATTCTTAATCTGGACTTTCAAACCTGCATTTGTCCAGTTGAAGAGTATCTTGAATTGGAAAATTAGGAAAGGGATAAGGGAAGCAAATGTAGTCAAACTGGGAGCTAAATTGTGCTGCTTGTTTGATGGTTGGGAGTTAAACTGCATAGTGAGCTTTATGAAAAAGTAGCCGAGAGTGTATGAAGATGGCAAAGAAGGAAAAGGGGTCTAATAGGTATGATTTGGATTTTAAAATTGAATAAAACTTGTATTGTTCTAAAAAAATATTTTTGCCTCTGCTTTCTCTTTGCAGTCTCCCTGATTGTCTTGCTCCTCCCACCTCAGTGAGGGACTGCTCTCACCTGCTGTGGTCCATAAAAGCTTGAGGAATCCAAGATAGCTTTCTGTCACTCCCTCCTGGAAGGCTGGTGCCTTTTAGGCACCCACCTTGGTTTTTTGTTTGGTTTTTGATTGTGTTTGTTAGCCTGGGTTCCTTTCTTACATTTATTAAGTGTTAGCTAATGGCTGACTTAACCGTTAGTTTTCATCTGTAGATTTACCTTTAATAAACCATTTGTTTATTTAATGCTGTTACTGTGTGGATCTCCCTTCTTTGTTATGCTCTTCAGCAAGCTGGGCATAACAGACTGTGAAGTGCAGTAGAAGATTTTAAATACATTACAGCTCCCTTGTGCTTGAGTGATCCAGTTGCCAACTGTGTTTCTTAACATTCTGCTCAACACACACTGCTGATAAATCTAGACTGGCTAAAAACAGTATGCAACTTAAACTGCATTTTAGAAAAATTAGGAATAATTTGAAAAAGATGAAAAAGTCCCAAGAGTGGTAAACATTTTAACATTTGAATAGTTCCTGCGTTAAGTAATGTATTAGTTGAAATTTGTTGACTGTGACTTGATTTAATGGTTCCATTACTTCAAAGATATTTTTTTGTTCAGGTTTTAATATGCCTTGAAAAGTACCCATAATGTATAGAAGATGTAGAAGATTTTGGATCATAGACTGTATAAAAAGATGGACGACATGATGACATTACAGCTCCCTAAAAGTTTCATGCATGAAAACAGATGAGTCTTCACAATGCTGGCGTGACCTGCGCGTATCTGGCGCGACTCACAAGCCGAAAATGTAGAGAATAGGAGACTTGCCTATTTTTACCGCGAGTCAACATACATGGTGAAAATGAATTGTGATGAGTCCTATTGATCTCTGACAGCAATATTAGCATCTCTTCCTGTAGCAAAAGTCACAGGCATGGCGAGTAAAGTAGGTCAACATTTTGGTATGCTTTTTCAAAGTAAAAGCCTGATCTGGAATTCTGATTCCCCTCGTTTGTACCCAATGCTTTTATTTTGAAGTATTTCCTGGGCCGTTTTTACTTTATTTGGCTCTGAAAGTAGTTACTCCGTAAGTCAGTAAGTGGGTCAGTCAGTCAGTCACTCACTCAGTCAGTCCGTCAGTCAGTTAGTCAGTCACATACAGACCCATGTGTAAGGCTGACCCCGGCGGTCAGCCAACAATCACTTCAGTCATTGAAGTTTCTATATCTGTGAACATCTGCTTCAGACCAACACAAAGAAGCTGTTCTGCTGTTAAACACGCCGATGTGCGGGATCCTTGCTGTTTTTTTCCTCCGGTAATTTAAGTGTGTGTTTTGGTTAGCGGAAGTGGCTACAGCAGCTTCACCCGATCTTTACTGTGCAACTACTGGCTCCAAATGACGTCACCGTCGCAAGGTGCCAGCGCCTGTCATGGGGGTTATTTGGCTCAATCAGTCAGTGTTCTGGATGTTTAAATGTAGTTTCTAGCTTAAAGAATGATGAGTAGATATATAAGAGTTGAAAAGGCTTCAAATAAAATTTCTGTCCATTGATTAAAAATTGTGAACATTCTGCAGAAAACTTCACATCTTTGTGGAGATTGTTTCGTACCGCAACTGGACAATATGAACTACTTGAAGACCAAACAAGACCAAGGAGTCCTGACTGTCATGGACATTCCTCAGCATTATATGCACACATGCAAGCACTTGAAGTCAAGCATATTGTGACAACACAGACAGCTTTGTAGAACATTGTCAAATAATCCTGACATAACATGGGTCACCAGAGTTTGCTCAATGTGTGGATTTCATGCTGGATCAAGTGCAAGCTGTCACTACATTACATTCTAATTCTAAAGAATACAAATTGAAAGTTGTTAGGGATTCATTGACCCTATCAGCCTCTGTAAGCACATGTTCAGCTTGTTTGGCTATCTGTATCACTGAGGAATCAAATCATCTTTTGTCCTACACGAGTAATGATGCCCAACCTTTGAATATAAAGACCTTCAAAGACAATCCACATTCAGCTGTTACCACTCACTCAGGATGGGTGAGCTGATGAGACATCTACATACTGCTGTTTGGAGACATCATTAAAATGAAATCCCTTCTGTGACAATCTTCACACAACATTTGTGTCCATAGAACTGCTAGAATTATAGCCTGGATTTAACTATGGGCATGGGTTTAGATATGGCAATAGCTGGTCATAAGCTCAGCCAAAGCTGGTTTTATAACCATAGCAATAGGCATATATATAGCTATAGCAATAGCCATTAGCCATTACAGTAGCAGTACCCACATTCAAATATGGCCAAAGCCTCTGCAGTAGCTGTAGCAAGATAATGGCTATCACACCACAGCATCATGTCTGTCTTTTCTTCTCTTCTGTGATTGTGGTTCAGTTTTCCTGATGAATGTGGTACAGACATTCATGACATGGAAGCCATGTTTTTACATTTTAACATTAGGCTCACGAAGCTTTGCTGTGATACAATTTACTTAAGACATCAATGATGCAAATCTATTATAAAACTACAAAAAATTAGTTTTAATTAGCCAAAATGTTTCTGAGGGAGGCTTTGAGGACGTTTGCAAAGTTTATTCTTTGCAGCACCAGAAAGAGCTAAGAGCAGCTGGATCTGGATTCAGTATGCTAGCATGTTCTCATTTTCTCAAGTCTTTACCTAAGCATTTCAGCCCTGTATCGTGACTCTCTCTCTGTATTCTCATGTTTTTTTTTTTCTCACTAACTGATTCATAATGCCAGAACAGTGCCTTGGACTTAAAAAGATTTCACATGTTATAGGGCAACTCTCTAAGAGCTGTTGATATTTACACCCACTATTATTTTAGGCTTGTTACTGAAACTGGTTTATATGCAACAGCAGGTTAAGAATTATTATATTTAAGGAGCTGCTGTCACATTTGTAAGAGTCTCTGACTGTTTCGTACTTCTCAACCTTGTCTTACTGCACGTGTAAATTGTAAACTTAATAGTGTAAATTCACAAATGTAACCACGTTGGCAGCAGTAACTTTTTGGACATTCTAGGGAGTGTTGGTGTAAAATAGAGCATTAAGTTGTTTGTACCATCTGTCTCTACTCCCTAACCCACACTCCTCTCAAATTAGAACCAGGAGTGATGCGTTCAGTATACTGACACGTCCTTGTTAGAAAACGAAGAGATTGTATTTCCACATGTATACTGCTATTTTAGTATATCTTCGGATTTTTTGTCACCTTTAAAAAGCTGTGGAAAAATACAGCTGTCAACAAGTATCCAAAGTTTGAAATGTATTTTCATTTGTGCTAAAGAGCTCCAGTGTTATCCAAATACTATAAAAACATATGAATGAACCACACTGCATGACTAGGTGACATGTTTCTTCTATCATGGTATTTGGGGAGGGGAAGTAACACTTAGTTGTGGGTCTTTTGATGGAATTAACCGGTTTTTATGGTGATGAACCTCTACAAACAGGATGGAAACCGGCAGCAATGAGGCATGGTGGGTTTTTGGTTCTAGAGCTCCGCATTTTACTCATATCTCAAAACAGTGCACAAAAGGGCCAACATCTCTCACCAAACAGGCAGCAGACTTCTGGCTAACAAAGGAGTCTCACAGGTGCAGCACATTTCATCAGCAGCAGAGCTGGGGTCCGTTTCACAAAGCAGGTTCAACAAACCCTGAGTCTAACCCTGAACTCTGAGTCGATCTACTCTGAGATAGGAAACTCTGAGTTTTCGGTTTCAGAACAGCTGATCAGAGTTAGTTCAATCAACTCTGAGTAGGTTCACCCGGAGTTAAGTGTGTGCACGCTGACTGTAAAAAGCCAGCATTAATGGAGCCCCGACACCACGATTCACCATGGCAACGGTACACAAAAAGAGGTCCCCTACGTCACACCAGTGGAGCTCAAAATCCTCACGCGGACGTTCAGCGAATATGAGCATGTTTTTAGAAAAATAAAGTAACACGGCTGCAGCTGCAAAAGAGAGAGAAGCGGCGTGGGAAGAAACTGCTGCTCGAGTTAATGTGCTAGTTTAAACTAGTCTATTTATTTAATACTTAAACACGACCGGAAGCTAAAATTTATATTAATTTAGGAGCAATGCAGCGGGAGAAAAAAACATACATGGAAGCACTTCAATCATATTTTAAATATTAAACTAATGAAATATAATTCAGTGGCTGTTTTAATGTGCATTAGCTTTATCCCTAACATGATGCTGACTTCGCATACATTATAATTTATGTTGATTAAACTGAATGTGTTAGTTTAAATAAATAAAAAAATTCCAATAACTTAAGGTGTCTTATTTGAGTGCTCTCGGCAGTGGTGTTGGAAAATCTAAAAATGATGACTTTGACACAGATTTGTCTTTTGATTTTTTTTTATCATAATTATAAAAGACTTTTGCAAAGGGATCAGAGCAGCACAGAGACGCAACGTTTCTTCTTTTAATTCGATAACCGCTTAAACACACGCGTGAGACGGGCTGAATGAATGAGGAAGTCGAATTGATAGAATATAACAGAATATATCTAGATAATCTAGATAATATCTAGAGGGAGGAGACAGAGCGAAACTCTGAGTTTCCTGAAGAAAACCTGCTCGCGACCAGGTTAGGTTCATAGAGCTTAAGTTACCTCCCTTTGTGAAACGGAAAACTCAGAGTTTCCCTCATTTCAGGGTTAACAGACTCAGAGTTTTCAATAAACCTGCTTTGTGAAACGGACCCCAGAAGTGACACTTAACCTGCCCCCTCCTTCTCACACTCACACTGATCCTCACCTGCTTTTCTAACCTTTGTCTTCACCTCCCATTACAGCGTGAAACAGAGACACACCCACACATTTTAAAACACATACTTACAATTTAACCTTAATTAACTTCACAAACTACATATAGCACATGACTTTTGACTATTACAGATTAAACTAAATGAATAACAAACTCAAGAAATACCAAACAAAAGCTAAACTTAGCAAAATAACTTCCCTATGCCCCTCCCCCTCTCTTCCCTGGGCACCCACTCAGCCTAACAAGGTAACTGACAGCTGCTGAGGCCTTGTTGCTGCATTCCCATGTGTGCACTGCATGAGAACACGCCCCCCAGGAAGTAGACCTCGAAGAGAGAGTGGTTAGTAGGGTTTACAAAATAAAATGACAACAAAACAACAATGAATTTCCTGTATTGGTATCCACAGTCAACTTCACAGTCAATGTGCATTTGTGATCTTTTTCACCTTAGGAAGCGGGATGCTTTCCAGCTCCCTCACACTACCATAAATAAATATAAATAAAAAATAGAAGAATAGTTGCACAAGTTTAGAAAAGTAAAAAAGTCTGACTCGGTAATACCAGTTACACAGTATAATTACTGTAGTATACTGTACATCATCTAACATTGGCTACTTTGTATAAGAGCTAGTAGTATGGAGCGTAATGCATTAAATATGCAGTCGACACATTGTGTGGAAACACAAATTGGGAATATTTAGTTAACAGATTGCACATTTGGAAGATGCCCACTCAATTTGCAGTGAGCGAGGAGTTTGACCGCATTTTTTTAATATATATCCATGCTATGAAGGCACAGCCTCAGGAATCCATGCACATATTGGCATGTGAGTATTGTATCGAGATGGAGTTGAAGGAGAACAGGTCCTTCTCTTTAAACAAGAGGTTGAATGTCTCTCACAATCAAATGTTCATACCAAAGAGATATTATCATTTAAATGTATAAACTGTCTCCTCATTGAAAAAATGAAATAAATATCCCTGGGCAACAAATCTTTCAATATGTGCAAATCTATTCCATGCCCCCACTACATTCTAAAATGCAGTAAGTGGGCGGCCTCACTGGCAGCTCAGAAAGTCTCTGTTGTCTGACGGATAGATTTCTGTCTGCTGGGTTCTTTCTCAGAGTCATTGTGGTGGGCAGAGCAGGAGTACTGTAAAAAGGAAATACTGATGCCCAACTGTGCTCATTTCAGCCTGTTTCATTGAAAATAAATTGAAGGAATAGACCACACGTCATAGTTTATCATAAATTAAAAAGGCTAAAAGGCTCTCTAGTGGCCTATGGGCTGATATATTCATCATATAATTTGCAAAATAGAACAAAAACCACTGACAATTGTTCTTTTGCAGAACCATATGTAATCATAGTGCGGGAAAGGTCATTCAATCAAAGGGTTTATCTGTTAGTAAACAAATGTTCTGAGTTAATTTGTATCTAGAAATCAGTAATATTAGGACATTTAAGTTGATGTTTTTCCAGAAGGTGGTGTTAGGTTGAGGTTTCCACCAAAGAGTTGATCTGATAATGGTGCTAAAGGAAAAGTCTGTAGATCACCAGAAAGATAGAATCATCCTCTGGGCTCCATTCATGAAAATTGCATGTCCATTCCCTGAAAAAAAAAAAAAAAAAGATTGTCTTTTAAATACTTTTTGGTAATGAATTACATTGGTGATCGTATTGATGTTAGAGAAATGAGGGAGCTCTCGGTTGACTTGATCTGGTGACATTACTAATAGATGGTAAAGCATTGTGGACCCTTAAGGTAGATCAGTTCCTTCATCTTGGCCGTTTCAGATTTCTACCTGATCTTAAAAACTCAGGATCGATTGAAATCTTACATAAGGTGCATTCAGTGTTTGATTGTTATTAGCAAACACTAGCTTGACTGTTGGTAAAACTTAACTTGAATGTCATTATTGTCAGAGAGCCTCATGTTCATTACCACTGGACTGGAGAAGAGCCATCCTCTTCATGTAGATGAGATGGAAAATGTTATCTGGCCAACAGAGATGCATATATGTGGCTAATATTGAATATCTTAAATCCCATGTGGAATTTATAAGACACTTGAAATGATAGTGTTCAGATGGGCCCAAAGACACCTGGGGCAACAGGACACCTTTTAACTCGTACTGTATGTTTCAAAGCCCCTGCACGACCATGGTCCATACAGGTGTTTTCACTTATTCGCTGATTAGACCTCTGATGTGTTGGCTTGTCATAGTAGGGAAAGCACAGGCGTAATTAAAAACATTAAAGATTGCATTTTGTTGTACATGCTGGCTTACTGTCGTGGCTTCTAACAGGGACTGTAACAGAAAAATATTGAAATCAAATTTATTTTGATTTCAGTTCAACTAATAAGTTGTTAACTATTTAAGCATTGTGATTACAATACTGATATTTGTACAGTTTTGAGACCAGATGACTATAATACAGTTAAAGATATTCCAACCCTTCATTTTAATGTTACAGGTTGTGCCAGATTGTCTACTTTTGACATCCTGCTCTCAGTAACAGCTTTTCCACAGTCACCTGTTTCTACAGTAACCATTATTTGCGATTTAGACACATTAAATAACTATCCAATTATTATCAGTCAGAATCACATTGTTTTTTCAACTTTTGTCAATGTGACCCATTGTAAATACAAGAATGTATCCTTTTCTTTAATTACGTATCAGAAAACACTTTTAGGATCTCACAATTTTATTCAACACTCAAAATTAACATTTTATTGGTTCTTTTGTTGTTCTTTTAAACAAAAAAAGTTGCTTATATGTTACAGGAAATCATGTACATTTCAATGAATGATGTTCCATGAATAAGCATGTGTAGATAATACCACCAAAACTGTTTGATTTCTGAGTATGACTCTTTAAAACTTGGGGGAAACTAGCTCAAACCAAACAGTAAACATGTATGTTTTAATTCTTCACGTGACATTTTATTATTCTTTACTAAATATTAATTCAATATACTTCTTTTAGGACAATAAGCATAATAATTTAGTAAGTTCATAAGTTTGACAACAGGTTAATTAATAACTTGACTGTATTAATACTAACAACCTCTAATCTAATGTTTGTATTTATATATATATTTATTTATGAGATTATATTGGAATATAGGTAACAATTTAGAATAAAAAAAAATGTAATTAGAATTTTTTGGGGGGGGGAAACTGGAGCAACCAGGGGAAACGCACAGGGGGATGGGGGGATTGATGGGAGTGGACTAGATGGGGGTTATGGAGGGGTAAGAGGGTCAGGAGTTGTGGATGAGTTCCTCTTCCACCTCTGCGGTTTCCTCAACTCCTTTGAATCTCTTCCAGGCTGACTTCTTTTTAGGGACTGGGAGTGGGTCAGCATCCTCCTGGAATTCGAGGGTTGATCGATTACTTAGCGGTGACTCCTCCCGGTCGTCCACCTGCTCCGCAAAGTTGCCAGACTGCTCTCGGAGTTCGACTGCAGGTGGATCAGGGAGGAACGACTCATGATTGTTGGTCTTATCTTGAGAGTCAACAACATTCTCCTACCGTTGGCATGGCTCAGTCTCATGCTTTTCCTCACAGATGATGATATTTTGTTTGGGGAGGCAGATGTTTCTCCCTCTCAGCCTTGAACTCATTAGAAAGCTCAAGGTCCTCCAGCTCTCTTATATGAAACTTCTCCTTCTCCATTTGTAAAGACGAAGAGGGAGAGAGGATCTTCAGCCATGATAATCTTTTAGATAGCACTGAGCAACGCTTTCTGTACTCCAACACAACAAACGGCACTTCTCCCTCTTCGTCTTCTCTCACTCCTCTCTCCTTCTTCCTGCAACAACTACGTTCTCGTGCGAGATTTCAGCGCAAGTAGCATGGCTGCCACAGTGTTGTCAGACACTTATTATAACGATCTGAGCCTGTCAGTAGCAAAAACAAGTGCTTTTAGTGGCTGTATATTGGCGTATGCCCGGTGCCCCGTTTAGTTACATTGTATCTCATTTCGCGGCTCTCGGTCAGTGCTCCCTCCCTGAATACTGGATCGATTTCAATAATTGTTGTCTCCACTAGTCACTTACACACAAACACATGGGAAAATAGGGTCTAGGTTGAAAAATCTCAAAGTTATCCTTTAGACTCCTGATGGAACTGAGCCAGCCTGAAAGAAATGTGTTTCACCTCTTCTTTCCTTACTACAAGTCAAATCATGTGACATATAAATGTATATTTTGTTGCACCTGTTTCTGTGAGATTTTTCTTTTACACAATAAGTTATATGCAAGAAAATTGAAATAACCTGCATACGTTTGCAGTGCATTTAAATGGCATCGGAATGATTGCTTGGCTATTCCTGATAACAGTTTTACACATATAGATACACCTAAAAATATAGTTTTTTATTTGTATTATTCAGATTTTAAAAATAGATATATGCCTGGATTTTTGGGAGACATCATAAAAATGTTTAAGATCATTCATGTGTAGAATATTATGTCTCTCTGACTGTATCTATTCGTCTTTGCCATTTAAAAAAAAAAAGAAATACAATGGTTAAAACACTCAAAACAAAGCACTCCATCACTGAGACAGGATCAACAACATGGCTGCCACAAGCATCCAAACTGTCAGACAAAGAGACAAATCCTCAGTTCCTGTTATAAAGAATGAGAGTGCTTGATCAGGCGTTTTAGATCATATTTAACATTCTTGTTTTGTTGTTTTCCTGTGACATATGCATTTTTCGATACTGTACATGCGCTCTGAGTTGCATGCAGCATCGCACACTGTAGAGGTACATGCTGTATTAGAAATTCTCATCTCCACCGGAAACAAACACCGGTCCAAACACTGCACACCTGCTTAAAATGAAAACAGACGTCTCTCCATTTTGGCAGATACATTTAGGCCTATTGTACTGGGCTGTGTCTGAATAATACTCTATTTACCACTGCATTATCATTATGTGGGCATGTAAGCAGAGGATGAAAAACAATGGGACAGTTAGGGGGGGAAAACATTAACAGAAATATGAAACAATGTGCGAGGAGAAAAAAAGCGGTGCCCTTCAACAGAAAAGCCCCTCTGGCCTGCATGCGGTCCTAATTAGAAGGCAAAGCTTTTTGACGGTAAATTGATTTTTAATTGTTCAGTCCCTGCATTCATCCAGGTGGCCAAGTTCCCCCATTTAATCTCTCTCCCTTTCTGTCTCTCTCCCTCTCTTTAAGTGGAACATGTTTGGAGCTGCCTGCCACCGTTAGCAGCAATTTCCTGAACAAGAGCAATTCATTCAGCATTAGACAGAGAGGATAGAGGGGGAGGAGGGGTGAAGAAAAACATTGGAAACTGACAAACACAAGAGTTGTGCCATAATTGTGAGTAATGCTTTTCTACTTTAGTCATTTTGGATGTGGTACAGGGCAAGCAGTCACAGTGGATGTTTTCCATTTGCTTTGATTTCTTCTCCTTCTGTCTTAGCAAGAAGCCACTCAGGCCCGTGCGGGCTAATGGCCGTGACAGTGTGTAAAAGCAGTTTGACAGCAGTGATCTACGTAAGCTATTGTTGGAGGAGGCCTGGGGATTGGTTGATCTGATTATTATGCTGCTGGTGGCTGTGCATGGATCCTGATACTATGGCAGTTATCTGCTGAGTGGAGAACACGGTGAGTCTGTTTTAACAGGGTTACACCAATTCACCCCTTTGTCAATACTGGTCTATTATTAAGAATTAGCTGTGGTCCAGTCCACCTCTCACATGATGAGCTTCATCTATCATATCGACAGGTAGTCAATACCTTTATTATAGTTGTAATAATCTCAGATCAAACCATTTCCTAAATTTGCAGTGCTAGGATTTAACTTCCAACCCGTATGAAACTAAACTCATAAAGGCCCAGTCAGTACTGACCAAATTACTTGAATGTTCTCAGAGAAAAAAACAAAAACATAAATAGATTTACGTGTGCTGCAAGCAGCAGTGAACGAGCCCTCGCCTTTGTGTTATTTAATTACAGATACATACGTTTCCTTTGATTATGATTTTCTTTATACTGAATAGTTTTACTGAGCCTGGGCTTGTAGCCCAGATTGCAAAGTGCTCACAAACCAAAAACATATCATCAAGCACAATACAGACAGAGCTGAATGTTAATACTTTCAGCTATATAAAGAAGTTTAATGGGGTTTTATCAGCTGCACTGTAGCCTATGTATATTCACTGATCAGCCATAACATTATGACCACCTGCCTAATATTGTGTAGAACCCCCTTGTTTGACCAGCACATCCCACAGATGCTCAATTGGATTAAGATCTGGGGAATTTTGGGGCCAAGTCAACAACTTGAACCCGTTGTTGTGTTCCTTAAATCATTCCTTAACCATTTTTGTCGTGTGGCAGGGCACATTATCTTGCTGAAAGAGGCCACTGCTATTAGGGAATACTGTTTCCATGAAGGGGTGTCCTTGGTCTACAACAATGTTTGATAGGTGGTACATCTCAAAATAACATCCGTATGAATGGCAGGACCCAAGGTTTCCCAGCAGAACATTGCCCAAAGCATCGCACTGCCTCCACTGGCTTGCCTTGAAAAAAAGAACAATCTGTGGACGAAGTGGTGAAGACGGCGTGAACATGGGCTGTACATGTAACTTTATGTTCCCCTTTTGTCACCATGGCTGTGGTTGTTGTGCTTCCTTCTTCAGTCAGCTTGCTTCCCTACTATTGTTTTGTACCACGTGACAATCCACAGACTGCGTGCTCTGCTGTCATCGGGGTTCCCCCCACACAACAGTATAGCGGATCGTAAATATTGAACACGTTTAAAATTTACGATTTGAAATCGGTGCGGCCATGACGGCCTTCCGAGCAGATCGGGGGAAGTAAAATCACTCTAAACATACCTCACACCACAGGAACGTCTGCCAAGATAATCCTTAGAACCATCAAAAAATCGTGGCTTTGCTTATGATTGTAGGAAGGGGGGAATTATCTTGTGTACCCCTCTTAAGGCAATAAGGTCTATAATGCAGCAGATTAAAGATGAAAGCTTTAGAGTTCAGTAATCAATATTGGTTGTTTACCTCTATTTTATGATGCTAACGCAAACTAACAAAAGATTAAAATAAAAGTAGTTTTAATCCACCTTCATGCCTTTAGGTGTTTACATATTACAATCCAAATGTCATAATGTCATAACTGCCATGTTAATCAGAAAACTGAAGTTGAACATGTCTCTCTCGCTCATTGTTTCCAAACTAACGTCTTGTGCCAACAGGTCTCTCTCGCTGCAGGGAAGCAGATACCAGACTGCACCTCCAGAAATACTCACTTTTCACACTTCCATGTTAAAGCTAGAGCACTGACCGATGTGACGTTTGATTCCACACCTGCTCAGAGGGAGGGTGTGATGCATCACAGTGCACCCAGACAAAACCAAGCCACCCGTACTGAAGCAAGCTCTCATCATCATTGTCACCATCAGAGGCAAGAAAACTAGAAGTCTCTTCCGGTCTAACACTTAGAAAGCTCTCCCTCCATTTCCCTGCTTTTACTCTGAAAGAAAAAGCAGCCACACTGAGCCTTGGAGGAGGTGAAGCTTTATTTTTAAAAATCAATCAGACAGACAAACTGGTATGAAATGGCAGGGAGATAATGCAATGGTGTGGTGTGGTGACCTTTAAACACAGTCTGCCGCTACATCCCAACCACAGAAAAACCCTGACCTTTGTAGAACCATTACAGAGGCCTCTAATCTGAAAGGTGGGGGACGGGGAGACACACACACACAAACACACACACACATATGTAATTCACACAGACACAGACACCACATACAAGCATGTATCGCATCTGCTTCATTGATATGTACCAACAGAAAGACACCTACATTTACATGTGCACGAAGGACACAATTAACACAGACACATGAGGTCGACCCATGCAATTAAACTGAAACGTGCATGCAAACACACACACAGATGCACCGACACACACATGCAGGAGTCTTCCTGTTGGCTGCAAAGGCCAGATGTGATAATGGCTTCCTGTATGTTAATGCTGCTGGCTGGAACGCCTCTCGCTGCTCCTCAGTATTCCGCTCAGGCAGCGCTCGCATCGTTTTGAATTGCAAAATGCCAAAAGTGGAACGACACATTGTTTGTAATGCCATTGGCACTGTGCATTTAGAGAAAATACAGAAAAAATATCCTGTGGAGTGTTTGAATAGATAATTATGTGCGGCGCTGTGTGTGTGCATATGTGAGTGTGTACGTGCGCTGAGTGCAGACTGAACAATCTGACCCAAACAAGTGGAAGACACGCAGTAATTGTTACTGTAGAGCAGAGAAAGGATCAATAAGTATTGATTATCTTGTGTCCATTAGGAATAATTGGTGATGTTTGAGCGAGCGACGTGATGACACATCGACACAAGTGAGCTGGGAGTAAAACATCATTGATTCCAAAGTAAATGCACAATTTGACAGTCTGTTTAGTTGATGCGTCACAACTTGATCATAAACAGCTCTGCTTTCTCTGGATCAGTCGATACAAGTGGAGACTGACTGTTGGGAATTTTGCCCTGAATCAAATAACAAAGGGTTTTCATCTAGTCCTTTTTTTCCATGCTGATATTTCAGTTCTCTTGATAACTTCTTTAAATTTGTAGAAATTCAAATCTTTGAGAATGTTTAAGATTTGAAACTTCTGCTATTTACCTTTATTTACATTCTCAAAATCTTCCCTGATTAAGGACAGTGCTGTTTATAGGTAATGTCACGTGTTTCTGACAAAAACAAAATTGGAAAGGAAGCGTAAAGACATCTAGGGATGCGCCAAAGTGTTCTTGTTGCTCTGAATGCTACATTTCAGTGTGCAGGTGCACCCCAACACGTTATCGCAAACATCGAGGAAACTGTGAAAACAAAATGTAATCTGTCAGATAGCAGCAGCAAGCTGACAAAACAAACAATGTCGGCCATAGGACAAAAGCCATGTTAGCTTTCCTAGTTGGCAAATAAATGCCATTGGGACAGTAATGTTTACAAGATGATTTAGTCGAAGCATGAAGGAAATTCATGTGTTCTCAGTTTTAAAATCTTCACTTGTCTATATGGGCCACTTGGCCAAAGTGATATTAACATGCTTTTTTAAATAAGAAATATATCATATTAATAACAAAATAACAATGGAAAAATGAGCATTATTAATTCTTCGAATTTGCTATCTTTGTTATGGAAACACTCGTATTCACTTGGACATTCTTTCCTTTCTAAACATGTTACTGATTCAACAGAAAAAGTCCAAAACATGAACAACACTGTCCCCTTATCCAGTTATCCACCTCATCTTAATTTCTATTCTCTTCTTGTCAAACCAACACTCTCACCCAGATGGCCACTCACATTAAGGTAACATAAGATAAACATGGAAGACAAAGGGCATTGACGAACGCATGCCAATGCAAAATAACCATGCCATGTCCAAATGAGGATATAACGTTCAATTAAATACTGTGTTAAAAGCAAATGATGCCTGGTGCACATATTAATGCCAAGTATGTCACATCATGTACAGCTGCACTGTACCACATTTTACAGTTATGTCTTTTGCTTGTGACATAATATGCAAGGAAACATTAAAACCAAAATAGAGTGAAATGCATGAAGCTAAACAAAACACATTATATATGTGGACTGTTATGGCTGATAAGGTGAAATGCTGATTGAAAAATTGAGTGATTGTTTTGCTGGTTGTTTTTTGGAATCATCTTCTATAAGCCTGTGCATGCTGACAGAGGATATGAGTTTAGGGCTGTGGGTACATAATTTAATAGAGCAAGGATCATATTTATTACTAATATATAACTATTTTCTTTGCATTTATCTTCTTTCTTTTAATGTCAAGTTTAATTTACTTTTTTGACATTGAAGTAATGGGGTTGGGGTTAAGACGAGGTTTAGACAATGTCAATATAACACTGACAACATTATCTTGCGCCCTGATAGTGTGTGTGTTTAAAGAATATAGGGGGGAAAGTAATAGAAATTGGATTACAAAGCCAAACTAAATAAATCAACCTTTTCAAGAGATGTTTTTTCTTGAGTCTAGAAAAGCTATCCTTATTGTAAAACTATGTAAAAATCTGTCTATTTCCAGAAGCAGTGTTTGCTGTGGAGTGAAGGAATGGTGAATATGTGAGGCAGCAGCTGTGGTGAACACAGAGAAGGATGTGCATGTGATCGATGGCCAGGATGCATCTATCGGGGACAGACTGAAGCGTGACGCACTGCACGGCTTGTGCAACAGTGACATCTTTTGGTTCGTCCTCTGCTGGTGGAGCCGAGCCTGTCTGTCAGCGCTGCCTGCCGGCCAGCCACACTACAGTAAGTAAAGATTATGATCACATTATGCAAATTACTGTTCCATCTGTACACAGCTCCCCCGTGTTAGTCTGCACTCTCTCTTTGTGTTCTGACAGTTATTTGAGTCCTCGAGGCGACAGTGAGTTTGACTGTGCAGCCATGTGTTGACAAGGCTGAAGGTGATAGGAAGTCTTGCTCTGACAAATACGCTTGAATATATTATATTGTTCCAGGTGCAGTGTGCTGGCTGAGCATGAAATGAGCTTTCCGAGGTGAGCTGAAGCAGCCAGCAAATAAAAGCCTGGACTTGGAAATGTTCCCAGGCTGAGACCTGTTGTTTTTTGGAACCTTTGGTTGCTTCTGATAATCTATTTTACATTTGACACATACACACACATGTTTTTGTTCTTTTGAGAAGAGGTTTTACAGTAATGCAAACATAGTAATGTCAAAGCACAAGGACAATTCCTGACTTGAGCTGTGATTGGTTGTTGTGACTTAGTTCAGATGAAGAGAAATATTAAATCTACAGCTCTATATCAGGTCAGTGATGGACTCCAAGTTTGTGTCACTAATTTGCCCCTGGACACAAAATCCATAACATAATCGGTTATTACAATTGGCTGGTATAGACTGAGAATAAACTGGAACAATGTGAGCTAGTAATGTAAGGTTTGTCTCTCAAAGCCAAATACAATGTTTTTGATGATAGATAATATAGCCATGCAAGCATATAACAATAAAAGCTGTAGAATATTTTTTTAGTTTAATTGCTACAAGAAAAAGAGGGAAGAGGAAAAAACCCCTATTATTTTAACATCATTATCCTTGTGTTCAAAAAGTTGAACACAGCTCTCTTTGATTTACAACTAGTGCATGTCCTCATCTGCAATCCTAATTATACAGAATAAACACCTTTTCCATATAAATGTTAGAATGCAAATTATTTGGATATAGTTCAAGATAAAGGGACTTTTTTATGTATCTAACTGTCAATAAGCAATAACCCTGCAGTTTTGCAGGTTACGTCTGAAAGACTTGTTGCTCTGACAAAAGATTCAGATCAAGTGTAAACTAGCTTCAAAGCACCTAAAGATCCAGATTCCTGTTAGAGCATCAACATACTACTCTGGGCAAGTCAGTTATCCTTGTCTAAAGAATATTCTGGGGGGCATTCAATCTTAACCAACTTTTGATGTCTGTAAGCTGCTTTCATAGTCTAATACAGTTCCTAAATATAAGTTCTTAAAAGTCAGTTACCTGTCACACTTTTTAAGTGGCTTTAAAGGTTTTAAAAAAAATGTTGAACATTGCACATGATCCCGTACAATAAATGTTATTTGTGTAGAAAACTAATGCTGTTGTTTATTTAATACACATATCTAATAAAATATCTTTGTTTTGTTTTTTAATAATAAAGGCCTACTGTGTAATTTTTGTCTTTTGATAAAAGGCTATGCATCTATCTGCAGTGCACTGGAACAGTTTTGAAAGGAAGTATGCTTTTACAGTCATGAACTGCAGCAGTAAAGCAGTTTGACGTCTTCTCCCTCTAGGACAAAAATGTGGCCTGCACTACATTCTTTAATGCAACATTCTTTGGTTTAAAATGCGTCATTTTTTTCCCATTGTTTTATCTAATTGAGGCGATGTCACAGTAGAGAATTTCTACATCATTGATATTCATTTTGATGTCGTGGATAACTAAAGAGCTAAATGGCCCGCCCTGCACCTTTCCACCACAGAGAAACATGAAGGGAGTGATTTCTGCTCTGACCCTTCCGCGTCTGCGCTCTAGAGATTCAGCTGCGTAAAGAGTGAAAATCTAGCGGAAGTAGGTTGATGTTTCGCTAAAATAAAAGCCTCTATTTATTTGAACTACTCGGTTTTGCAAAACTAAACATACCTCAGTCAAAAAAAACAAAAAAACAAATACACCTATTTCTGATATTTACAGTAAGATAATTTACAAAAGCAAGAGAAGAGATGTGTAAGGAATATTTTGATTCTAACACGTCATAATAAAGACAAAAGTTTAGTATTTATATAGGCCTATATTTGTGAGAATTATAGAGAATAATAATAATGATAGCGTCATAATTAGTTTGTTTATTATCACTTACACCACATTATGTTGCTCACTGATGTAGCCTAAAGTTGTTAAAATGACTGACTATTAAATCTAGAGTGAAATGGAATTTCAAAGAGACGATAACAAAAACATTTGTTGTATTTAAGTAGGAATTGACCATTGACCAGTCAATGAATTGACTTATTGACCTAAGTGCGCACGTAGATGTGACATGACATTACTAAACCACATGAAGAACTATTACTATGTCATTGTCATGACAAAATACATTTAACCAAGTCCAGTTGCTTTTTGGATCATGACCGGGATGACTGAGAAACTTCACAGCCATGACAAAGTAGTTCCCTCCTCATTCCCTCTCCAGACACATTGCTTACAATAGATAGTTAATACTATCTAAACAATATATTTTTTTAATATTTTCTATAACTGTCACAACACTTTGGACTGCAACCAAACTACAGTCGGTGCTTGTAAAATCCTAGCAAGAAAAATGTGATGACTAAAAATTAACGAGTGCACACGTTTGGCTTTTATTTTGAAAACTTTTTAGGAAGTGCTGTTCTTGTTCGCTACCGGTGTCTTGCTGCTGCTCCGAAGTTGTGGTGGAAGTTTACCTCAGGTCTGTCTCATGAACCCAGTTCATTTAAAAAGTTTGAGAGAGAGATGAGTGAACAAGCGGTCCCTGCGGACTTCTCAGGACACATGTTGGACCTGGACGAGGACGAAGACCTGGAAGTTTTCAGCAAGGTAAAGAAAAACTGCCTGTAAACAAGCCGAAAGCTTCGAGCTCCCAGCTTCAAACTGTTCCATTGCCTTTCTTGCTACGTGGAAATTGCCACAGGTAGTCTACTATCATTCCCCTTTAAACTCTCACTTGTAGAAGAATTATATTTAAGAAACGTTTCCTATAGTCGGTGCAGAATATTGTGACAGTCAGTGGTGTACCACATAGTGTCACGAAGACAGGGAAGGAAACCAAATTTCCTGGATCAGCTGATGGGCTGACCTTAGGACCCGACTGTCCTTTCTGCTTTGAGTGTCTTTCATGAAAAGACTCACGCCGAACTCCAATCAGATTTTTAATGATTTAATGTTTATTTCCGTAGTTCCAAGACTTTACCCCCGAACACATGTCAGAGCTTTATCCAATCTCTCCCTTTTCTATTCGGTATGGCTCCAAATAAACCAACATGTAGGCCCAGTACATTAGTTTGCTCTTTGAAATGTAATTGATATTATATGTTATTGATATTAATGTTATTGATTCATTATTTTAAAGCCGAACTAAAATATTCCTCTTAATATTAAATAGGCCTACCAGACACAGGTGCAATGTTATGTGGGTCATTTATTATAATCAAGGCTACGATGTAGTGTGGCATTTCTATATGCACTTTGGTGTTTTTATAAGGGCTTTTTCATATAGGCTACAACAAATTACTTTTTAATACAGTATATTGTGTATTTCTTAATTCTATAACTACTTGCAATGGCGTACTCGGCTAACTCTTGGTTGGTTAGAGACAAACACTGGAGTATATAAGCCTGTTTACACTTTATTCATATAGTTTTTACTTCTGTCAGATGTTGGAACATGGTATCGGTATTGGTAACAGTTGGAGGATCAGGGTAATAATGGCTTTATTTTGTGTTTTGCTTTCTGTGTGTTTGTGCTGGGCTTGGTTTTGTTCAACATGCGAACAAAGGGAGATCTCAAACAAATCTGCAATAGAAGTGCAGCTTCAGTCTATTTACTTATTCAACAGTCAGGCTGCAGGTACAGGGGGTATTGGCCATACAATCAACGGTCACTTTGAAGTACACCTGTAGCATCTAATACAATCCAATACAACTATTCAGCTATTAAGTATGTTTTAGTAAAGTCTGTGTATTTTTTTATTTTTTTACATTGAGGTGTTAATTTTGTTGGACTTTAGCATTGTGCTCTGCACCCTCATGCATGTAAATGAGGAAGTCAAATATTAGAAACACCAAACTGGTAGTGGTTATTCAACATAAAATAACCACTACCTGTAAAGGTTTTATAAATGGGATTTTGAAAAATGATTTAGCAGCAAAACAAATATTTGCTATGTAAAAGTTTAGTCGAGTGGGGTCCTGACTGGACAGGAGTAAAGTCACACTCCCGCTGTGTGTGTTGTAATTTGAGCTTTTCTGTTCTTTGTTATGGTAGCCAGTCCAGTTGCGCGTGCATGTTTGTGCATGTTAGTGAATGTAAGTCCCTCTAGAGAAACAGCGTGCAATAAAGTCCACCCCCCAAGATGGTAAAACAGTCCATCGCTCTCTATTGTTTTTATATTTGATCAATCTTTGATTAAGTGAAGGTGCTACCTTGTCACTTCTTCTGCTAGCTAATGACAGAAACATGCCTCAAAGCTTTTGTGTGTTGGAAGGAAGTGCAACCAACATAGTAAAGAACCCAGAATTCAGTTTTTATAAGCATCCCAGCAGTTAGTACATGTTTAGTGTTTAAGCACTTGGCTGCATAGTACCGCTGATTGTTTTTCATCCCCCTATTGGTGGGCATGGCTTTCAGAGTTTAATGCGCTGTGCTCTCTTGCTTAAATGAAACTATTGGACCACTCTGTGTTTAAAAATAGAGGGGGACAACCAAACAGCATTGTAAATGAGAAATGGCAGGGATCAATACCAAGTTTTTAGCTGAGTCGCTAACGGCATTAATATTCCAACTTTTGCAACCATAAGCATATTTTACTTGATATTTTTGGTAGCTAGCAAGAGCAGGATCACTTGCAAGCTAATAATTAAGTTACATGGCTTTAGGTTGCTCAGCCGATTGAAGAAATTCCTCTTAGTGGCAACCACAAGTACTGACAGTGATGGACTGATTCAACTCAGCACTCAGCAGAGACTCTGGTTCTGCCTGTTATTTCCCCACAGACTCTCTTCTTTACCACCTCACAAGTACATTTCCTGTTAAGCCAGTGGTCAACATGGAAGAAGTAAGACTAATAAACAGCCCCTCGATTGAGGTGTGAAGATAAAAAGTCAATGGCTCCAGATTAGAGCGGGTGTGAAAATATTTCTGACTTTGACCCAGTTCTCTCCTTTAGAGCTTCTCAGCTCAGCAAGTGGCTGTCGGTGAGCAGCGACTGTTTCAGTCCACTTTCCAAGGTCCTACCCAACTCAAAGCCCCCCTTATTAGACTATTACATATAGATGGGTTGTCTGCAAGGTGAAATTTGTGTGTTTGACCATGAAATCTGACTTCTTATGGGGGATGGTTGGCCTACAAGCCCATTTGTTTTGGGCTGAGATTGTGGTGTGCTGGTGTGAGGACTATTGGGTCTGAATGATGTATAAATTCAGAGATTCCACCAGGCCTTTTCAAGCCCTGTGTTTTCCTCCCAACAGGTGTAAGCATAATGAACAATGAATGAATGAATTCTTTTTTAACTACAGTTACATTGTAGAGGTCCCCAGCAAGTTTGTTTAAAACATAAATGCACTAAAAAAAGGCAGGCATCAGTGTGCTGCTGGACCACCAGCCGCTTTAGAATGATACCTGTCTTAATATTGAACCTCTAACAACCTCAGGCATGAACATATGATTGAATCTACAAGAACTTATTATACACCTTGTAAATCATATCATAGTCATGGCATGATCTTGTATGCAGCAGCTTGTTGAGGTATACCTAAAAAAGAGGCCGCTAAATGTCGGTGGACCACAAATGTTGTTTGGAACCATCAAACAACAGATCACAGTGAGACTTGGTGTCAGTGTCAGGCTGTTGTAAGACAGTGTGAATTGGTGTTGTCAGTGGCAACTACGTTGTGTTCTCCTTGTTGGAGATGTTTTTTTAATATTAGTAATAGTAATAGTTATTAGTAATATCATCTCATTTGCATGTAAGACATTAAAACTGTCCAGAGTTTGATTGAAAGAATCGCAGAACTGTTCATCATCTTGAGTGTTAGCCTACTTAATACATGAGCATGTAATGTATTGCTGATTCTGATAGTAAGAATTTATGAGCATTTATTAGTATCATCCTGCCAGAAGCATTTTGCGATAAAATAATGTTTTTTCGAATCACAATAGAAAAGATGCTCTATGTGTTGATCAACCAGATGGAAAAGAACCATAAAGTGAAATACATTGTGGAATGATACGATGTACACAGGAATACACACCTTTTTAATAAGCTCAGTTTGACACATAAGATGTAATTAGATAAGGTTAATGATTACACATTTCTTTAGTCTTTAGCCTTTTCCCCTTAACTTAGACTGAAGTTAAAGTTAACAAATATGCATCTTTTATGGAAAGACATAACCATATGGCACAAGTAATAACCATATTAGCTTCATTGTTTTAACTCTAGGTAGCTCAACTTAAACTGCTTGGTTGCATGGGTCCAGGAAAATATTATGGTCATGGTTAAACTAGTGTTGACAGGATGGTTTGAACACCAAACTAACCAGACCCCATCCTCCCCCTAACAGGTTTTTCATGCCATACTTCCCTTATGGCATCAGACAAAAACAGTCTGTCAATATTTGCATTATGTAACTTGTTAAAATGTAAACCTGTTGTTCATGCAGTGTGTCCTCCCACTGCCACTCACAAAGACACATTTTCATTTTGTGCTATAATAAGTTCATTCATGTGAACACTAGCGTCCAATTTCCCAGAGCCCAAGGTTGTATCTTCCAATGTCTTGGCTTGTCTGAGCAACATGCAGTTTTAAATAATATACAGTTTATAATTATATAAGACAAACAGCCAATTCTCACATCCAAAACACTGCACCAGATATAATAGGACCGTTTTGATCGATAGGCCTAAATGATGACTAGCCATTGAATGGACTGTTTGAATATGCATACTGTAAAAGCAAGGCATCAGAAAAGTAGGCTAATCTTGCAGTGTTCTGTGTTATTTTGACACCATTAATGTAAAAATTAAACATGATTTAAAGTTTATCATACACTTTTGATTCCAAATAAGAGAAAGAACCTGGCTCACACTTGAGTGGGGGATCTTGCAGGTTTTCTTATAGGGATAAGATGGATATATTTTCGCTGGATTTGGTATTAACAATATGACAATGTGAAAGTGGTTTCGAGCATTGATTAACCCACAGAGAATTAGTAATTATCTGTCTGGTCTAGGAATGCACGGTATCATCAGCACGTTATCGGTATCTGCAGATTATGTCTTGAAAATGACATATCGGAGATTTTCTGCAGATATTTTCCACTGATAAAACAACACTTTAATTATGCCTAAATGCTCAATGATTCCCTAAAAAAGCTTGACGTAATGCTACGACATTATTTTTGCCTGACTGTGTACGTGAATGCACCACGCCTCTTCTGTCAAGTGTGAAGAAGGGTGCAAGATGTCTCCAGTATGGCAGTTTTAGCATTTGCAATAGTTGCTCAGCATCAGTCTTGCAAGGAGAAGTTTGAATATTACAGTTTTATTTGAAAGAAAATGTTACATACAAATAAATATGGCATTTTGTAATTAACCTAAGTTTAAGTACTTTTCTTATATTGCCCAGTGAATGTGTACATTTTAAAAAGCACTGTATTATGTTATTTCTGCATCTGCCAGTGGGCCACTACAATAAGAAGAAAGAAGAAAAAAAACATGTGCCTAATATATCGGTATCGCAATCGGCAAAAAGGGTTGGAAAATATCAGATATCGGCAAAATATCCAATATCATGCATCCCTAGTCTGGTCCATAACTTAACTGTTTTGGTTTACTCACAGCGCTCTCATAGTGTTGATTTCAGTCACAGCGGGAGGCTGTGTTAAAAAAAGGAGCTCCACAAAGTACCGTACACTTCCGGGCCAGCACCAAACTGCAGAAAGACAAAGTTAGAGAATAGTCAGTTAGCATAGTGAAGCTTTTCATGAATTCTGTTACACTAAATATCTTATTTACTCAGCTTTTACAATGTTACAACGTTACAATGTCATTTAGCAGATGTACATCTGAGAGTAACTCAATGATCAAGACAGGAGGGAATACAATTTATAGGTTACTTTTAGTTTGTTGTTATTTGTTTCCTTATGCATTGTAAAAACTTGGCGACATTTTACACGTTGTAAAGCCCGTTCTATTCTATGTACAGGTAGTACCCATCGTCAATAATGCAAATGTACACAAAAAGACACAGATGCCTTGATCCATATTTGGATATAAAGAATGAAGAATTTTTGAAAGTTTTTATTAATTTATAAACCAGCTCAGAAAACTGTCTCTGAAAATCCAGATTTAAGTCAAATTAGGCTGCTGATGGATTACCAATGTCAGGAAGGTTCAGTTGACAGTGTATCTACTTCTAGTGAGGCATGTCATTGATATGGTTAATGTAGCTGTAGGGCTTTGCCTGTACTTTGACTACGATCTGAAGCTGCTTTTCCCATGAACCACTGATCTGTTGAACAGTTACAGTTAGCTGTGGGCACATTTGTTTTTGTATGTAACACATTGCATCAGGCAGTTATCATAACAGCCTGTTCATAACAGAGAAATGGACGTTAGTTGTGGTGGTTTCTCTTTGCATGTAATGTGGTTTAAATAAACTTGGGTACCGTAGTTTTAAGCAGAAGTTAGAAGTTAACCACATGTTGCCGTGTTTCCATTAATACACAGATACAGAGAGAGAGCTCCCTGCTGCAAATGTTTGTTCAGATGATAACCAGACTATCTTTGAGACAAGTTTGTCATCATGTTTTTCACTGTGGAGCAGAACAGGGGGGCAGGGCTCTGGATCCTCTGCTGACCTCAGCACTTTCTCAGCTGTTGTTCCACCACGGAGAGCTGCAAGCAGTACACTTATGATTCACTGCTGTGAGCTGTGTAAACTGGATCATTTGAATGTGACGAGTTTACTATAGAAAAGCCTGTGATGACAAATGAATAACAGTGCTGTTACAGTTAGGTACAATTTCTTAAAGCCATGGTAGTCTACTACTACTACTGATATTTAAAAATCCTCCTCAGTCAATTCTTATGAGTCACTACAGATGAGTCGTGGTGGTTGGTGGTCAACATTGATTGAGATCATAAAAAAGTGCCAGAAATATTGTGCCAGTTATTAAAAAAAGGAAATAATTTTAGACAGAAATTCTAACGATGGCTCCTTCCTCAACCCAGCTTAGAGTACAGTGCAGCAGACCTGCTCTATATGCAACATGTCATGAGGTAACTATAAATTTGATTTGGCCATTCTTCATGAAAGTGATCATCTTGAAGATTTTCTGTCTGTTAAGTCACTATCTATCACCAAATGAGATACACAATGGTGATTGAGCCTATGGCCCACTGATGAAAGCCTTTGCATCTGCAGTATAAAGTATTATTATGGACTGGGTGTCTGTGGTGACATTCACAAAAAAAAATCAAAAGCTGCGCCCAGTTAGTGACATGTTTTCCTTCACCAAGCAGTGGTTGGTCTGCCAGAGAGGGTAGGTGGAGCTACGTGGCTGCATTTCCGGTTTACTATGGCTGAACAAACAAAGAAAAGATTGATGATTACAGATACAACTTAAAAAATAAGTGGGAAAGAAACAAATTTGACGCACAGATGAAGGCATACAGTCTAAAAAGGAAAGCAACCGTCACTGAGGAAAATCAAGAGTTACAACCGTAACAAAAGGAGCCAGGAATGGAGGAAACGAGGGAATGATTTTTAAGAGAAATGAGATGTCTGTTAAGTGCTGCAACGTCCGTTTGTGATGATTGCATCAGCTGATCACAGCTGGATCAGCTGTCAGTCTGCTTTAACAGCTGTTTGTGTCTGTACACATGTGCACTGTATTAATTTTAATAAAACACACAGTAACAGTGTTTTCTTTCTGTATCCTGTTACCTGTTGAACAAACACCTGCACATGAAGAACAGGCTGCAGTCGAGCCATACGGACATTTCTTACCAGCACTATGCCTTTATATTATTTGTTCATTATTTACATTTTTGATCCCTGAGTATCTGATCTAAATTCATTATTTCATAAGCCCAAATGCTGTCTGTTCATGAACTATGAACATTATTTATTAGGCTAAAAGTCTAAGTAAATAGAAATCACGTCATGCTGATCAAACCCGAATTCAATGATGATCAGTCTCACACGTAAAAAGTGTTACCTGCTGACAGAGAGACTCTCCTGCTCCCTCATTCCAATTCATTCATTCATCCGTGATAAAAGTTAGCAGGGAAATAACTGATCATGACATGAGGTATTATTTTTTTAGATTAAATTTAATAGTATTTAATTTGTTTTTGCTACTTTTGATTTTTGAACTTATTTTTACTCAGACTCAGACAAATGAAATCTGCAGTTATTCACTGCATTTTATATATTTTACAACAAGTTATGATCAATGTTTCATTCGAAACGATCACAGGTTGTCAAATACAGACTTATTATACCGATGTTGTTTATAGTCGGTTTCAAGGCGCCCTGTAAAGTCTGTTTTAAGGTCCGCTCCTTCCTCTCTACGGTATGAAACTCCGGTGATGTTGTGAAGTTTCACGGAAGTCCAATGTGCTGCAGCGTCCAATCACTGACTGATCTCTAATAAGGGGGCATGTCAGCCAGTAAAAGACTTCTGTGGAGGCTGCTCTCATGTATCCTCGCTTATCGCTCCTCTGAATTCCCTCCTCTCTCCTCTCTCCTCTCTCCTCGCTCCTCGCTCCTCTGAGCAGCGATAAGAGCTTTTGAGACGGTCCTCCATATGGCGGCTCCGGAACTACTTCAGGTTCGAGCGAGGAGCGAGGATATATCAAATAAGAGACATGAGAAGCAGCCCTGGTTAAATTGGGAAGTGCACTGCTGTAATTGCCATTTATTGCATTAAAGGCGCCAAAGAGAACAAAACTGAAATCTTCGCGATAACATGTTTAATATAACTTGACAGACAGCTTTCATTTCAGTTTCTGAAAACGCAACAAACCTTTTCTACATTTGTAGCGAGCCATATGGCACACGAGTGAGGAAGGCTCCTTTCCAGGACTGTAATTTGAGTTGTTGAAGATTTTAAGTGAGGTTTCTTAACAGAATATAACCTGAAAGTCTAGGTTTCACTTTGTCTTTTGATAAAATGATGCTGTATATAAAATCTGTCATAAATATCAGCAAAACAGTATCTAACCTTCTTAGAGCTTACTGCTGCTCTGAGTTTAACAGTATTAAACGGCAAAAGTTTCAATCTCTATTACTGAACATACAGTACACTCTGTGTGTAAGAGAGGGGATGGTCTAATTGGGGATTAATCCATTCTATTTTTTTCACTAAGCATATTTAGCCTCACTCAGTTCTTACCCCACACACCATCTGGATAGGTTTTTAAATTGAAACTGCGCCCACAGGGCCCAGATGGCTCCCAGAGTTAGTAGTAAAGATAAACTGGATTTATCACTGTTAAAAATACTAAGTTCTGAAAGTCAAAGCAGCCACAGTTTTCTAGAATAACATGCTCTGTAAAATGTATAATTTGTTCAATTGTGTATTTTAATGCAATAGCAGGCAAAACTTAAATGTAACTTAAATGTAGTAATGACAACAGAGTGTAATGAACGGATGTAATTCGAGTGTTTCTTTAAAAGTGAAAACATACAGGATGTTTCCATTTTATACTGTATAGCTGCAAGATGTAAATAATCACACTCTAAATCAGACAGTGTTTGCATGTGTGGGAGACCGCTGGTAAGAAAAGAAGAAAGTCACATAATTTGACTGATGATCTCGAGGTTCTCAGTTTCGTTTTATTTGGCGGTACCTTATGGCAATAAAAGGCAATAGCGGGGGCATATGTCCCAGATAACCAGACGTCTATGGTTGGCTCCCTTATACGGTTGTAACGTAACTCTTTTCCTCACTGACTTTTGCTTTGCTCTTTAGACTGTTGATAGTTTTTTATTCTTTGGATTTTCACTTATTTTTGAAGTTCTATCTGTAGTCATCGATCTTTTCGTTTGTTCAGCCATAGTAGATTACTGTTTACTCACAACTACCCTCTCTGGCAGACCAACTGCTGCTGGGTGATGGAAAACGCGTCACTTTCTGGGCGCCGCTTTTGTTGCCACAGACACCCAGTCTGTAATAATACTATATACTGCAAATGCAAAGGCTTTCATCAGTGGGCCATAGGCTCAGTCACCATTGTGTTACCTCATTCGGTGATAGATAGTGACTTAACAGACATTTATTTAGAAAAATCTTCGCGATTATAACTTTAAAGAAACCCTTATGTTTTACTGAGCCACAAGAAATATATAATGTCGGCCGACATTGCAACTTGTCTTGCATGATATGTGGAAAATCAGTGATATGCTACAATACAATAACTTTGTTCAACCATTATTTCATGTGATTAATAAACAAAGAAAGTGCGCATTTTAGCTATAGTTACAGTTCCTGTGTCTTAGCCAAGCATTCAGTTGCAACCAAATTACCACCAATCTAAGGGTTGATGACGGCTAGCTGGGGCTTCATCTTATTGGCCAAATGTTTTGAATGTGTGCATGGTGTTTTCCGGGTTCACTCTATTATAGGTCAAATGTTTGCAATTGACTGAATATGAATATGCATTTTCATATGCGTTTTTCATATGCATGAAGCGATGAATTAAGACTAGGGTAGCTTAAAATGTATTAGTTAGTTGTCTGACTACTTGCTGCTGTCTTAATGAGGGAAAAGGTACAATAAATGACATAAATGGGGATAATGATGCACATCTGACTGTGTTTCTTCAAAGACTTAATGTTTTTGAAATCTGTTGACAGGCCTTGTTTGCTGTCAGTATCACTGTGGGCTAAAAGTGGCATTGTCTCTTTGCTCCAGAATACATCCCTGGCAGATGGAAGTCCAATGCCCAACTCTCCCAGCTCAATGGTCAACCAGTACAGACTGGAGGAGGATGAGTTGGAACAACATGATGCCAACACCAAAGACCTCTTCATCACTGTTGATAACCCAGAGAGCCATGTCACTGCCATCGAAACCTTCATCATGTACAGAGTCACAACCAAGGTAAAGTTGTCTTGCTGTATTTGTGTATGCATGAAGCATAGTAAAATGACTATTTATGTATCTCGCACTGATGCCCGACCAATCTCACCAGACAATTGTATTAGAACTCACCCTTTAAACGTTTATGATCCTACCTTGATCATTCTTGGTATATCCTGATTTGACCCTCATGTTGTCTGTTAAAGCAACAGGTTTCTCGTTCTGCTTCATTGTACACAGAGCAGCAAAGGAGGACAGCGTGACAAACTGCAGCGCTTTACAAAGCTTGTCTTATTTCAAGATGACTAACTGCAGATCTAACTGTGATGGAAATGGGAAGAAGGGGGGATGGAAAATTTATACAAAAGGAGGTCAGAGCTTCCCTACCTAAACCCTGGTGCTAAATGCTTACAAAGCTGGCTAAACTCTTTAACCAGATTCTGGCTTGACTTTCTCTGCCGCTATCAAGTGTGATTAACATTTTGCTGACAGTGCTGTAGAGGCAATCTATCGTGCATGAGGACTATGTTTCACTTTTTGTTTTTTAGTCTGTGTGTAAGACTGACATTTTAGGAATTATATACACAAAAATGTTACTCTTACAGGTAATACTTCAGACTTGGTATGTTTGAGTGACAATGAACATTGCAGTGTTTCTTATACTCTGAGTTAAAGATAGAAATCCATCAGAAATATGCAAATATTTGTAGCGACATTAAAAATGTATTCCGATACAGTTACTAATTACCTGTTAAAATTTATAATCAGTAAACTACGGTAATCAAGGTATCACATTTTTAAAGTTACGTAACTGATCACTTACAGTTACTTCACTATTCACACTACTCACACTCAAATTTCAAATAAGCTGCCATAAACTTATTCCATTCTGAAGCTTGTGTTTTTAACCACACCATCCTGGCCACGGCCATCACCAGAGTCACAAACTATTTTTCAGTAGTAGTAGTAGTAGTAGTAGAAGACAACAAGTTAGCTAACATTTTTAACTGAAAATCTGTGCAGCTAACGTCTAACCTGTAAATTTCTCTTTAAATTAGATATTGAGTCCTTGGATAATGATGCATTTTCACAGCCGGAAGGCATAACTTGCACTGTACTGCGATGTTGCTCCCATTTTGTCCTTTGAAAAAAATGATGGCAACAGGCCATGGCAACTGTGAGGAGGGGTGTTGTGGAATGTTGTAATGTGTGCGTGCAGGTGCGTGGTCTTATAAGAATAGAGACGCCAGATGTTATATCGTCTTCATTTTAAAATGTATTTAAAATTGTAATCCTGCTACATTAAAAATTGTATCTGTAATCTAATTACCTCTTTTTTTCAGTAACTGTTACTGAATACACTTGCCTTCTTTTGGTACCCTAATTACATAACATCGTTACTTGTATTACGTTACTCTCCAAGCCTGGATATAACAAAAAGAAAGAGTGACATGCACATAACAAAAAATAAACAGTCTTTTAAACTTTAAACAACTGAAAAGATTCAGGTTTGGGTACAGTCCTTTAAGATACCTACATATTATACTATATTATTATTCACATAATGCCAACACATAACAAAGTAGTACTTTTTTCTGCATTAAATACAAACAACAAACATAACTATAATTTCTACTTTTTCTCATTCAGCGTAGGAAGATTCAAGAACTCTTACTCAGAGGTAGTAGTAGGAGGAGTGTTTACTCCTGTAGTAGTTTCACTCTCAGTGCTATTTGTTGCTGAGATTCTGGGATGTGTGATAAATAGGGGGCATACATACAGGATGTGTATGATCTAGACATTATCAGGTATAAGTGGCACCATTGTTAGGTTCCAGAGATAAACACTCATGGTGTCATGGTACTGATTCGTAATTTCTTCCTCCAGACCACGCGGAGCGAGTTTGATTCCAGTGAGTATGAGGTACTCCGGCGATACCAGGACTTCCTGTGGCTCCGAAGCAGACTGGAAGAAAACCACCCGACACTCATCGTCCATGTATGTATCAACGCGTCACATCGTCTGTTTAGCACATCTGTGGGCTGCTGCAGTGTCCTCTTGGACCATACCAGAGTCTTGGGAGGTTTCAACTTATTTACCACAAGTCATACACACTTAAAATTACTGCCAGCTGCTATTTTCCAAAGTACTCAGTGGAGCCTTAAAATCAAGAGAGTATTTTTCTTACTATATAAGATTCCTTTGGTTCATCATCCACTTCTGTCTTGTAAGGACTTGAATATTACGTGTTTAATTTGTTCTTAGGACATGTGATTGGAATGTACCCAAATACTAACACATTATCTTTTATTTACAGATAAAGTGCTCTGAACACAAAAAAAAAGTCATATCAGCCTAACACTACTCCCCTCTACCACTCACTCCAAGCTAGCCTTGAAACCAGACAGATCCGCAAGCTGTTTATTCTCTGTAGCAGATGTTTTTCTATCATTACATTTTACTACAGTTTTTATTGTTTGATATTACAAAATCTGCCTTGCACGCATTTAAAGCCTGATTTGTGTCTTGCTGCGCCTCAGCCGCTGCCAGAAAAATTTGTGATGAAAGGCATGGTGGAACGCTTCAATGATGACTTCATTGAGACACGGAGGAAAGCTCTGCACCGCTTCCTCAACAAGATCTCTGAGCATCCCATACTGTCCTACAGCCAACACTTTGAAGTCTTCCTCACAGCACAGGTGTTTCTCTATCTCTCCCACACACACACACACACACACACCCACACAAAGACCAATCCCAGAGAATGAGATGTTAGTTTAAGTGACTAAAAATAACAAATAGCTCTACAAGAAATACTTAGAGCACTTTACTTCCCTTGAACATTTTTTGTATGGGAATGGATTAAACGTGACATACAATGTGTTCATTAGTGAGCTCTAGTAGTGCTATTAGCTGTTAACGGTCCCATAATAGCAATTTTATTCTATGGAGCCAAATAGTTGCAGCTCATCATAAAGTTATTCAGCTTTATTTTCCAGATCAGGAATCTTGTTTATGGTCTATTAAAATGAAGTGATATGTAATGCATCTAGGAGCAGGATCAACATTGATGCACTGTTTAATTCAAGACTCTGGTTTGTGACTCCAACAGGAGTTGTCGTCTCACAAGAAACAGGGTCCAGGCTTTCTGAGCAGGATGGGGGAGACGGTGAGGGCGGTAGCTAACTCGGTACGAGGCCTGAGGAGCCGACCGGAGGAGTTCACTGTGATGCAGGAGTATGTGGAAGACTTCAGTAACAAGATCAGCTCTGTGGACAAAGTCACGCAGAGGATCATCAAGGAACAAAGAGGTACACTGAGGAGGTCATTTACAGACGTGATGGTCTGTTAAGACTCATAAAAACTAATTGCTTGCACTGTAGCTATAGTAACAAAGCAAATGCTCTGTCAAGTTTATAAAAAGGAACAATGATGGTAACCACTGTACTCATCCATGTTTAAATGTGCATTCTGTGTTTAAAGAGTATCTTGATGAACTGAAACAGTACACCCCCACCTACACCCAGTGGGCGGCGTTAGAGGAGGAGTTGGGAGATCCACTGAAGGGTGTGGCCAGCTGTGTGGAGCGATGTAGTAACGAAACAGAAGATCAGATCCACCATCTGTCTGAGAGCCTCGTTCCCGCCCTGCACGAGTACGTTCTCTGTGCTGAGACTGTGAAGGTGAGCCCTGACCAGACTGCTCATACCTGAACTCCTCCCCCTCACTATAGAGGACGAGTCTTTTCTGCTGGTCCATATGTTTAGCTTGGTCCTGTTCCAGAAATTAGGTTTAATTAACTGGAGTAGGTTCATTAAAAGTTCGAGGCATATTAGTGGAGCTCCAATACTATGATTTGCCATGGCAACTGGTAAAAAAAGTGCAGATCTTTCATTTCAATTCCGTGGACATCAAAATATCAATGCGAGCTGATGAAGAGTATTTGCATTTATCTTATAAGACAGCAGCAGCAGTGACAGAGAGTTGGAATGGCTTTTTTCAAGCAAAACACACATTTGTCATTTAGCAGGCTTGGATTTCCTTCAAATATCATATAGTGCTTGCGTTCTACTATATGTTTTACATTAAATCTTAAATGTATTTTTACAACTCTAGCCTGATGCTGACAAAATGCCATGATTTGCTAGCCTCATGGTTTGAGCCAATTATAATGATTCTGGTGATTGGTTGTTCGAACAGTTTCTAGGTTAAAACTGACTATATATTTTTAGACAATCGATCAATTTTACATTTTAAAATGAACAGCATTTATTGATTATTTTTGTTCCTGATTAGGTCCCTATAGGTTTCCATCCACACCTTGTAATTGAAAATGTTCTGGAAGTTTCTTAAATACAGATCTCCTAAAAGGGCGAGAATACTGAACTAGACTTAAAGGCATCGCAGTCAATATCATTTCTTTTAATTAATTCAGCTTTTCTATGTTATTCTTTTTTATAGGCTGTGATGAGACGGAGAGACAACATCCAAGCAGACTTTGAAACCAAGAACGAGGCCCTTGCATCCAGAAAAGTTGACCAAGAAGCAGTAAGTGCAATTTAACATCCACACACACTAGCTTTGTCCCAATTTGGGGGCTGCATCCTTCAAAGGACGTTCTTCAATGTGTCTTCCTCTTCCCCAGCCACAAAGGATCCATTAGGTGCATCCTTCTTGGCCCGACATATCCTGACATTTATTGCTTGTCAATTCAGACGAGATGGTACACACGCCCGGGGAATACAGTTATAAATAACAACAAGTTTCTGGTTTCAACTCAAAAGAATAACAAACAAAAAACAAAACAAAAGGGGCCTTGAAACTTCATTATCTGTTAAATAGCAGGTTAAGTTACGTGGCGTTGGTTATGTTGGCTATTTAGCCAGGTAGCTACCTGTTGCTAGGTGACAGGAGCGGTGCTTTGTGGCGCAAGGGTAAGTGCGAGAACAGCTGGTGATGCAAACAGGAAATCCTCAGTAGACCAGACCGTCTCGTTTCAGTTCAGCCATAGAAAGTCCAACACACACACACACACTCCCATCTTTCATCCCTGCATCCCTCTGAGCCAGTCATTGTGTTTGTGTGTCCTGCAGTCATCTTCCCAGAGATTAGGTGTAATAAAGTGAATCATGGAGTGGGGCCTCTCCCACAGGGCCACCCGCAGCTCATATTGGGGAGGAAAAAGGGCTTCCTGGGAGGATTATCTAGATACTCAGGCTTGTTGGCTCGAAATCAGTCCTCAGCTCAGTGGGAATAATAGCTGTCAATATTATTTCACACTGTAAGCCCAGCAGCTAATCGCGGCGTAATGAAAATTCCCATATCCTCTTTAGACGATGACTCGTTTCAAAATGTCAGGAGACAAAGGACGAAGACAGAAAGTTAGGAGAAAAGGACAGAGCTATTTTTAGACTTCACTTGAGCTTGAGCTTTTTGCATTCAAGTGCTTGTGTGTGTATGTTTTTGTGTATAGATGTGCAGGTGTGTATCCCCCTCACCCAGCTGATATCAAAATCCATCTGTAAGGTTTTAATTAAGAAGGAGGACAGAGATTTCACCCTACAGACTTGTATTGTATTCCTGCTTTAATTAACATTGTGTGTGTGTGTACGGAGCAGCTTTAATTCAGTCCTCCTGCTTCTAATGCATATCAGTCTGCTTCTGCCTATAACAGATCTGCACTAATGAGAATGGAAATGTCAAATAGATGCCTTTGTTACTGTTTCTAACAGAGCTTTTTGTCATAGAAACAACTAAGCTGAGAGGATACAAGCCCAGGAAACATGCAAGCTTACATTCAGCTTTTATCTTGGACTTCATGGATTTATTAGTGTTTTGGGAAAACTATTGATTTGTAAGAAGTTGCCAGTTTGTTGTTCGCATCAGTTCTATTGCCAAGATTAAGCACGAAGAAACAAGTCACTTTTTAGGAAAGCCAGTGAAAAGCTTTACAGATGCATTCACCTGCTTTAAATTTCACAATTTCTGTTTTCAAGTTGTATTTCTATTAAAAAATATGTTAAGTGTTGAGCTATAATATCCAAATCAACCCACTCAAAGTGTACGTTTTGTCTGTCCACCCTTCAGTTCAGCTACTAGGTCCAGAGCAAGATACTGTTTCTCGTCAGGTACTAGAAGTTGTCACAACTGATTATTAGGGCTTGGTATCGAGAAGGATTTCTCAATTCGATTCGATTCCGATTCACAAGTTCCCGATCCGAAAACAAACACACAGCAGTCAACACAATAGTAACAATTTAATGAATTAGACAGCTTATGAACTTTTTGTCCAGTTTCAGATTTTTAGTGCATCTGGCTTATGGTTTTTTGATTAAACAAACTGGGTTCAAGTTGCGTGAGATTTGGCCACGAGATCTCATAGCGCGAAGAACAAAACCACACAAGATTAAGAGTTATGGGGAAAGACATACTGTATAACAACATGCCGAAAAAAACACTTGCAGCCAAAGCCGACGCTAACAGAGTGTAACATAAACTAACTTGCATATTCATGGACGTACACACTACAATAAGAGTCAGTTGGCAATCACTGATATCTCCGGGCTTAGGTCTTGGTGCCCCAAATTATTTAGTGGGGAGGAGGGTTAATAGCATTTTTTAACAATCTGAATCCAGTCTGTTTGGTAAAGACTCCAACCATCTGTTTTAAAATATACCGTATCGAGATTGTACTGTGATGAAAGAGTGTCAGCTTCACCCCACATATTTTACCTCAGCTCTGTGACACTCATTAAAGCATTGGTTCACATTCTTAAGGCCTGTCTAAAACAATATTTACATTTGAACATAGGTCCTGTTCCTACTATACAATAAGAAATCCCTATCAGACTGATCTCTCTTTATTTTTTTAGATTAATTCCTGCATTTTGGGATACGGTAGTTCCTTTCTCTGGGTTGATTATAGACATAAACTTAGGTCCCTTAAGTCTTGTACTGTAGAGATGTTTTCTGTCATGACCAACATGTAGCTGAATGAGCATGTATTTTTAGATTTGGTTAAAAAAGCCAGCCTGGCTAAAGCAGTAAAACTCATTATCTGATCTCTTGGCTTCTATTCAGTCATAACTAGAAGCCACATTCCATAACCGAGCTGTCTGAAACAGAAAAGAACATGTGACGTCTGTTGTTATCACTTCCATGTGGGGCAGTACATCTCTTAAACACACTGCTGTGAGTTCTTTTTATTGTCACATATGGCCTGCAGAAAATATATGAGCAGTCCTCTGGGAGTGTTCGGACTGAGCAAAAATTCTGAACTGTTCTGACCAATATGAGAATCTTCCAGAACTTCAAACAAGAGGGAACTAAATTAATCCCTCTGTAAACATTTACTTAACTTTACTTTAATCCTTTATTGGAAAGAATGTACTGAGCTTTCTTTATGAGTCAACCTTTCCAGAGGCTGGTAGTGTTTCAATGGCTCAACACAGACAGAAGGGGGCAGTGTTGGCCTAATTATGCAGCACAGTGAGGAACCAGGAGTGTGTCAACAAAGCATATGCACCAGCACTTCTTCTTTAGTTTTACTTTGTATCATTTGAACGAAAGACTTTTACATTTAAATTAAGTTTCTTATTTATTTATACAAAAAAAAATCTTCATCTTCTAATGTAGACCAGTCTAAATGTATTTATCAAAGAGTTTGAGTCTTGTTTTCATACAATGGCTTATTGTTACTTGTTAGATTCATAGATTGATTTGGGAACACTTAAAACATTTTTACTCCACTGTCAAATTATACAAATATTACAATGACCTCACTGCTTCATAGCTGAAGCTACAAGCTCTCCTTGGTTCCCATGTAATTGCTGCAAAATAACAATACACACATCAGATGCTCAGTGCTGCTCAGCCATAGCCTTTACAAGTTGTCTCGATCGATATCACTGCGGTAACAAGCAGGCCACTGAGATCCCCACAGTTTGTACATGCTGTGGATAAGCCCATGTTAAGCATGCTGTGTTTATTGAGCTTGAGTAAATGCCAGTGTCAGTTTAAATGTCAGACAGCTAATCCCTGCTCAGGCTCAGTGAATACAGCTGCATGAAAATATCTGATTATCTGCACTGTGATGTGTGCTTTGGACTCATACAGTCTCAGGCTAAATGTTCTCTTAGTTATACAGAAATACATGTGTTTGTAGTGTCTAATAATAACTCAGCTTTATTGTGAGACTTACTTATTCATCAATTAAATAGGGCTGCTTGATGCAGTGGGTGTTTGTTCAATGTATCGAGTAGTGATGATGATGATGATGATGATGATGATTATGCTCTGATGCTGCTCTAATGGTTTAGAGGATACTGACTTACGAACCATTATGCCATGAAACTTGAAGAACACTTTTTTTGTATCTCCTCTGCTACCTCCTCTTATTCAGTTCAAATGTATTCAGCAAAATTTGTGACCAGGGTTCAAAAATGAATTTACATATATCTGCACCCATAATAGACTGCTTGCTTTTCCATGTTGCAAATAGTTGCATTCAGCCATCTTTTCTACGTTTTTCTACAACTTCTAGTCGACAGTGAGGTCTACTTACCTACACAGTATAATCCTTCTATTAGAATTTTGGAAAGGTCACCTAAAAGATTGTAGCACTGCCATGTTTTCAGGTAACTACAGATTTTTGATAATTTGAGAAAATAATCTAATATTAGAATAATTATTATCCATAACTAAGAATCCCTCATGAAAATAACTTGGGGTCAAACCAAACTGTTTTGGTTTTTTTAAAGCAATAATATTTGATTTTATGGTTTTTGTTTTCCTTTTCTCATCTCTGACATGAATGTTTTTGATTTCACTGTCTGTTCTGTTGACTGGAGAAATCTTTATCAATGAATGGGGCAATTTGTCATCTTCCCGCCTACTGGTCTGCCCTCACAAACAAACCTTTTTGTCCTGCTTGATCAATGTGATTGTCTGCTAATGCCTTGATTGAAGCTGATTTACAAAAAACAAACAAGTCTTAATCTTTGACAGGGGAAGAAAAATCAAGCCATTCCAAGTCAAAATCTGAAGTCAGGATGCATTGGTGTATAAAGAGCAGCTCAACACAAGGCTGAAAAGCAGAATCTCAATTCTCTCTGGTAAAACACAGTGTACCCTAGCACAAAATATGGAAAATAGTTATATTAAAATATAGTTTTAAAATGTCAGGAATCCTCCATCTATTATCTATGCCGTTCAGGGTGGCAGGGGGCTGGAGCCTATCCCAGCTGTCATTGGGCAATAGGTGGGGTACACCCTGGACTGATCGCCAGGGCTGACACAAAGAGACAGACAACATTTCACACTCAGACTCACACCTACGGGCAATTTAGAGTCACTAGTAATCTCACAAGCATGTCTTTGGACTGTGGGAGGAAGCCCACATATGCAAGGGAAGAACATGTGAACTCCCGCATCGTCCAAATCTGGGTGTGAAACCCTCTAGCTGTGAGGCAACAGCGCTAACCACTGCACCACCGTGCAGCCCGTCAGGAATCAGGTTATAAAATAATTGTCTAAACATTTTCCATATTTGTCAGTCGGTAGAAAGCAGAAGCTGCTCTAGTGCTCTCTGTGTACTTTATACTACTTAGGCTTCCTAACTATTTAAGATGTATACCATATAGTCCCTATGTCCACCGTTTGATTACAGCCAGGGACAATTGTTGCAAATGTCTCCCTCATGTCTCAACTGCCATCTGTCCAAAAGAGGGTAAATGCAGAAAAAAATAAACACTTCACAAAACAATTTTCAAATCCTTACATTGCAAGTTTAATCATGCCCTTAATGTGACAATGTTTCCCTGTACTCAGTTTTTTATCTTGGATTATTTAACTATTCAGTGTATTCATTTACTTATTTGCATTGTTCAGCTGGCTTCACATTCATCTTTTAAGAATGTTGCTGAAGTCGCCCTTTGCTCTGAAAGCACTGCTTAATTTGACAAATAAACCAAGACAAGGGAGTGAGAGCAAATGTTAAATATTTTATGCGTATGTGGACCAGTGCCACACACCACAGCATGGAGAGCCAAAGATAGTTTGTCACGGCGGCTGTCTTTGTACAAAAACACACAACACAACAAGAAAACTGCACTGTACAATAAAAATACTGTAAAATGAATGAAAAGAAGCACCACTCAATGGTTTTTGTGTTTGACTGACAGCTACAGGAGGAGGTGGATGGTCTGTCAGACCGGATGGAACAGGCCAACAACGCCTTAAAGGGAGACTGGTCCCGCTGGCAGGAGAGCATGAGAACTGACCTCAAATCAGCCTTTATATGCACTGCTGAGAAGAACGTGGAGTACTACGAGAAGGTGAGCTCAAGATTCAGACAGAACGCTTTGTAGGAAATCACAATACAAAACCACATGTGAATATCATATCTCTTTGCTTTGCTTTTTTATATTCTCTATAGGAAAACCTTATCATCTTCCTTTTACTAATGTACTGCTCACTGTGCAACTTTGCAGGGGAAAACGTAAACCTAGCCTATTTCAGTCTGTTTTCACTTCTGTCTTCATTTCACTTTGTTAGAATCTGACCCTGTGGCGGCTGTCACAGTAGTGTCAGAATATAAGCCAATCTTCTTCCTGCTCGTCTGGTTTGGCATTAAACTCGGACTGTTTTATAACCGGTAAAAACTCCTCACTGTAGGTTTAACAGTAAACATTACTGCAGACGTTACATATTATGTTTAAAAACATGGTGTAAAGTTACATAGAGTTCAGTATACATTTCTCCAGTACTCTGTAAGGATACATGTAATCAAGTTTACCTTCTCTAATGCCTGGTTCAGAGTATACAACATTGTATTGTTTGTAAAAATAGTCACTGTGTCAGATTAGGTGATTGTGGAGTCATACTTTTTGCCAGGAGTCTGCTGAGAGGCATGACAGACTAAGCATCATTCAACTGACCAAACATTGATCGCTTTTTTTCCACAACCTGTGTGAAGTCATCGGGAGGGGTTGCTAGACTGATTTCCAGAAACAACACTGTGAACAAGCAATGATGATGATAATACAGACCTATCTTCTGTTTGGAGAGGCCTAAAATAAAATATGAAAGAAGATTACTGCGACCCTCCTAGCAGTACCAACGACACTATTCCTCTTTCAGCTTCTAAAGTTTTGCGTGGAAGGGAAGTTAGTGCTGCAACTCCTCAACTTCAGAGGACAAAAATGTTGTACTCACAAGTCTTCTTTTGGGGCACTGTGAAGATGCAAGATGTGGTTTTAGTTGTCTGCCACCATGACACACATGCATGGAATTCAATGATCAATTGTTCCAGATACATTTATGTCACGAAAGCTGCAGGAGAGTTTTTAAAATATCTAGCACTGTGCAGTGTGAATGCTATCAGCAGTAGTCAAATGGTAAACACTTTTCTAGTCTTCCGACCACTCAAAGCGCTACATGTTTCATTCACCCATTCACACACTCATTAACACACTGATGGCAATTTTACGATCTTTGCTTTCATACCCGCCCGATGGCTATGCCACCAAAGCAATTTGGGATTCAGTGTCTTGCCCAAGGACACTTCGACATCTAGACTGTAGCAGTCAGGGATCGAACCCCCAACCTTCCGATTGAGACACAACCCACTCTACCACTGAGCCACAGCTGCCTCCAAGTCAATTCCATGGACTTGAAAGTCTGTCTCTTCTCTTCATTGAGGGTGACTGGCCTAGCTCCTCCAGTTGAAGTAGTTGTTTTATACTTGTTTGTTGTTTGTTGTTTTTTCTAGCATTCCCTAGTTCTTATTGTGCACATTCAAAAATTAGAAAATTATTATTAAATATTAAGTTTTACTATTCCTTAAATATCCAAATCCAAATAAAAAGCTCAGTCTTGATTTTTAACACAATATTTCTCAGTCCACAGCTGCAGGTAAAGTCTGCTCAGCTGTCGTAGAGGTGTAAGACATTTATAATTAGGGGCCTGACCAAAAACAGCTGGTTTCATGTCTTCTCAGATGAATCTCAGAGGGAGAGGATTTAACTTGAGGGAAGAGGGTGGAGATAGTGGTGCAGTAGAGTAGGAGAGTGACACAGAAAAACAGGGGAAACATAGAAAGACATAAGTGGCAGTTGCAATGTAGAAGAGACAATCCTATATCCAGATTAACGAGCAGGCAGAGCAGCAGAGGCAGCAGGGAATTAGACGTTAAGAAAGAACAATGAAGCTAGTTGGAAGACAGAGCATCACAGCAGGATGACAATAAGACGATGAAGCTATTACGGTAACAATCATTTACTCTTTTATAGGTTTTGTTAGTCATGCGGAACTCTAAGCAGGCAGTTAGAACAAAGATATGCTTCCATTTACTTTGGACGTATTTTGGTCCTAGAGACTGGTACTCTGCCAGCAGAGGGTAGCCACACTTTAGATTCGTTTCTCTTTAAACCACTGGCCTGTAGAGGAGTTATCAGCTATTGTGTTTCCTGTGACAGAAAACTTTTCCACTAAATTATTTTACTTTGATTACCATCCATCTGAAATTATGCACTTTCAATTGGCCTATTCAAAAAATTCCTCTGATGTCCAATTTTCAAATAAAATAATAGATTCATATGTTTTGTTTAATGTTAAATCATTTGGCCTATAAATTGTTGCAATATAGAAACAAATCCCATCCTGCTCTCGTCTAACATCAAGCAAATACTGCCGTTTGAGAAGTAAATATCATGACATTTTCTGTTAGAATATTACCTGATTTATTAACCAACTAATCTATTCCGCTGTGACCTGGACATCAAGAAAGAAACGTGACTAATCCCCTTCTAAAGCTGCTCTGGTCAGGCTATTAAAAATCAATGGTGTGGGGATGTGTAGTGTGAAAGCTGCCACTTTTGGCAACACGTTGGAATTCCATCACGTTCAAGGCCTTTTTTAATATGTACACCATCACCAATCCAAATGACTGAGGGTAATCAATTAACCCTAATTTATAATCTCTTAAGGATAATCAATAATTTTGCAGTTGCTCAGACCTCTGTCCTATAAGGTTATTTTCTGCCAATTTTATAATCCAACGAAGAAAAGTTTAGATGAAGTTGAAATGCTGCACACTTGAATTTTTCATCTGTATTATTGAATCTGTAAATTCAAAAGTCAGGTCTGTTTTTCCTGGGTTGGTCTGAACCCCACCGTTTCTCCCAAGGGAAATCTTAATGGCACTTTACACGATATTTAATACAACATTGGCTTCTATCTATATATTGGTTTTCTTGGCTTTCCTTTGGCTATGTCATGTAACATGGAGATGTTTTATACCTACTTTAAAACTGTGAGAGGGCAGAATAAATATTAGTCTTTCTTGCTTCACAGTTTCTCATGATAACACATCAGAAGATCGACAGATTTTTTTGTTTATAACAGCAACTATAATAATAGGGAGTTTTATGTGTGTGTGCGTGTGTGTGTGTGTGTGTGTGTGTGTGTGCGTGTGCGTGTGCGTGTGTGTGTGTCCATGGCATAATTGGGTTTTCTCTCCAGTGTTTCTCTCTGCAGGGGCAGGCCATCTCTCCTGGCCTCACCCTGCAGCAACCCTGACAACAACACTGATCACCCGGCACAGTGGCCTCTGGCAAGCAAATGCAATACAAAGAATGACTACTACAGTGCATGCGTGTGAAGATGTGTGTGTATAGAAGAAGCCAAAGATCACTTGGCTTCTAAATGTGAAAACCCTTACTGTACAGATGGTGAAAACCATACTTTCAAACATGGCTTGTGCCTGATCTGATGTCCTGGACATACGCAGCAGTACAGATAAATTAGGCTGCTTTTTGCATATTCATGAGTTGCACCACACATAAATTTACCTTTGCATATTTCAGAAATTAAATATTAATGATTCTAAAAGGTTCTTAATTTGTGCACTCAGAGGTTAAAAACGGAACACTTTGTTTTAATGCTGCATGAATGGTTCCATTTGTTATTGGTGAACATAATATTAATGAAAAATTTACATCACCACAAAAACATACAAACTGCAACAGTGAAGTGTGGTTCAAGCTCATTGAGCTAAAATGGAGCTTTTTCCTCAGTTTCTAGCATGATGTCACATCTGTAGCCATTAATTTAAAAAGAAATAGAAGACATCTAGACTTCAAAAATCCACCAAAAAACACAGTAAAGCTGCATCACATTAACACTGCCTGACAGTCTGCTGTCTACAATGAGGCAGCACTCAGAGCACATGTGATATTCATATTCAGACATGTCCTCTGTGAAAATGAAGTTGTCAAATGGACATAATTAGCAACAGCTTCCTATTTACACTTATAGCAACACAATCAATCATTTTGGAATTGTCGGAGACTGCACATCACTATGCCAGTCATCTCCTCCGCAGGAAAAACAAACAAAATTTCAGACTCACATGCACGGGCCGCCACAAATACATCACTGTATGGGAAACCATTTGATTTAACTGTGAGACCAAAACAAAAATTATTTGTTAAAGTCATATTGAATTAAAAATAGTGTTTAATAGATCATGCTTTCTGTGGATGACCTAAAGCCATGGTCAGCTATATTGGTTAAGTGCTTTTGTTGTCGAATGTTCTGGCTCTGTTGTCATGTGCTCCTGTGTGTATTTCCTTTGTGTGTGAGAAAGTCAGCAAGTATTACATTTATGACTCAATAATTCTTAGCTGACAGCTTCTTGGAAACCAGCCTCTTGTCTTTCCAAGTCTATTGTCACTCCTCTTGTTCCTGCCAACGCGCTCAGACTGCTTATCAATTCAGCCTTTAAAGGAAAAAACACAAAGTACAGAGTCCATATTGATTGCAGACAAAACCCATCACCCATTTTTTTCTTTTTACGGCCTCAGAGCTGGAATGCAAACAAAACAACTTCTTGTCTGAAGGCTAGTTGGGGGCAAACAGATCAATCGTGACTTGCGATGCATGCAATGAATGTTCCATGACTCTGCCATTATTAGATTCCTGTACTGCCAAGTCACTAAATTATCTTGACACAGCTCAGACCCTCAGTTGTCTTGTTAGTACTGTGGTCTGAACATTTATTAAGCAGCAGTTACCACTCTAAAGCTGCTTTCCCACTGGTCAAAAAACCCACTAACAACCAGCTTTTTTGCTTAATGGGAAAGGTTACAATCGACATTCAGTCAAATGACCTTGTAGTAGACCTGGGTGATAATCGCCTCGCCACTGATCGGCATGGGATGGGAATACAAAACCTGTGTCAACATGCTAATCTCCTACCCCTTTCCAGCACGATGCTATGCTCCGTCTGTAACTTCTGCGACTCCTTGTCATCTCAGATTCCACCTGTCTCCGTCCAAGCAGCGCTCAAACACCGTTCCAAATTTGTCTGCGCCGAGTTTGATAAATAGACTGAACGAGTAATAGATCACTGTTTACTAACCCTGTCTCCGGCGCATTTGTGACGTCAGACGGTGACGCAGCAGAAAAGAGACCGAAAGGAGTATACTCCACTGGCAATGGGAACAGAGACAATCGGCATGTACAAGTGGGTCTTCCCAGGTCTGAAAAAACTCTGTCAACACACTAAATTTAGGTGGGAAAGGGGTATAAGGTAACTGCTCTGTCACTTGGAAAAGATATAAACTTAAAATAATTCATGCATAGGTGATAACTTTTCAGCACTTGCAGGAAAGTTATGTTCTGAAAGTTACTCTGATTCTTCCTGGACTTTATAGTCCACTCACATCAAAACAATGTGCATATGGACACGTTTCGTCGGGGACTTTAGCCTGTTTGACAGGCTATCAAACAAACATCCACTGGGGCTAAAAATACACTGCTAATACTTACCTCCGCTTGCAGGGTAGATAGTTTATTCGCTGCTCAGCTTTAGCACATTGAACAGCTTAGAAAATCACCTGCATGCGTAATGCAAATGTCAACAACAGTCTGTTTAGATTGTTTGGTCCAAAACTCAATTTCACGCACTTGGGCTAAAATACTTTAGGCACAGAGGGATGCCATTCAATGCAAATGGGAACTCAAAATAACATCTTGGCACCCCCTTTGTGACTCAAGACTTAAAAGACTCTCAGTGGCATGACATGAAGAGGTTGAGAAACTTTCAACTGATGCAAGTAATCATTTTATGTGCTGGAGAACCAATCCAATTACACAGCACAGCTGTTTTGTACGCCACTGAGCTACGTCAAAGTGGGTTACACACCACTGCTAACAAAACATAGTTTGTCCTTGGCTTGTAAGCACCAGTTAACAACACATATATGTTAACATGGTCTCTTCAGCCCCTTCCTACTTATCTGTCATTTAAACATATCCACTGACCCATCCACTTACAGCCTGGAAAGTAAACAGAGCATGTTAGATGTATCTCCAATTGATGATATTAGCAATAAATTTAAAACTCTGGAAAAAAACAATAACTTTAGTAGTTCTGTGGGCCCACTGTGTCTGCTGAGCATGTCTCTGGTGTGGATGTGTATAAATCAGGGCAGTGCTAAAATAAAGCATGCCTGCTGACAAAGCTCTTGTTGCAATGCAAAATATGCTCTTGAAGCGTAAAATCCATCCATGGAGGATGATTTCATACCTTGCCCAAAGCAGGGTTAAACCAGATTAACACAATAAATAGACTTTTCTTTGATGGGAGGCTGGATTTCTCTAATGAGAGAATCCTTTACTGAGCTATAATTCCATTTTAATAACATAAAATCTACGCTATTTTATCCCATCTCTGCTGAGAACATCTTGTCTGCAAGTTCAGGGTTCTGGCCCTATTTGGCCAGGATTTAGTTTTGTATGGTTGGAATGATTTTAATATTGCATATTCAGTGATTCCAATCCCAACCAGAGCACATGTGGTGTATGATTTTCCGCCCCCTTCCCCCCTGTATTAATTACAGCCCCAAATACCTGCTGGTTTTTGACACACTTGTCGGTCCTCTTGAGAATTTATTCCATCTGAATAATACCCAGTGTTTCCAAATTTATTCAGAACTTTTGCATATAAAATGCTGCAACTCGTGATTATTTATCAACTGTATACTCTGTTCAACTCTGTTTAGAATATTTATAGTAACCTGGTGGAGATGCACCCCCAACAACACATAGTCCTCTTTGGAATCCCAACATATGTTTGGATGAAAAAGAATCCTTTAAAGCCAGATGTGGATATAATCTTCTTTCAGAGAATGTATTAATTATATAAGCCCATTATCAATTTACAGTATAGCATAATGTAGTAAAAGTTCTGGACATTTCTTTGAGAAAATGCTAATTTGTTCTGTCATCAATCCAATGCTGAAATGTATACCTGCTTTAGCAGGGTCACAGGGGGCTGGAGGCCATCCAGATCACACTGGGTAGGTTTTGGGGGGTAACAGCTCGGACACCTTTTCTTTTTTTTTTCAGCATTGGGGGTGGCTGTGGCTCAGTGGTATAGTCGGTCATCTCTCAAAAGGAAGGTTGGTGGTTTCGATCCCTGACTGCTACAGTCACATGTCGAAATGTCCTTGGACCAGACACTGAACTCCAAAATTGCCCCCGGTGGCATAGCCATCAGGCATGAATCGGCATAGATCTGATTGGAAATTGGTGCTTGCTTGTGTGTGTGAATGGGTGAATGTGACATGTAGTGTAAAAGTAGCTTTGAGTGGTCGCAATTTTAGAAAAGCGCGATATAAGTGCAGTCCATTTACAATTTTTGCCGAAATGTAAACAAAAACAGGCTGAACAACAGGCTAAGTTTTAACCAACAACTAACTTACTGACTCTGGGGCAATATCACTTCCTGTTCATATCCCCCAAAGCATTAAGCAATCACTTAAAGTTTTGGAATCACTATGAAATAGAGCAATTGTTTTAATTTAGTCTGAAGAAGGACCCACAGTGTCAGAAAACCTGTGGTTTGAGGTACACAGTAACATGCTTCCCTTCCTGTAATCTTAGTAATTAGAAATGGGCTGATGAATATAATAGGTGTTCTGTTCTGTACCAGGAAGAATGGTTAATATTTTTCCAGCGCAACTTAATTACGATGTTCTTGCATTCCAAATGGGAATTTAGACTGTTTTATTAAACCAAATGGTAACAACACCAAATTAATTTCTTCTCAATGATTCCTTTAAATTATTTTCTGGACATTCCGTAGCATGCATTAAGCAAACAATAGCTACCTACTGAGAGTTAAAGGATGAGATGACTCTGTGCTATGTGTTGATATCGTTTTTCAGGTGCAGATGTGGGCTAGTGTAGCCATGGGGCCTGTGAATGATTTATTGGAGTGGAGCTCAGAGAGACGGCCTATAAGAATCTAATAAGACACCTGCACCTGGGAGGATTTTATACCACCTTGGTGGGATATAGGGCAAAACTAGGAAATGGAGAGAGAGGATGAATGAAGGTGGATGGGGAGGTCAAGGAATAAGCGCAAAGTGAGGAGAGAGGGAGACATAAAGAGCACAAAGACGGCAGAACAGGTGAGGAGGGTTTGGGAGGGTGGGGGTGCGGTGGGGTGTGGTGGGGGGAGCAAGAGGAGGAAAAAGACTCGAAGATACAATATAAGCAAAGTGATGAAAAGAGCGTTTATGATTAAATAATGAAAACTTATTGGTGAATAATGTCAGTGCTGAAATATTTATCAAACATGCACTTGTTAAAACTTGTTAAATGTGAGGATTTGGGAAACAGTGATGGTCATTTTTTTCCCCTATTTTATGTCATTTTATAGACTTGTCTTTGTTAAAGTTGTTGAATAAATACTCAAGACATTACTGGATAATAACTTTTTGTTGTAGCGCCTCTGTCAGTGAAGAACATTACCAATGAGGGGTTTAGACATTTTCCAACGCTGGAACACCACCTAGTCGTCACTTCAAGTCCTTCTGACAGTTATTCCCAAATGACACACATGCAGCATTAACACAGACCGACAGAGGATGAGGGAAAGAAGTGGATAGCAGGACAACCCTTTCCTTACCTTACCTTACCTTACCTTACACCAACATTTTCTTTTTTGTAGTTGTTGTCAACTTGGCTCTGTACCGCATTACAAACAGTACTTTAGATAAGGAATGAAAAAAGAACAACCCGTAGGTCATCCGTCACAACGATTGCAGCCAATCTGTACTTGCAACATTTTGATCAGACCAAAGCTTTCTACTACTAGTTGAAAGATGAATCAGTGCAGACCCATAGGATGTTTGTAAAACTAGTGATATCAGCAGAATTTGGCTCCGACAGTTCCCAATGGACCTGCACTCTCAACCAGGTACTTTCAGGACAGACATCAGTTTTGCATTAAGTTCTATACAAGAAGTCAAAGAAAAGTCATTGTGTAACTGAGATCACTTAGAAGTTAAAATAAGTTAACTTTATATGAGCCATCTTTATTCATAAACCATGAACATGATAAGGTTAGTGGTTACGTAGCGTTATAGATGCAATAGACTAGAGATAACTTCTAAACTGCCAATTGATCCTGGTTCTATTTTGGTAGCTACTTAAGCATGGTCATTGGAATTTGGCTAGCCCTAAATGAAAGCCTGTGGGTGGTTTGAAACCGGGCTCCTGCAGTCTGCATATGAAAGTGTCCTTGGGCAAAACACTGAATCCAAAATGGCTCTCTAAGGCATACCCATCGGTGTGTGAATGTAATTAGTTTGATCCTGATGGACAGATTGGCACTTTGCATAGCAGCCTCTGCCATCAGTGTGAATGTGTGACTGAAAGGGTGAATGTGGCATGTAGTTTGAGTAGCCAAAATGCCAGAAAAGTGCTCTGTAAGTGCAGTCCATTTACCATTTATCTTATCACAAGTGGACAGCTCTGAATACATCTGTTCACACTTGGCATTAGAAAGCATCTCCATATGCATCTCTAGCGACCGCTTGTCATGGGACCTCCCTTTCCTGCTCTATATGCAAACAAACATGTATCCTGCTTTGTCTATAAAAAACGATCAACTGATAAAAACTTTGAAGTAGACTTACAGCAGAGAAAGGGGGTTAGAGAGTTAGAGAAAAAGAAAGAGAGAGAGAGAGAGAGAGTTTGAAGGAGGGAAGAAGAGGAAGTGGGTGAATTTGTGTCTATGTGATATAAAAACTTTCTTTGGTTGTGAATCCTAATGTTACCTGACGTTTTTGTGGTTTAAGAGTGAAGTGTTAACAACAGTGCAGACTGGAGTTTCAATGAACATTGACAAACACTCAGATAGATCTGTATTTTGTACGCTTGTCTCCTCTATGAAATGTCTGTATCCTCAGAGCGCTGCATTATGATAGACTATGTTGTGGGTCACATCTCTCACCCGGGTACAGGTGCTGTCTCTTCCATTGTGCCCTATTTAAAAACAAAGTTCACTGTGGGGACTTCCCCACCCCCAATATTTTCATGCAGCATCCTCAATACTTTGTTTTAATGTGTGGAATGATAGGAGTAATAATAAAACAAAACAAGTTTCACAAGACACAGAAGTGAAACTGGTGAATCAGACAAGAATGACAGGCAAGCAGTCCTTAAATGTGGCCCAGGACACACTAGGACTCATTGCTGGAAGAATGTGACCATATGTGGCCCTCAGAATGTCAGAATGTGTCCTCAGTGTGTCTAAAGCCGCTTTCCCACTGGTCCAGAAACCCACTAACACCCGCCAACACCCGGCTTTTTTGTTTGATGGGAAAGGTTACAATCGACATTCAGACCCGGGTCAAATGACTCTTATCGCCTCGGCTCTGATTGGCATTGATGGGACAGAAACCTCGGTGGACACCCTAATCTCCTACCCCTTTCTGGTGCGACCCTATGCTCCATAGGTAACTTCTGTGACTCTTTGTCATCTCAGCTACAAATTCCCCCCTTTCTCCGTCCAAGCTGCGCTCGAACATTGTTCCAAATTTGTCTGCGCTGAGTTTGATAAACAGACTGAATGAGTAATAGATACAATAAAGACCTAACCACCGTAACATCTTCACTGTTTACTAACCCTGTTTCGGGCGCATTTGTGACGTCAGGCCATAAATGTGGGACATTTTTTGTGCTTTCCTACTTTACATCAGTAATTAAGTTTATACAAATACATTTTACAAGTAATCTCTCTAATATATAGCATAACACTATCAGCTATCTGTCCATGATGAAAGACAGCCAGACAGCCATTCTGTCTTCCAAATAATCCAGCAACATAACTATCCACTCATGAAATTAAATCATACACTTTAGTGGATGTCCCTTACCCTGGGAATAAGAATGAGCATTAATGGTTACAGAAATCATCCTGCATCGTCTTAAGCCATATTCACTAAGCTGTTGTTGTTATATAAGATTTTGAAAATCAACTATGGATAGACCTTCCCACCCAACAAACTTTATACAAATTATGTTATATATTTATGCTCCAGTATCAACAGATTCAGCCAAAACATCAATAATGCCTAAACAATGTACAGGACGCCAACTCACACAAACCAATATTCTAAAGTGAATTCTAACATCCACTTACACAAATTAGTAGTGAGGAGCCTCCGACACAGAGAACATCTTAACAGTAGATGAATAATATTAATTAATTGTCACATATCAAGCAAAGTTTCCAAACATTTGTTGGTTTTAACTTATCCAATTTGAGGCTTCCCTGCTATTCACTGTTCTATATTATTATAAATTAAGTTGGTTTGTGTTTTGGACTGTTTATCAGCTAAACCAGACATTTTAAATGTCACCTTGACTGTGACAATAAAGAACAAACTTTACAAAACAGGCTCGCTGTTTCTCCCTCTGAATGCTAAGATAAGCTGATCATTTCCTTACTCAATCTCTATACTTTGCACACAAACATGACAATGGTATACAACTTCCAATTTCCCTCTTGGCAGGATAATGAATAAGCATATTTACAAAAAGGTTGAGCTAGTCCTTTATGATGCACTTGGGGATATAAGTCTGTGGAGTGTGTTTCATGAAATTGTTGTTTTTCTTGCCTCTGAAGCTGACAGAGAAAGTCGAGTCCTTAAGCATCAATCCTAAATTTTCCTCTATTCCAGCGTGTGGGCTTGTATAGATAATAATAGGCATGTGTGTTTTTATCGGTGTAATATGTGTGCTTCTTTTCAGACACTTAAATAATTTGCTGGAAGACCTTGATCATACTGCAGGAACATGCTCATGACTGAAGGGCTGCTACGATAAGCTTTAATACTGAGGGGGAAAGAGACTCATTTAGTTGTACATTGTATACTGAAGACATGATTACTCTCATTTCATGTATGGATGTGACAAACCTCTTGCTCACTCTTTCACAATTTTTATCTGTAATGTCAGGATTAATACCCCACTGCTGCTGTAATGTTTTAATATACCCTGGCTGGTAGAAATACATGTTACAGCTATATTAAGTCCAAACCATGCTCTGATGAGATAACTGTGTGGGAGTAGCAGAATGAGGATGCCAATATTTGCAATTCTATTAGCACGTCGACATGCAGTTTTCATCACAGTTGTTCCTCCTGCACATTCTGCAAATTGTCTTATGGTAGCAAAACAGGAGGGAAGTGACAGACCATTGTTAATGTCAGAATAATTCAACCCAAATGACTGAAGATTATAATAAATAGAAATTTTCAACAAACTGTTAAAAATGTACATTTAGTGAAATAACACATTGCTACACAGAGCAGATTAAGTCAAAGGTTCAAAACTGAACCAGTACAGCTGAAGAACACAACCCCAGAACAGCCAGGACACACCAAGATTTTAATACACATGTACTAAGTACTTAACTATTTATGAGACAGAATGTTTTGCAGTAAAAGCCCAGCACTGATCCAAACCTTTTTTTTCAATTACATGTAATTTTTAAGGGATGACACAGTGAAGTTATCAAGTGTTACCTTTCCAAACATGCTGAAGCTTGTGCTCTCCAAATCCAGCAGTTATTGATAATGCAGTGATCATTATTCAGATGATGAGCTCTGCCTTCACTGTGGATGGCAAAGGCAGAGTCTTGTCAGCATTGCCATGGTTACCTCATAGCAACAGGGACTCTGCTTAGAATGGCACTGATATAAATACATGAATGTTGCTTATTTTAAGGTCAGTAAACATTTCACATTAGTTTTCCTGTCTTTGTAGGATTTGACAAGCTGTTGAAGGGAATTGCCGCTATTTTTTGACTGAAGGTGCCAACAGCTGTGCAAGGTTAGAATTAGCATTTCGATTTCTGACAAGTGTCTCTCAGAAATGTGGGCTTGTGAGATGGCATATCCCGTGATGCGATTTATGGAACACTAAAACCAAAGGCAGTTAGACTGAATTTGAAAATGTATTTTTTGGTAGCTTTTTTTGTACCTCCCGTCTCCCCTGGTGCTGCCCCAAAAAGTTTAATATATACTTACTCCAATGCCTCCAATGTTTTTTTGTTTATCATTTTCAACTCTCCATTCTTTCAGTGAATTGTATTACCTTTATGTCAGTTTATGTCAGCTTTTTAATGTCAATTTATTGGTCGTCTCTTGGAAATGAATATAGATCCTTTTTAGCTGATACTTTGGGGGCGGCTGTGGCTCAGTGGTAGAGTCGGTCATCTCTCAATTGGAAGCTTGGGGGTTCCAGTGTTTCCGCTACATGCATTTTGTGGTCCGCCGCTTCACATTTCTATGATGTGTCCTGAAGTTGTAATTAAATGACTCTGCGGAGATTTCCGCTCCAAATGAACAGTCGATCGCCCTCTCTCCTCTTGAGGAAGAGCACTGAAACAGGGACAGGAGTCACAGGACATCAATCTAACGTGAAGTCGTGGCAACCAATTGAACAACAGCAGGACCAGTTTACTTCTAATGGCAAAACAGGTCTGCTCCGCATCGCTGACATCGGACGTTCTCTGTCCAAACAGATGCACACAAATGCATTGATTGTGGCTGTTTATAAGCTTATAGAAGGTGCAGATTTCATTGGGTAACGATTGATCGTTTTGATCGCTACGCCATTAATAACGTCCCTCGTGCACATGCAGCTCGTGTGCTGTGAGAACTGAATTGCGAGAGAAAATATTAAACTTCTGTGACTTAATTAAATAGACTGCTGATGAAGACAGTCAACAAAGCAGACAGAGGCAGACAGAAAGAGGAGGGTGGGGCCAGCATCTGTGCAGGTGTGTTGGGAGGGACTGAAGCAAAGCAAAGAGATCAGATTAAAGTAGATTGTGAATTAAAACATAATAAGGTGAATAAGAGAGTACCATTTAAGTGTGGAAGTTAGAAATAATCATCTAGAAATACATGTGATGTGGTGCTTTTCACAGAAATAATTTATATATTTTATATATGCGATTAATTAATTACAAAGCAATTATTAATGTGGTGAATGTGTATAGATCTGATTGGAGACTGGCATAGTAGCCTTTGCCATCATTGTGTGAATGTGAGTGTGAAAGGGTGAATGCGATATGTAGCGTAAAAGTGTTTTGAGTAGTCGAAAGACTAGAAAAGTGCTAGTACGGTCCAATTATCATTTTAACTTTACCAATTGTTATCATGCAAAAGAGTACTTTAAAAAATGGGATGCGTCCATTATTCATGGCTGTTCTCCTAGAGAAATCTTCCTGGAGAATCTAGGTTAAATGCAAAACATTTGAACCTTTTCCTGAAACCAATGATGTAACCATCATGCCTGTTTTACCATGTGACTAACCAGGCGTGGAGCATCAAAAATTTTCAGCCAAGTCACTTTTTCCGGAACCACTTTTCATGTTATCAGACTAGTCGATCATTATACGATAAATGCCTCTGTGGGGATGTTATCTTGAAGTGTGGTTGGTTGTCTGTTTTGTATGTTTCACTGCATCAAGACTGTTGAGGCAGACAAAGACATAAAGTTGATGGGTAAAGATCACACTGGCACAGGGACGCAGCCAGAATAGGGCCATAATGGCAGTTATTTCATTCACTGGGCCGTGCAGAAGAGGTAGAAACACTTGGACTTAAGATGTAGATAGCATGCTGTACTTGTTGGAAGCATACTGAAGAAGCATACTGAACACTTACATATTAAGGCCTTGCTTTCTAGTAGAAATGCTTGGATCTAGAAAAGAGGCATCTATTTTTGTTTCGGATTGAATTCTGCCACACTGTGTTGTGTGTGCATGTGTGTTTTAGAGGTTGCAGTGAGTTCTCTTGCCATCTGTGTGTGTTTTCCTGATTCTCTGTGTTTACCTGTTCAGCACCAGTGAAGCCTGGAGGATAGCTGTCGGCTAATCAGGCCTCTGCTTCCCTAATAAACCCTGTAATAAGCCCTCATTAGAGCTTTATACCCAGTGTGTGTGTGTGTGTGTGTGTGTGTGTGTGTGTGTGTGTGTGTGTGTGTGTGTGTGTGTGTGTGTGTGTGTGTGTTGCTGTGATTGATGGATGCATGTACTCTATGTTAATTTGTCTTTTCCTGGTTTTTATTTCAGCCAGCATTTTATTTTCTTCATTCATCAGTGTCAGTTACTATAATTGTATAATTGAATTATTGCTCTAATCACAATGGCTGCTATTGGGCACTAACTCTCCTGTTGGCCGCTATATGAGTACAGTCCATTCTATTTTTACCATTTAGATCAAAGCTAAAGCAGAAAGTGAGTCTGTAAGCTGTTCATAATGGACAGCTTGAATAATAATTTTGGCATTATGATTTCACTGTACATTTCTTTGGGCTTTTTGGGGATTTTTTTTCTCATATGTGCTTCTCGCGGGGCGGCTGTGGCTCAGTGGTAGAGTTGGTCGTCTTTCAATCGAAAGGTTGGAGGTTCAATCACCACCTCCCTCAGTCTACATGTCCACAAGTGTCCCTGGGCAAGACACTGAACCCCAAATTGCTCCCAGTGACATAGCCAACGGTGTGTGAATGCGATAACTGACAGTTGACAGTTGGGCACTTTACTCTGCCATCAGTGTGTGGATGTGTGTGTGAATGGGTGAATGTAACGTTGTGTAAAAGCAGCTTTGAGTGGTCACAAGACTAGAAAAGCGCTCTATAAGTACAGTCCATTTACCATTTACCATTCATAACTACGAGTAAAAAGCATTGTACACACCAAAGTGCGTCACAAGGTACCCGTCAAACAGGTCGAAGGTGCAATAATGCTCTTCGTCTAAATGCTCATTTGTCGCTCAGTTTGACTTCAGTGTAGCAATGTCACCATGTTCCCTGATCTCAGACATCACCTTGTTTAGTACTCACTATATATATATAACTGGACAAAGTGAAACATACTATGCAGGGGGGTTATAATTTAAGTGAGATTTGATCTTATCATCCAAGTTTTGTCATAAAGTATTTGGTGTGGGAATTGTTACAACACATTCCTTTTATGTTAACAACTTACATAACCTGTTATTATTATAGATCCCACCAGCGACCACAGTTGAATCAACCCAGTTTGCTGTATGCGCAGTTTGATTTCATTTCAGCTCTGCATCCCATCACACCCTTTTGTGTGTTTTCTCAGACATCTATCTATGTCTTTGCAGAAACATAATTCAGCTTTATCTGGCAGAGTTTTACCTTCACCTGCTGTGAGAAGGTTGACTTCCCGCTGTTTACAAGCAACTCCTCTCTGGTCAAACATGCTTGATATTTGCATTGAATATTGTACAATTTAGCTTATCAAGCTACATAAACCCAAAAGCTAACAGCCAAGTGGGATTTGTATACAGTGGGAGGAGGGGGACTTGATTCATTTGTGAGCCCCTGAGTGCAGAACGAAATGTTTTACAGGAAGACAAACAAGAGGAGTGTTTAAAAGCAAAGCTACTTAAAATGTTTGACTACCTTTGACATATATCAAGGAATAGATCAAATACTGCAGGGACTCATGATGAGAAGGTGGAAAATGCATTTTTCTTTTAATTTCACAGTGTCTGTAAAACGAATTTGGTTATCGAGAGAGCTGAAAGAAATCCAGACTCCACCCAGTTAGAGGCTTCAAAACAACACCTTGAATCCTTCCACTATGTGCATACTTTAGATGAATCAATCCTGTTTCCTTTTATTCCAACACTTCTGTTGTTGTCAGATTAATGTGCTACAATTTGCTTGTCTCTAAAGCTGCCTCTGTAGTCTTCCTTAAAGTAGGCTGTGCTGAGTCGACAGATTTACAGATTTAGTGTTCCACTGGAACATTTTAATCTGCTTCGTTACAAACACGCTTGGTGTTATATCTGCCTCTGGAGCCAAAAGCAGCACTTCTTTAAATGATGCTGCAAAGACAACTATTGGTACTCACTCTAATCTCATTACTTGGTTGATGGACAAGTGTTTAAAATACTGTAAAATCTAAATGTAATTTGAATTCATTAGTATACTGAAAGCCAGAGCTGAGTGTTGTATTATCTATTCTTTCTTCTCGTTATCTTATCGTTGTATTTTTATCATGTTTTGTCAACTACTGATGGATATTTCTGTGGGGAGAAGAGTTTGTTCAAGAGAAGAGCTTCTTTCATTGAAACGGAGCAAGTCTGGAGGATGCCACCCTATTCTAGCTGAGACAGAGAGGTGTTTTCGTGGTTGCCGTGCTGGTGCAGAGGTGAAGGCTTGGAAATGGAGATGTAGGCCCTTTCTGTGATCAGTCATCGTGGGAAATGTCACCTCTCTGCCCGGCAGAAGTGATGAGCTGGAGATGTTGGCAACTGCTGTTGTTCGATGTGAAGTTCTCCAAGAAATAGTTGCCAGGATACAGACTAAAGATTCTGAGGCACTTTTAATAATTTCAGGAGACTTCAATCATGTGAAGAAGGTTGAGGCCATACTAAACAACACGGATCATCCACTTCATAACACCTTGATGGACCAAAGAAACAACGGTGGTGGACGGCTCCTCTCTCTTCGCTGCAGGACAGAGAGATATAGAAGATCTTTTGTACCCACAGCCATCAGACTTATTAATTCTTCAGTAAATGGTAGATGAGATGCCAGACAAGTGAATTGCCTTTTTGGAATCAATAAATTTGTTATTTGTTATTTGTGTGTTTGTGTAGTGTAGTGTGTTTTGTGTCACACAATTATTGCTTACCAGTGATGTTGATGACAATATCCTTTGTATCTTGAAAGTTCTTGTTGTGTCTGATTCTTACACTCAAATGATGTATTGTAATGTTCATAAGGAGCACGAGCTTAGCTCGTATCAGAAAACCTTTTGTTAAGGGAATTTAAAGTTATTACCTCGAAGATCTCAGTTTCGTTCTATTATCAGCACCTTATGGCGATAAACAGCAATTGCGGGAGTTCACTTCCCAGATAACCAGACGTCTATGGTCTGCTCTCTTTGTTATGGCTGTAACTCTTGATTTTCCTAGCTGACGGTCGCTTTCCTTTTTAGACTGTTTGTCTGAGCTTCCAATTTGTTTCTTTTTCTTTGAATTGTCACTTATTTTTGAAGTTGTATCTGTAGTCATCGATCTTTTCTTTGTTTGTTCAGTCAAAGTAGATTACTGTTTACTTGCAACACTTGCAGATACCGGAAAAACAGCCGTGTAGCTCCGCCTACCCTCTCTGGCAGACCAACCACTCCTGGGTGATAGAAGACGCGTCACTAACTTGTGATTTTTTTCCACCAATGTCGCCACCGACACCCAGTCTGTAATTCTGGAAATTTAAAGGCTTTCATCAGTGGGCCATAGCCTCAATCACCATAGTGTTGCCTCATGCGGCGATAGATAGTGACTTAACAGACATTTATTTAAATGAAAATCTTCGACATTATATCTCTACAAAAACTTGTTTTCAGGGTTGACCATTGCTTTTTTGTTTTCTATCATAGTCTGTTGTGGAGCAGGGCACATTGATAAAATATATTCTTGTTACATCCCTACTATGAGATGATACCGATGATACTTTCAAAAGTTTGTGGTTCCCAACGTCCTTCCTGGTGAAGGTCACTTTAATGTGATAAAAAGTGAGATGATTTAGGGCTCCATCTTAAATTTGGTAGCGTACGGTAGCTATTTCCTTATTTGCCAAAGCCACAAATTAAATAGCAAAGTGCCATGTGTAAATGCAAATGACGCTTATTGGCATGAATATATCACAAGTACAATTTAGAGACTGAATTAAAACCCTTTGTATTTGCATTTTACTTTGTGCCCAACTTGTGCTTTGGTAACCATGAAACATGAAAATGAAAGTGCCCTAAATGCACTTGCACCATATAACTTCAACCATAAGCCATTATGAATTGTTAAAATGGTGCCCTTTTTGTGTCATATGTGGATGGTTACACCCAATTATTGTCAACAGTCATTTATCATTAGCGATGAGCCAAAGAAAGTTGGTAAAAGATGTGTTAGGTGTAAGGTTAGCCTTCACATTTTAGGCCAAGCATTAGCTTCCTTATATCTCTACTCATCTACCTTTTACTGGAGTATTTGACTCCTTCACATTGTAGTATAACTTGACCAATGACATTTCAGCCTCCTGAAAATCATTTCTCTGACAAAAAGTCCAGCCTGCTGTGCCACGGTGATGCCGAGGTGCTGTGGGTGCTGTCTAGAAAAACTTGCTGTTAAATGGAGAGTTGACGGGCCAACGCTCTCACTTATTGCCACCTCTAAACAAACTGCTATTACCTGGAAAAACTGAAAGCGCTGTATTGATGTGTGCTGACAGAAAGGAACCCAAGTTCACAGATTGGCTTTTGAGGGTGTCTGTGCCTGTTAGTGCTTGTCATTTCACTTTCTGGTTGCATGGCTTCCTGCCTCTCCTGCTATCTAGATAACTGCTTTTATGCCATAAAAGTGTGATTTGCTTTGTCAAGTGCTTTGTGACACACACACACACACACACACACACACACACACACACACACACAATGGGACTCAGTGCCTCTGTCAGGGCAATAATGTGCCTTCCCTGATGAGATGGCAAGGGAGTTAGAGAATGGAAGTAGAGAGAGACAGATCAAAAGAGAAAGGGGAAAGGAGTGCTGGGATAGACATTTGGAAAGCTCTGAGAGAACACTGTTACCTAATGGTGCTGTCGAGGATGGCAAAGGTGGAACAATAGTAAAGACAGTTTTTATGATGTAAATAATAACCATGATCGTTGTCACATTTGTCAGAATGTACAAAATGTGTTTACTTTCAACTTAAAATGTGATGTCAACTAAAGCAAGACACTATATGACGATGAATGAATATAAACAATCACCTGTAGGATAAAAAAATATGAATCAGACCTCTTAAATCAATTGAAGTAGTAGTGGTATCCTTCTTCCAAGTGATAATGTTGCTTCATCATCATCATTGTTTGATATCACTTGTACATTTGAAATGCCTTTTATGAGGCTCCAGTTTAGGTTTATTGTTCCCCACTTACTTAGTAGTTACCAGAGCTTGAAGAAAATTGATTAAAGGGGAGAAAGCTTTCGTGGCTCTAAGGGAGGACTAGCGTGTAGCAGCAATCATAGCTAACTGGGGTAACCAGGCCAGTGTCTTTGGTGTCTTTGATGGCATGGCAAAGACCAATTGGATTTAATTTCCTTTGTTGTTATCATGCTTTGAATGATGTAATACAGAGAAAATGGGGCTCTATTTTCCGGAGCCTACCATTACGCACTTTGTACCAAGCCACTGCACATGTTTTTTAATCCACTGAATTACAAAATATAACAAAAGTTAACTCCAATAATAGAAAAAAAACTAGTTGAATTTTCAAATATAAATGTCATTACCAACCACCTCCACTGGCTGGAATGTCTCGGTTCTCTTGTAGAAACAGAAGCTGTAATGCTTCTCTGTTAGGGCCCGATCAGACAGGACATGTTTTGCAGGCTGTAAAACGTGAGGCGCACTGTTCTGCCTATTTTGTTGAAGCCTATGGTTAAAAAAAGAGCAGCTTGCTGCGCCTTTTTTCTACTGTTGTTAAGGCGACCACTAAATCATTAGCTGTCATTAATTAATTAATGCGTCTACATTCTACGAATTGGCGCTTTTCTGCTTTGAGTCGAAGTTTTTTCAACTTGGTTGCAGCTAATCACAGATCTTTGTGACATCAAATCCACACAATACCACATGAAAGCCTGAAGTTATGATACATAGAAATCATGCTGCACAGGTCCTCAACAATAATAAAATACATGTACCTGACAAATAATAAAACCCGACAGTTGTGTACACTCGGCTGTTGTGTACACTTGGCTGTTGATGCAAATACAACCAAAAAAAGTTTCCGTTTTCAATAAATGCCGCCTCATAAGGATCATGTGGGTGTGAAGATATTAGCTCCGGGAAGTACTTTTGTCAGAGCTGAGGGGAGTAAAATGTAATGCAATGAGTCGTGTAAGTCACAGTAGTAACTGGAATGATTTTATTTTGTTGAGAAGAAAAAATGGAATGGCGAGCGCCTAATTCAGTGCAGCTTTAGACACAGTTGCTGTTTCCTTCCTCGATAAGTGTTAAGGCCTTGGTGGCTTTTGATAAATTGCTTGTAAGAGGGCAAAATTGTAACGTTTTTGTCTGCAGGTATTTCCCTGTTATTAATGATTACAATCAGTGATGATTGGAAAAGGGTCTTCAGACACTGCTAGACAACCAGCAAGAACTCTATCTAATGTGTATTGAGGACTATTTTTACATATTAAGGCGATGGTGTGTTTTCTCTTTCAGTGCCTTGCTGTGTGGGAGTCATTCCTGCTGTCTCAGAGACCAGAACCCAGCGAGCAGAGAGATATGGAGGATGCCTCTTAAAAATGTCGAGATGACCGAAACATGGAGAGCGACTCCTTACAAAACAACATAAGGCACACCCTCTGTTTTCTGTCCAACACATCGAAATATGGACTTTAAACCAATGTCAATTTATGCAAACATGCATCACATACAAAACAAGCACACTTCACTGTCATCTCTTCTCTTCTTATCTGGCCAAAGAGGTTTATACCAGTCTCACCATTCCAGTGATGATTGTCCATCACTTTAACCAACACTGTGATCCAAATATCCACATATTAGCGTTTACACACCTCCATGTGCATTGCCAAAATTTAAAATAGGCCTCCTGTCTTTTCTGGCTACACTTTAATGTTTTGTGGATTCTAAATGGTAAGCTGCAGCGGTGTTATACGGCCCCTCACTTTAAATAATTCATAACTAATGATGCATTTAGATGTCGCTCTTAAACCTTGTAGGTTTGCAATTTTCCACTTTACCAACAGGAAATAACTTAACTTAGCATAACCTAACATGAGAACATGTGTCAAAAAGTTACAAATTACGTTGATAAAGCACATAGATTTGAAACCATAAATGGATGATTTGAAGATAAAATTTAGTCTGTGTGCTGCTTACTGTAACATTAGCAAGACAACAAAGTTACTTGTTAGCTTTTCATTGAGTGAGGCAGTTAGAGGAAGCCAGTGTGAATGAAAGGAATGCCAATTCTGCAATGTAGTTTAGGATAGGTCTGCATAAGTTGGTTTGAAATCAGTTAGAACGAATTATGTGTTAGCTCTTATTTATTCCAACCAGATAATTAAAAAATAGAACAGCCTTTATGAATTCAAAAAATGTAGACTTCCAAACATAATTCATTTCAATTTAGACACTGATACCGATACCAATGTGCTGCGTGAGTAATATTAATATCATGGAACCATTTTTTCCAACACTTAACCATAGCATTTAAGCCACAACCAAAATGCAAATGAAGGGTACATAGTAATCAAGAGTTAAGATCCTTTTTGTCGAAAACTTCTGGCTTTTTTTTTTTATCCTGCAGTGGCCTTAAACTGCTAGCATGCTGCACAGCCATAAGACTTTTTTTTATTTAAAGGCATGGTCATAGTCATAGATATCTAGATGCAAGATACAAGCCAAATAGGGATGGAATAAAGACACTGCAATTTCTCATCTCCCAAAAAACTCAAATCTGATTTTTGTTGTCTATTGACATGTTCCTTGACATTGACCACTAAACATGGAGAAGGGAAAGAGGAATATATTTAGTTCAGTCAACCATTACACTTGGGTCTGGAGTATATACCAAATATATCTCATCTGTGGCTGTGTCATCACCTGCGTTTACTTTTATTGATAAGACCCTAATGGCGTACAGATATATTTGATTTTAGTCGAAACACCATTGGTGCCTTCATAGCAGATTATTAATTTCAGACCCAAAGTCTTTGTGATGTTTGTGGATCAGTAAAGTTGGTCCTATCATCTACGTACTGCTTTATCTGACAGTGACCATTTAAAATAATTTGCTGTTTGTTCTTTCCAATTAAATCCTCAAACATCCTCTAATACGCCTGTCTTTGACTGAAAGCAAGTTCAGGTCTTTTCTATAGTGTGTCTTCTCATTATTTCACTAGCCTGGGCAGATTTAAGCAAAGATTGTACACTAAAAATGAAAAAAGTTAACATTTCATGACAAAATAGCTCAAGAAATGTATTGAACATCTTTTAGATAATATCTACATCCATCTAATGTACTGCCATGATAACATGTAACATCAGAGTGGAATTAATGACACACAGCACTATTGATTTCCTGTCAAACATTGTGCAGCAAGACTTTAAATGCTTTATGAAATTCTCTCAAGAATGTTTTTTTGTCTGTTTTTGCCAATTGAGATTTCACGTTTACATGTCTGATGAAGCCTGTCTACATGTCTTTGTAACAGAATTCTTAAATAATCTTTTTATACTGATGTCATCTCTTTCTCTCATTGTTGCTTTTATCTTTATTGAATATGTAAAAAGAAAAATTCTGAATCAAACAGATTTTGTGATGTTGACATTATAATAAAGACAGATCTCACACTATAAAATGTTTTCTCTTCAGTTTGTAGACTGTGAAGCGTAAAAGGCAGCAGAACTGAAGTGAAAAGCGTATTGTTCAAAGTCTCTGCCTGGTATTTAGATTCAATGACTCACAAACATCAGCTTGAAAAATGCTTTTTGCCTAGCAAAAGCATAATTTGTCTTTTACAGTGTCAGAGTGTCTTACAATGTTCCGCTAGTTGGCAGGGCTTATTTTGAATGCAGCAGCTACACACACTTTGACAGTCAGTTTTCCTCTTCCATGACAGCATATTGATTGAAAGAGAAGTGTTTTTGGAGCACACATAATGATTATCACTCCAGGGTTGAACGAGGAAATCTTGCTTGTCTTTTTAAGAAGTTTAAGCTGTGGAATCATTCTGCTTGGAGGTATGCTTCGCACACAAGCTTGGGGTTTATGCGGTTTTCAGATGCAGAGCATTTGATCTCGATTATGGAGCGACTTGTTACAATGAAACATTTAGACTCAACCCATTTCAACAACTGCTGTCAGACTTCAGTGGAGTTTGTTTCGACTGATTCCTCAGGGTTTGTTTATCTAAGTTTCTATCTCTGTTCATTTCAGCCTCTTTAAAACAGAATGCGATATTCAAAAGTTTCCAAAAAACTACTGGCATAAAGACAAACTTTGTAGCAAAATCCCCCAAAATGTGAACTGATGTTAAACAACATTTATTTTCCAGCTCTTGCAGCAGATTGGAAAGATATGTGTTAGATAGTGTATGTTAGAGTTCTGCTGACTATTTGGGATTTTTGTTTTTTTGGTGCACCAAATTATATTTTAAAAACATGCAGATTTATGTTGAACATGAATATAATTGTGGTTCCCTTTGTGTACTCCAGCTTCCTCCCACAGTCTACATGCTTGTTAGGTTAATTAACAATCTTGGAACCCATCGGCTACCATCTGAGACGATATAGCCTCTGGGGACAACAGTGAACATGTCGGGGTATCCGGTTTAGCCAGCAGTTCCAGTCAAGATTTCCTTTTCTGCGTGCTGCATTATTTACAGTCCAGTTAGCAACTTGAGAAAGTGACCCTGTGTTCAGATCAAAAGTGAAGCAATTTTCGCCCCTGCAGATATGTCTGCACAATAAATGCCATCATTTCTTGGTTCATTAAATCCCCCAAGAGGAGAGCCCATTCATCTGTTTCTGGTGAGTGTTAGTTTCACTGTAAATAATAAGTTAGACAGAGGCTTCGCTCTGGCTAACTACTGTAGTCTGAACTGGAAAAAGAAACCATTATTCTTTTGATTGACTTTAATTAACAGGTCTTAAGTTTGTCGAAATAACATCATGATGCAGATTTGTAAAAAGTAAAAATCTTTGTCAGGTCTGTCATCAAGAGGAGAAGAAAACTACTTTTGAAATGCTTGTTTCTGATACATTCGAGGAAGTCAGGAGACCTAAAAGCTGAACGGCTTTCGTGCAGCGTCAAGGGGATTTGTCTCAAAAAAAGCTGTAAGCATGCAGAAGTTTATTTATAGAGATTAATAAGAAGGTAAATCATCGTCAGATGCCCGCTGATGGGAGCCGGGGTGTCATTGTGGCGCATTTCTTTCCGCCTGCTTTAGCTCTCCACACGGACTGTTTATCCTGCATATGCCGCAGCCTGCTGATACGTCATTGGTCAATATTACTCGGACTACAAGCGTACTACAAACGGAATCCAGAAGACATGCCATCCCTAAAATCCACACCCCTGCCTACAGATTTGGATTTCCACTTTTTACTAAGGTCCTTGTAATAAGCGTTAATTAACAGTTAATAAGACCTTATAAGTCCTTATAAGATGCTTATTAACATTAAATATACATTAATAAGACTATATAAGTGTTGATAATAGTATTATTATCATGTTTTTATGAGATTATTAGACATGTATAAGCACTCATAAGATACTTGTAAACAATTTATAGGCAGCTTATGAGCGTTTATAAAAGCCTTATAAGTTTATTATAATTGTTTATAATAGCATTACAAACCTATTCATTGAGTCTTACTCACTTACCTATTATGCCTTTGGTAAGCCTTTACTATGCTTTACAGTTGCTTTATTATGATTAATACATACTTTACTATGCAGTAATTAGCAATTAATTATGCACCTATTAACAGTTAATTATGCTTATTTGCAGCTACTGGATCTAAAGCGAGAACAGTGCCTTATTGAGGTTAATAAATCCTTTATTATGCGCTTATCAACAGTTAATTAACAGTTAATTATGCTTATTTGCAGCTACTGGATCTAAAGCGAGAACAGTGACTTATTGAGGTTAATAAATCCTTATTATGCACTTAACAGTTAAAGGCTTTTTGCAGCTCCCATTTGTAATAAGCACTACATGGGGGGCAAAGGTTGATAAAATGTAAATAAATTATTACATCAAAATGAAATTTAAAAAACACTTTCAGACAGCTCTTCTGAATTTTTCTAATTTTTCAGCAAAGTATTTCACTTGTACATTATAAAACGCTTCTTAAAAAGGTTATATCAAACATGACTAATTCTGTCACCAAAACAGTGGAATTGTTACATAGAAACTGAATTCACAATCACAGTAACTGTGGTTGTGAAAGTCTGTGAAAAAGTGGGTTTAAAACAAATTTTATTAAAATTCTCTCTCTTGGTGGGTCATTAAAAATAGATTGATTTATTCATTAGTGATTTTCTTGAGGAATGTCATTACAGCAAAGACTCTAATTTGTACAAAAAACTGTCCTTCAGTACAGATGCACACCATTACCCAAAAGACTCTCTGCTAGAGGTTTTAGGTTACCAAAATGTAAAACCGCATCAGGTCAGCGTTTTTTAGTGGGCAATGCAAGAATGGAACTCATTAGCAATATAGCACAATCAAATAGTATACTGTTTTAAAAAATCACTTAAGGGCCAGTACTTACAGAGAAATATACTTAATATTAATTCTTGTGCTGTAATGTGTCAAGGGGCTTTTTTTGTAAACATGACATTGATCTACGAAATTATGATAAATTCATATGGAGCTTATGTGGTGTTGTTTGATTTGTGTCAATATTCATTCTGTTGGTGATGTATGAAGTGTTATGTGTTTGCATTGTGAAGAATTGTATCAATGTGTATTTGATATTGTCACATTGTAATATTTTTCAGACCCCAGGAAGAATATCTTCTTTTATGCTGAAGCTAATGGAGATCTAAATAAACAAGCAAACAAAAATAAAAGTTGTATCTACAATAGCACTCGGAGACAGCAAACCTCCCCCATGGCCAATACTTAAAACTATTATGTGCAGAATTTAAAGCCACCATAAAGTATGTCTGCATCTATTTCCAAAACAATAAGGATTATTGTGAGTCAGATCGGAATACAATCCAAACATTAATGGGTTGGCCCTTAATACCCCATAATGTTTAATGAAAATGAGACAATAATATTTTTCGAAAATCCTGCTGACAAACATATGGCACCAAAAACATAACGTTCCTGGCAGAGGTTGCCAGCAACAGAATGTTCACAGGGTGTGGGGGGTCTGGAGACATCATTATTTATAAAAAAGCTGCTCATGCCCCTTCTGCTCCTCCACTGAACCCTCATAGGAGGTTGGTTTGGATGGATTTCTCAAGAATATGTGACTGCATGTGACACCAGCGCCTGTTTGTTGTTTCCTACATTGAAATTCAGTGTGAAAGACTTCTTCAGCTTTGCTGTTAACAGTGAGCGAATTAAACTCATTGTCTATTCCTCTCCCCCTGCATGGTGAGAGCAGCTGTGCAGCTGAACACGTTTCCACTAAGTAGGTTATCCTACACACTTAATCACATTAAATATTAAAGCAGGTCCTTTAAATAAAGCAGTGCCTTTAAAATTAGGCAATGCAGAGGGGAATACAAGCGAAGGAGAAGAAGATGTGGAGAGGGGGAAGGAGAGAACATGTGTTTGCACATGTACATACAGCAGAGCTCTACAGTGATGTTAAGTGTGCTGACGACTGCTGTGTTCTCCTTCAATGAGCCCTGCATGGAGGTCCCTGTAGAGAGAGACATTATTAGATTGTTGGCACAACATGTTTTTATGTGTACATAGTTGTAAAGCTTGTCTTTGTTATTTGAGATGTAAAGCCTCCAAAGTCTTGCGATAGTCTTTATGTTTCAGAATATAACAAACCCCATGCAAAGACCCAAACCAATAACACTAACTGAATGTGTGTCAAGAGCCTGATATGATGCCTCTATGCCGTAGTTGTTAGAAAAGCATTTAAAAGAAAAACACCAATAAACTTCATATCACCCCTGGGTGATGTTACTACTTGCCATGAATGCACACATTTATTCGGGCTATATTCCACAAAAACTCTCCTGCTGCTTCACATACTCATTAGAGCACCAAATGTAGGTTAATGTGTTGCTGGAAAGAAGCATTGATAAAACTGTCTTTAAAAAAAACAGCAGTTGTAGGCTATGCGTCTGGGAGCCATTTATTTTCATTTTTATGTTCCTCACTTTCACCTTTAGTATTTCAACCCTTCTCTCTTACAAAATAACTGCTTTAAAAATAATTTATAGGAGTAATTTATGGGTTACAATATTAAAAAATAGCTTGAGGTTGCTGAGGTAGTCAAGAAGCTCCTGAAATTCTCCCTGAGATGCTGAAGGCTCTGGACATTGTTTGGCTGTCTTGGCTCTTCAATGTCACGTGGAGGTCTGGGAGAGTTCCTGGGGAATGGCGACAATGGTGGTATTTCCCATTTTTTAAAAGGGGGACCGGAGAGTATGCCCCAAACACTGGGGTATCACTCAGCCTCCTGGGTAAAGTTTATTCCAGGGTGCTGGAAAGGATTGGCTCCGACCAATCAATGAATCTCAGATACAGGAACAACAATGAGGATCGGGCCTCACTTTAATTTGAATTGTGTCAATAGTAATGTATCATGTTCAGACATAATCAGCATCATACGTACAATCTCATATTACATTATATTTATACATATTACCTCATGGTAAAGACAGTCTGCTTAACATATGTAGCCTCTTTCCCAGTGTGAGCTAGCATTACATCTTCGATATCAACCTATTCATTACAATCTCTAAATTCCATAATCATGTCATACTAAAAAAAAACTGTCATGTGATTTTTTTTCTAAATGTGCTTTTATTTTGAAATACGGGCAGAGAGGAAGATGTGTCTGCAGCAAAATCCTCTGAGTATAGGAAGGGCTTCATTCAATGTGTTGACAGATATATTATAGTGTGTATATATATATACATATATGTGTGTGTGTGTATATATAGTGAAGTGGTAAAACAGCCACATATGATGACAGGTCCCAATACTGTAAAGAGATATTCTTAAACATTGTTATCTATGAATTATAATTTCTCTGTGAGAACGAATGTATCATGAGTTGGATTTTTTTTTTTTGCTGCCACCTGATGCAACACAGTGTCAAGACAGTACACCTTTGATGCTTTAATGGCTCTACACTGCGTAGGATTACATAATACTGTAAATCACTGCAATACATGAAATCCACTGATGTGTAAGGGCTAGGTTACTATATAATGTATGAGAACTGATGTATAATTTGTGATAATGCCATAACTTGACACTGCAATGAGAAGTAAAACCAGAAAATCTAACTGACAAACCTTCCTTGATAAGGTTTCAGTTTTCCACAGGATTTTTTTCATGTTTCAGAATTCTTCTTGTTAAGTAGACCATAGAATACCATTGATTCAAACCATATTGGTTGGACAAGAATATTTTATTCTGAGTGGTGGTATTATTGCACTGTAGTACGTGATGAGATAAAAGACTATATATATGTGTGGAGAGGGTAAAACAGTCATATAAGGGAGGGATAACTAAAAAAAAGTTCTCCCAAAAGAAATCTGGACACCTCTGGTACTAGGTTCAGAGTCAGATTAGGTTTTTTTTCTTTCATGAAAGCCACTTAATCTGTAAAGACCAATGACAGTATATATAGATGGACGACGCGTCTGCATCTCCTCCCATTGTATGAAAGTGATGCCAAAGTAGCCCCTGCTGCCATCTTGCAATGGTGATGTCAGTTGGAGCCAGTCTGCACAGGTGAAGCCGCTGTAGCCAATTTCGCTAACCAAAACACACACTTAACTTACCGAAAAACAGCAAGGATCCCGCAGGCCGACGTATTTAACAGCAGAACAGCTTCTTTGTGTTGCTCTGAGGTTATCGTTCACAGGTATGGGAACTTAATTGACTGTACTGATTGTTTTTGTTACGTTTCCTCTCATGCATCTGAGAAAACGTGCTTTAAATAACATGTCTGCATTCACCCTTTCACACACACATTCATACACTAATCATGATGCCATGCATGACCCTTCATCAATTTTATTCATTCACACACATTCAGACCCAATGGCTATGTCTTGGGAGCAACCAGGGGTTCAGTATCTCTGGGGATTGAACCACCAACCATCCAACCGATTACAGGGCGACCCACTCTACCCACAGCCGCCCCCTTTGATAGCACTTAGTGCATCATTTAAACATTGCACAACGGTACATTGCATATTAATACAATTTATTTTATTTGACAAATAATTGTGCAGAGAAAACAACAAAAATATAGACACAAGCTACAGAGAACATCTGGCCTCTGCAGCGGCTCACATGTGTCTTTATTGCACTCTGTAGGACACTCCCTCATTGGACAAGCAGCTAAATAATGTATTGTCTTCATTAAACTGCTGGTATGTCCCGGTCTTGCCTCACGTCTCGGTGCCTTTGGACAGCACATATGGACTTATTCAGCATCCCTTAGGTGGAGAGAGAATTCATAATTCACTAAGTAAGAAGAAAAAGCTCTGCATGGCCACAATGTTGGCCTGGCACAGAATTCATGTTCTAGATTAACTAAAGCCAAGAAGGCTGGTTCTGTTTGACATGCTCAGTGGAATGGAGGCAATCCAAATATGGCAGCATTGAGGGCCCCCTTGAGGCCTTGCAGGCATGGTAAGCTATGTGTGTAAATGTGTGTATGTTTCAATGAAACACTCACACACATTATTAATGTATTAAACCATACATGCCATACATGACTTCTTTTCTGCTAAACCACTTGGGCAAAACATATGCCGTATTAAGAGCGTTTTACTTACCCTCAGTTCAGTCATCTCCCCTACAAATAATTTCATTTTAGTTAGTTTTGTTTTTTTTTCTTTTTTTTTTGTTCCTTACTTTTTTCACCAAGGATGGACCACTTGCATTGTCCTGCTATACTGTATGGCCATCAAGTAAACCGTTGCATCCTGTAGCATCCTGTTTCATCCTGTTTCTATAGCTTGCACATCAAAACAGGGATGTGCCAAACAAGTAACTGTAAGTGATTTGCAAACAGCAAGACGATGATTTACCAGCCAGATCAACCGCTTTAGTCTGGATGAAATAGCTTACAGTACATACCCAAGAGTCTGAGTTGCTACGTTAGCTTTAGCTACATTCCCCCCATGAATTAAATGCCCTGCCAATGCTGACCCATAGTGTACTCCTGGCATCCTTCACATTCCTGTTTAGCCAAACAGGCTTTGTTTACATTAAAGGACTAAAGCTAGCATTAGCACTGCTGGCACTGAGGGGGAGCTGAAGAGAGGACAAGCTCCGGAGCCTGCATATACATTACATCTTTTGGATTTTCCCCAGAGAAAAAAATCCCAATACCTCTTCATAGGAATCTGTCACCTGCTGCAAGGTCTCACAACTGTGCCAATTATAATTGATTAAATTTTAAGTTTGTCTTAAACAATAGCCAGATGTACAGTTTTCGCTTGCTGCAATTCTACTAATTCCTCCTGTTAATTAGATGCCCTCACTGCTCTTCTAGTGTTTCGCAGACGGCTCTGATGATTAACATGGCCTCCTTTACCAATGATCCTACCAAGCAACCAAAGTTTTCCCATTTTGTCCATTTGATCATGTTTTGTTTCATGTAACTACACTTGCACACATTCTGTCATCTCTGTTACAGCTAGTCCTTCTTAGCTTAGGCGCTGGTCTGTGCTGTGTGAATCCAGTTTTGCCTGGCCCCGGGTAGACTCCTCCATGCTACACTTGGCCCACAATATTTCCATGCCTAAGAGCAGAGAAGAAAAAAAAATGTAAGAAGCAGCAATGTCACTGGGGTTGAATGTAGTGCTGATGTTGAAGGATAACAACCCAGTAACTGTCTAATCAAGAAGTTAACAGTCCAGCAGACTCATGATTACTCCTCTTGGCTTCTTTGTAATAAACCAGGGAGAGCATAAACAGATTAAGACTAACCTTTCCTCATCTGGTCTTGTAAACGATGTACAATAAATGTGAAGTCAAACCTATTATGATAAATCGAGTTAAATATGATCAGTATATTAGTTATTATTATGCAGAAGCACTGAGACTCAATACAGCTGCCCTCAGGACAAATGGAATTAATGGAGGGAACATTATATAATCCCTGTGTCGCCATCTTGTCCTTCTCTGAACCTCAGAATGTGTTTTTAAAAATGAATCACCAATTTTTTCTGCAATATCTCATCCAGCAAACACTCATGGCCCGGCCTGCTCTTTCTATTTCTGACATCATGTGAGCACTGAGTCCCACGCAGAGAGCCCCAAGGCTGGCAGTGATGCAGACTCACAGTCAATGTGACATAATACAACTTAATGACCCCAGCCCACTCCTTGTGCTGTACAGGCATCACTGCTTCACCATGTTATTGTCTTGTTTTCAATTCATCAGCATGCTCTGACCCTGTTTATGATGAATACTGTTCATGTGTTAGTGGGATTTACTGTGTGGAGTCTGTCCTTTCAGTAGATGCAATGAACCCTCTGTCCTTGGCCATGGCTGTGGGGGGATCAGAGGAAATCCTACCTTCACTTTGTATTTCTTTCTTTCTTTGCTCTGCACAAATCGGAAAGCCTTGCCTTATAACAAGACTCATGAGTATATGGAGATTGCATATAGATGCTTGCAAATGCTGCTCAATGAGATCAATATACAGCCATATTTCTGTGTAGTGACTCATCAGCCACCGAGCTTTAGGGGCCAAGGGGCTTCAGTGAGAATCTGAGCAGACAGAAGAGAGGCACATTTACCATTCTTTCTCTTAATGATAGTTGACAACATAGAGCTCTGTTTGCACAGTTACACTGCGCAATGGCAAGTAATAAATAAAAGCTAGGTTATTTACATATAAACGGTTAAATATACTGTCAAGATTCAATTATACTGCTAGCTTCCTTTAGCATTTTAATAGTACACACAAAAGACACATGCCTCAGGGAAAATTATATCTTGTTTTCAAGACCAATCACTTCATCTAAAGTTATTATCCAACCTTTGGGGAATATATATTTGTTTACTATCTTTCCAAGACTTAGACTCATCAGTCTCAAACTTATGTCTCTCTGTTAAGAAGATGTCAGTACATAGAAGGAGGAAATGAAGGGTAATAATGCTAGCCTTACTGTATCTTAAGTGAATACATAAAACTACAATGGTTTGGGGTTGTAAAGGGTTTTTATGTGCGGGAACTTCTCTTGTTGGTCAACTGGTAAGTGACATATGTCTTATTTTTTAGAGTCCTCACAGTGACATTGACCAGTCACAGTGACACTAACAGAAATGGTTTAATTTATACCTTAAAATATATACCCTGTGCAGCGAGAATATCTTGTAACTCACACTGGTGAAGATTGCAGTGGAAATGCCATCCTGGAAAACATATATTTGTGTGCTCTTACACACAACAAATTAAAAAATTTTTTTAACATTTGTACATTGCTGTTTGTCAAACTATTAAGGAAATATCACCTGAGAGCCCTGGAGGTATGAGGTGTATTTTCCCAAAGAGAAAGGCTAGGCTAGGCTAAGGTTAGGGTAACCACAACTTATAGCACACAACATAACAGACAAACAATAATTATACCTCCATACATCTCACCCCCTGAAAGAAGTGCATTTCTTAAATTGCTGAAGAATTCTTTTTGATGTATGTTAAATCAATGGGTAAACCATTGCTATAGAGAAAAAAGCTCTACAGCTCATTGTTTGAGGGAAAAAAAGACACAGTATACTGTCACGAATTCCCCACGTTGTTAGCCTACTTAAACTGTCATAAACTGTGTTTATCTACAACCATGGTTGAATCCTTAACAAAGAAAATCAAGTCATATTTCTAGAAAATTCCCCTTGCACATGAATCATGTTTACCAAAGACCGGCTTTCATTGAAGTATCTAACAGTAGTTAACAATAAAAGATTTAAAGAGGATTTTGCCTGCTGTGTAAGTGTTAATGCCACTGAGTGTATTTTCAACATGTGTCAGTGTCCTTTGAGGAGAGGGGCTTTTGATAAGAATACTTCATTCTCAATATATCGCGCCACAATTCCCACCATCATCATCTGACAGAAGCGACATAACATTTGCCTCATTAAAAGCATTCCCACAGGGTTGATTGTCAGTCATCCCCACCTGTTACATTTAGCCTAAGCCCCTGCAGATGCTTCTTTCAGTTTAATTGACAGTGAAGGAGACCTAGCCTATAGTAATGGGAATGCACACTTCTAAACCCCAATTCCCCCCATACCAACCTACCCACCCACTACCTCTCTCTGCCTCATCCCCTCTCTACTCATTCTCAGGGAAGAAAAAGGGATGAAAGCAGCAAATCTGGTAGGAGCCTAGAAGTCTCAGGAGGTAGATTACTGACACGGCAGTAAGTAATCAAACTCCCATTCAGCCTGGCAGAATTTCATTCACGCACACAGTGGCAGGGATGTGAGAAAGCTGCCTTGGCCTTGTTGAAAGGGAAGAACACAGTGCTGCTGATGTCTGCTGGATGGAAGGATGGGGAGGTAAAGATAAAGAAGGAAGATCTATAAATATGATTACACACTTTACACTGAGGTGGAACCCCTCAAAGTCATATGCAAATGAATGTGATGAAAGTATTGTGATACACGCTGAAAGACTAGATATGCCTTGGTCCTTGCTAGTGTTTTAAAAGGTTTGTATTCTACATTTTGTAAAAACATTAATTTCTTACTTAATGTTAATATTTGAAATTGGTTTAAAATATGTAAGAATACATATAGTGTTCATATTTACTCTGTATGTGTCCACATGTGTGTTGGTCCATGTCCAGCCCTAGCAGGACACTGTGTAATTGTACAGTGGGTGTGAATGCTGCCACAGGGCTAAATGATGGTAATAGAGCCAGAGACCTTCTATTATGCGAGCTGAGACAACACAAGACAACAGAGCCCTGTGCTGGCTGAGCAGCCTGCTGTTTGACAGACACAGCTGCTGCTGCTGCTGCTGCTGCTGCTGCTGTGTCTGTCCTTATAATGTTGATAATTAAAGAATCCAAAGTACAAAATGTTCTACAAACATTCTAATTGAAGGTCCTTTTTATAACACGGGGTTAAGTCTTACTACTAGTGGACAGATTCTGATGGGATTGACAGTGGCTATTCATTCGCCCCAGAAGATGGTTGTATATGAATTTGTTGTGCTTTAAAAACCAGTAGATTGGATAACATTACACTAACTGCGGGCCGGCTGTGGCTCGGAATGCTAGTTAAAACAAGTGTAAAACAACTACTTCAAGTGGAGGAGCTAGGCCAGTCACCTTCAATGAGGAGAAGAGACAGACTTTCAGACAGAGAGTCGGTCGCCTCCATTGGAAGGTTGGGGTTCGATCCCTGACTGCTACAGTCACATGTCGAAGTGTCCTTGGAAATTGGCACTTAGGTCATTGCCATCAGTGTGTGAATGGGTGAATGTGACATGTAGTGTAAAAGTGTTTTGAGTGGTCGGAAGATTAAGCGCTATATAAGTACAGTCCATTTAGCTGCGGCTATTTTTGGCCCCTAATAATTCCTTCAGGTCTGTATTTTCATCTCTACACAAGAAGTATATAACAAGCACATTTTTATGGTCTTACCTAAGTTTTCAACAGAGTATAAATGCTTTGCATTTTGTTGATTTTAATGTTATCATATATGGAAAACAAGATGTCTACAGACTAGACTGACATTGTTCATGTGCTTTTCAATTCCCAAGCTCTAAATGCAATTTTTACCATTATGTTACTTACGCACTGTATTTATTTGCCTCTCTATATGGTACCTTAGTACCATATTGTAAACCTTAGACCTCATACCATACTGTATCATCTCTTCCTGCATACCACTTTAACAGTTGTATACCTCATATTTTTATTTGTTTTTGTTTTTTTTATCTATTCTTATTTTAATACTGTATTTACTTACTTGCTATGTTGTCTTCGTGCTGCTGCAACAGCTGAATTCCCCCCTGGGGATCAATAAAGGATTATCTTATCTTAAATAATACACATTTTCAAATAATTATTATTTAATGTTGCTTTCATTTCGTGTTTTTTGATCCTGTTGGTTTACTGTCACTTGATGTTTCATATTAAAGCATTCTATTTCAAGTACATAATGACTTTCTCTTTTTAAGTTCGTAACATATGAAGTGTTGAGTTTTAGTGATGACAATGTGGCTCTGGTGTTGTTCTGGTGGATTTAGAGCTCTGAAAATGTATTTATTTATAGTATGTATTTGGCCTAATTCACCAGAGTAAAGGTATTTCCCCTGCCTCTGATGATCTTTACTCACCTTCATTAGCCCCTATCATTTGTGTTTATTGTTTTGCTGGAAACTGCTTTTTGTAATCTTTTAAACTTTAAGATTCATGATATGTAGATCCTGCTGAATTTGCATTCAAAACCACACTGTATTATAATTTTCATGTCTTAAAAGGTTTGTTCTTAGCAGTAAAGGGACACTCAATCTTAGTATATTTATAATATAGTATTAGTTTTATCCTATAAAATGTCTTATGAGAGGAGGCATTGTGTCACATTGTAAATTATGTGAATTAATGAATGTTCAGGTCGTAAGAGTAGAAACAAAGTAAAATAGCACTTAAAACACATTTTACTAATCAGGGCATGTTCCTGTTTGCCAGGATGTTTGAAATTAGCAACAGATGGTTTCAGTTTGAAGTGATTTCTAATATTGTGCCAGCATTCGTCATTTCTTTTGGCACCTCAGCTGTTTCATAGAAGAATGTCAGTCAAAATAAGACTTCCGGGCATTTACAGCAGGTACAGTGACAACAGCTGCAGCATGATTTATTGTTCCAACATAACATGACTGGTGCAGGTGAATTAAAACAGCTGAGTATTTTTAAAAAACTAGGGATTCTTGATTCAAACAAGCAACTGGTAGTTTGTGTTCCTTGGTGGCATGATCATTAAGTTAAATGTAAAAATTGGAAATCTATCGATATCAGTGATCAAACCTCTGCAATATGTTGATGTCAGTAACACTGCCACACTAATGTGTATGGGTGAACAAGTTGATGAGTAGATGTATGTGACTGCAGTTGCAAGGGGTGTTTTTGGTAAAGCAGGAACCTCAAAAACATTATTTCTACTAATGATGCTTCTTCTGAGTATTTTTTAGTTTTTATTCAGTCCCTGGTGGCATAAAAATCAAACTAGTAGACTTCTGCAACTTTTGGGTTGTGTAATCCATCACAGACATCACGTCTGCATTCATTTTTGGCAAAGTTGTAATTCGGAGGGGAAACAGAGCAGTGGTACGATGCGTACGATGCACCAGAGCTAAGTTGTGATACATGAAAACAAACCTGACGGGAAAATGTAAGCAAACTCTAACCAATCGATGCGTACGCACATTTTGGAGACAGGGGAAATGTGACGCAGATGCCTGCACATATCGATTGTGTGAATGAGTAAAATCTGTTAATAAAGCGAGTGACAACTCTTGCAAAATCATTACATATGCTTTTAATCAGACATAGAGCCGGGCCATGTTCATCATAACTAAACCGACACAAATTAAAAAGCTTGCATTTCACTGATCAAACTACTATCAAATAATATCTCTGAGCAGAGGAGACCACTGACTGACTCGAACATTCTGTTATAATACAGAGTAATCAGTGTGTTTTCTGTAATACAGTGGTGAGACTCGTGCTGATGGATGCACTGGCACTGCTGGTGAACTACGTGAATACATCAACAGCTTGCTGATTTCACTTTTGTTTGTGACCCCCTGCTTCGTCCTTCAAACAACATGTGCTTTCTTACTTCCACCTCATCCACAAGCACCTCCATCTGTGTCAGACAGTTCATTTCCTTCGGTTTCCTCTTGGTTGTTTCCGTGAATCATGGTAAATAACCTTCTTTCATCAGCCGACTCATTTTTATGCATTTTCAGGTTTTCTGCGTATGTACAGTTTTAGTATTGATAATACGCACTGTTTTATAAATTAGACCCCTAGGCCTTTAGGACTCAGGATCATAGCCGATCAGGACTTTCCTATTGCCAAATCTAAAAAAAAAAAGTCATCCATGCCTTAAAATCCTCCAGACTCTACAAATTAAACTGTTCAGAATGCCACAGCCAGACTCCTATGCAGACGCAAAAAAGGGAACACATTATACTCAACCTTGTATCCCTGCGCTGGCTCCCCATTCAGTACAGAATCCTTTACAAGACTCTTCTGTTTGTGTTTGAAGCCCTTCATGGCCTCACTCCGAGCTATGTAACAGAACTTGTATGCCCATACAGTACAGTTAGGCCCCTCAGATCGTCTGATCAAGGGCTACTAACCATCCCAAGGTCACAAAGAAAACTGTCATGAGTCATTCTAGTTTAGTTATGTTTTTGTCTTGTATTTCGGTGTTCAGTTATTATTTCTTGATTTACCTTGTCACTTTGTCCCTTGTCATGAGTTTTCATCGTTTAGTTTTGTATTTAGTTTATTCTGTGTTCTTGTCAGTGTTTAGTCTTGTTTAGTTAAGTATTTCACTTGTGTCTCTTTGGTTAGATCATTTCCTGTTTTACTTTGTCACCTTGTCTCTCGTGTTGGTCCACTTCCTGCCTTTGTGTGTTTTCCCGCCTGTTTGATTCTGTGCCCTGCCCTGATTGTTTTCACCTGCCCCTTGATTGTCTCACCTGTGTCTGATTAGCCTCACCTCCTAAGTTTATTTAGTCTTTGTGCTCCCCTGTCTTGTTGCCTGTTCATTGTCATCCATCGTGGGTGAGTCTATGTCGTCTATCCTGTATCATCCACCGTGCGTGAGTCTTTGTGATCCATCGTACGTGAGTCTATGTCGTCCATCCTGTGTCGTCCTTCTCTGGAGTTTTGTCTATGTCCCTTACTCTGGATTATCTTCATGCCTCCCCTGATTTCCTAGTGTTCCTTGGATTACCCTGTTCCTGGTTTTGTTTGTAAGTTTTTTTGCTGTGTCTTTTGATTTTCCTTTTTGTCTTTTGTTTATTAAACATAAGCATCTAAGTCTGCATCTGGGTCCTCACCTTTTTTGTTCAACTGAAACCGTGACAAAAACTTTTCAGAGACAGAGCCCTCTCTGTAGCCGCACCAACACTCTGGAATAGCCTCCTATCACATAAAATCTCTTGACTGCTTTAGAAAATACATTAAGATTCACTTGTACTCCCTATCTACCCTTGCAATTGATGACTAACTTGATTTGCATGTTACCTTGTTAAACCAAAGCTTGTCTGTGTGCACATCTGCATGTGCACTCTATGTATTTATCCAAGTATTTCAGATATTCAATTGTCATGTGATAATCTTTTAGGTGCTCTTTTCATTTATTAATTTCCGTTGTAAAGTTTGTTTTTATGATTGCTGTAAAGCACTTTGGTGCTTGGACCTTGACCTTTTACTGAAACTGCATTTACAACTGTTTTAATTTTACTAAGTATGCAGAATGTGATCAGTGTTTAGTTTAGTTGAACTTGTATTCACACCCATAATAATGGAGCATGCCTGTACATTACTACCGCAAGGTTTGAAGCAATGGTAAATGGAATGGACTGTACTAATATGATGCTTTTCTAGTCTTCAGACCACTCAAAGCGATTTTCCTTCATACCCGATGGCTATGCCTTCAGGAGCAAGTTGGTTCAGCGTCTTGCCCAAGGACACTTTGAAGTGTGACTGTAGCAGTCAGGGATTGAAACCCCGACATCAAAGCAAGACTTTCATTTGGTGTGAGGTTAGTGTCAACAGGATCACATCATTTGCCTGTGACTTCTAAAACTGTGAAAAATCACTTGTGGAAAAGAACTGGAACTGGAAAAGACTTTTAAAACGGCTACATCACAGTCAAGGTCTGTCTTCTTAACATAAATTCTGTGGTTTGGGTCAGCTATACTACTTTTTCAGTTTTGGGGAAAATTGCGTAGTATGTGTGACAATGTTTAGCTGTATTCTCCCTGTGAAATAAACAAACTGATAAATACATAAAATTATAATGGTGTGGTGATAGTGCTATTAAAGAACCTTGCAATTGTTATTATCTCTGTGCTGGTATCTTTTTTTACTTACTCCTAAAAGTAAAATGCCAGGGGGTCTTTGGAGGCTATTAAAGGAATTCTTGCAGATGTAGCAAATTGCACAAAAGAAAAAGGACCAAGAGAGGCTACATTACCAAAGTAAAGTACAAACACAATATCTGCTGAAATGCGTTGGGTGAGAATCAAAGGGGAATATCCCTTTAAGTACTTCCAATAGTCCACTACAATTTATTTCATACAATAAAAATATAATGAAACAAACTGCACTGCTTTTCTACTAGAACGACTCCCTGAAGAAAAATGATGGGACTTAAAAAAAACGAAAAAAGATTCAAGCTGAGTATCAGTCTAACTGTAGGTGGTGTACATGTTTTTCTTCTTACAGTAGCACACCTCAGGCAGCGAGTCTGCAGCGCCCACAGTGTCTGACAGGAAGCTGAGTACACTCATCCATCAGGGTCTGGGTCATAGTAGACTCTGAGCTGATGTTTATAGACCCGTCTGTGATGTAGAGCTCTGGCTCTCGGGAGCCCCCTGCTCATATACACGCTTATCTAACTGGGAAATATGGTGAGACAGCTCAAAGACCACAGCTACTTGAACAGCCATTTTTAACTGACTTTCTGCAGACTCTCCCATTGTATAATATGAATTTCATACTTGGGCAACAGTATCTTATATTAAAATGTGTGATGTTACTTCTAGTTGTGTTTTGCAAAAAACCCTGAAATGTCATTTTTACTTCAAGTGAAGCTTTTCTTCTGAAACAGGAGGTTTGGATGAGACATGATATACATTGTACTGAATAGGAGATCAGTTACAGAAAAAAAAGGAAATTTGGTCTGAAGGAGAAGAAGCTGGCTGCAGTGGTTAGCGCTGTTCCCTCACAGCTAGAAGGTCACTGGTTCAAACCCTGGTTTGGGCAAAGTCCGCCTTTCTGTTTGGAGTTTGCATGTACTTCCTGTGCATGCGTGGATTCCCTCCGGGGTCTCCGGCCCACGGTCCAAAGACATGCTTGTAAGGCTAATTGGTGACTCTAAATTGCCCATAGATGTGGGTGTGAGTGCGAAAGGTTGTCTGTCTCTTTGTGTCAGACCTGTGATTGACTGGTGACCAGTCCAGGGTGTACCCCGCCTTCTGCCCAACAACAGCTGGGATAGGACCCAGCCCCTACCGCGACCCTGAACAGGTAATGGATGGTTGGTTTAACCTAAGCTGTGTTCAGACCAAAACCAAAGCGTATCATTGTCTCATGTAACTCAAGGATCACTTGTGAGCAAGTTGTCAGGCTAGGCTCAGCTCAGTAATGGTAAATTGACTGTACTTATATGGCACTTTCTAGTCTGGCGACCATTCAAAGAGCTTTTACACTACACATCACATTCACCCATTCACACACTGATGGCAGAGGATGCTAATCATCACATTCACACCGATGGCTATCCCACTGGGAGCAATTTGGGGTTCAGTGTCTTGCCCAAGAACACTTCAACATGTGGATGGAGGGAGCTGGGGATTGAACCACCAACCTTCCAATTGAAAGATGACCGACTACCACTGAGCCACAGCCGCTCTAGGACTACTCAGTCTATTTGTCACCAGGGAGTGGCAGTTTTGCTGTATCTAGCAGATTGTGTATAAAATCTTACTTACGGCTTACTGCTGTGGTATGAAGTTTTGCCACTTCGGAAATGGGTCATAAGAATTTCAATTTCATGCTTTGTCATCAACAAATCTGATCCAGTCAGAGGTGTCGGGAGAATCTCAAAGTTTTAGGCTTTTGTGACACAGCATCTCCATAATTTCTTTTAAAAATTGCTTCCCTTTTGATCAAATGGACCGTAGCATTGTAAGACTCAAGTGCGACCACTCAAATCTGCTTTTACACTACACATCGCATTCACCCATTCACACACACATTTATACACTGATGGCAGAGGATGCTACATAAAATGCCCAACTGTCAATCAGTTATCACATTCATACCCGTTGGCTATGCCACCGGGAGCAATTTGGGGTTCAGTGTCTTGCCCAAGGAAACTTCGACATGTAGCCTGAGGAAGCTGGGGATCAAAACTCCGACCTTCCGAATGAAAGATGACCGACTCTACCACTAAGCCACAGCCGCCCCAATCAGAAGTCAACTTTAGGATGTTTTATGAGAATGACAAAATAAATAAAATCCGGAAATTGATGTGCTTTCTGACCATGCATCTGTTTACTATCAGGGCTATCTTTAAGAAGTAAAGGATTTCAGCTTGTGATGATGGTGTGATCACTTTGATGAATTTTGTTTTTTTGTGCAAATATTTCATGGTGTCTACTGACTTCACGGTTGTTGTTGTTGTTGTTGTTGTTGTTGTTGTTGTTGTTGTTGTTGTTGTTGTTGTTGTTATAGGTCATTTATTGCTTGTCATTCATTATGAATAAAAAAATACACACTGATTAATACTTGTTCCCTGAACTATTTAAATATGCAAATGTATGTGCAGCTATACTAGCAGAACTTATAAGTGATAGCACAAAGGAATAGTGTTTTCCTCATGGTTATGTATCTCACAGTTCACTCACCAACTCATTTCCTTCATAATGACCGCATTTTCTCTGAGTAAGTAATCCACCTCATCTTCCGTGCAGTTGGATATGCAATGAAGCTATTTCTTCTGCAGCAATCCAGCGCTCACACCCACAGATAAGTAGCAGGACCAGATTAAAGTCATTCATTTCACACTCTATATATGAATGCGTGATTTCCCATTCTCCCTGGCTTTCTCTTCCCCTCCGATCTTCTCACACATGGTGATAATGAATTTCACACAGAGCGCTGGATGAGACAGGATCACAAATATCAAATGTGGATGTTTGGAATTAAGGATTATAGTAGTGTGGTGGCCATGCGGCAGATGCTACACTGTCCTGGCTGTATTTCAGTTCTATCCTCCATCAACCCCTGCTGGGAGCAATTTAATGTGTCCAACCCCCCCAGCAAGGCCTTCCATTTCTCTGCTTCAGAGGCTTTAGTGAGCTCAGGCCCACTGTCAGTGCCAGCAAGCAGCATCCAGTCACTCGTGCTGAGGAGTCCCTTGATATCATGTGTGTGCACATGAGGAGGATGACGAAGAGGCAGCCCACTGGCACAATGCAGCTCTCCAAGGATCAACTATCAAAGCAGCAGAGAGGCCAAGGAAAAAGGCTTTGTCACCACTTGACAATGGATCCCAAAACTTTCTTTCTCCCATTCTTTCATTCCCTTTCACAAATTTCCATCATTTGTGAATCTGGGCCAGTAATATGTGTCTGCGTAGGCTGGTCCTCAGTAGGCTGTGAGCTTTCTAACATGACAAAATGTGTTTAAAAGTCTCTGTAAAAAATACTGAAAGCAAAGTGGAGAAAAACATTTTTTTATCACAAGGCCCACTTACCTAGTTTCCCAGAGCTCTTAGCCATATCTCAGTGTATGAAAACGGCTGCTGGTATAAATGGGGTCATTGTAACTACTGTCTCTGTTCAAATATGGGTTTTGGTGTCAGATTTGAATGTCCTCCTTGATTTTTCTCAGGTAGTCTTCTGACTTCAGGGCAATTACCTTTAACCTCTTTCCAATTATTTCTGTTGTTCTGACAGCCCAAAATTATAATCTGACATAAGGGTGTCCACTAGGATTCTTCTGGTAGCTTCTGTTAAGTTTTAAGTGTCTGCAGTGTTCTTCAGGCAGGTTGGGATTCTCACCAACCAGCGCTTGTACCATTTAGCCCTGAATGCCAGCTGCCCTGCTGTGCCTTCTTCTTCCCCCCTCCTCCACTTTGCTCTGTTTACAATGCTCCTCACCATTAATCTTCGATGGTGTACTATTAGCAGGGGCATTATGCCCATTAAAGGCATAGTTTGGATTTTTTGACACCAAGTTGTATGAAAGACTTGCTAGTAGTGTAGGGGATGCAAAACTATTAGCTTACCCATCGAGTCCCATGGTTGGAGTTCTGGCAGGTTCCAAACATAGAATAAGTAGTTCCGGCGAGATGCCAGGGACATGAAACCAAAAGGTTTCAAAACAACACACAGGCAATGGTGATCCATTTCCAACACAAAATCATCATCTTAGGATTTCATATACTGTGCCTTTTTTTGGCACTATTTTCTCTCTTGAATAATCCAGTATCACTACACCTGCGGCAGGCCAGTTTCTCAAGTAAGCTGACCTAGCAGCTATTTCACGTTGATTCTGACAGATTCGCATCATCGTTGAAGTACACGTCGGACTATGAAAGGGAATTAACCTGAATATACTGATGCTGAACTTAATCAGATGGACATAGAACGGGGAGAGAGAGAAAGGAGAGCGAGAGAGAGAAGCTGTGCAACCAGACATAGTGATACTTTATTATTTAAAAGAGAAAATAGTGGATGATCCTAGGATGATGATTTTGTTTCGGAAATAGATCACCATTGCCTGCGTGTTGATTTAAAAAAATTTGGGGGGGGTTTCATGACCCTGGCATCTGATTGGAACTACTTATTCTGCGTTTGGAACTGGCCAGAACTCCGACAACGGGACTCGATGAGCTTTGCATCCACTACACTACTAGCAAGTATTTCATATAACTTGGTGTCCACAAACCCAAACTATCCCTTTAAAGCTTGATGAGCTTTTGGTTTCTTCCAAAAGTTAGACAAATAAAATGTGTCTTTTTGCTGTTGTTTGCTCAAGCAGGTATAAACCCTGCACACACAGCACTCTGTGAAACATCAATGCTGAGGGAGGTTTCGGTTGAGCATAACAGTGTTGCCAAAGTGGCTATACAGCATCAATCCCTTTTCAAACATGAAAATGAATTAGGCAAAGCCTCTTACTGACTGGCCAATCTGTTTTTATCTTCCATATTTCTACATGCTTCTCTTTAATTGTTTTGGTTGTTTTCCATAATGATATAGTTTTTCTTCCATTAAAGCATAATTAGCTATGTTTATTTTTAACACTTGTATAAACTGTAACTCTGATGTTTTTGATTTTGAGTGTAAATCAGCATGTTGGAAACAAGCCTCCAAGTTCATGTAGAGTATATATTCTCTCTATGTCTGTTGTTTGTTCTATATTTCATGCCAGTTTCTCTGTTTCCTTTGACATTTGAAAAGAATACTGAAGTAAGACTGGGTGTATTCCCATAGAAAGAGTCAAATATACTGTAGTATGGGAAAGACTGAGTTCAGTGTCTATAAAGGCTTCAGTGTCCTTTGATGTCAAAGATACATGAAAGGCACAAAGCAGACTCTGAACATGAAAACAATCTCAAGCATGTTGTTCGGAGAAATGCAGTAAAATCACTGCTTTGTACGGTTTTAGAGTAAATGTTGAATGCCATTGACGTGTTATTTTTCATTTTTACACGGAACCTGTTTGACACAAACGTCTGCAGCACTCAAACTCTTGTTTCAAAACAGTAATTTCTCACAATGATGTCGATACTAAGTCTTTCTGACATTGAAATGACACTTTGTCATGCCAGTAATTTTCTTGTACTTCAGGGCTTAAATCACTTATCACTTTTTTTGGTAAGAAAAAAATAAAATCAATTTACTTCCTCTTTCTTGAGTTACCCTGCAGTGTAGTGATGTGGGATAGATCTACCTGTGGCTAATTTGAAAGCCTGTTCAGTACACAGAGCACCACTTGCTGTGAATGATTAAAATAAAGGGAAAAGCCATTCTCCTGATCCTTAGCACCTGTGGGCTGGACTATAAAGTATGTGAAGGTCCGCCTACTCTCTCTCTCTCTCTCACACTGCAGCCACGATCAGCTACATGGCGTTAGCCACCATTTTTTAATTGTTTTGTTCATTAGTTAGTTTATATTATTTGCAATAAACTTTGTTTTGCTTATTGATAGACTTTGACTCCTCTATGTTGCTTTCCCTGAGCCAGGGTCGTAAAACTATATAATAAAAAATTAACATGCCAGACTCTATGCTATAACCTTTGAAATATTAAAACAAGAATAGTAGTAATTGTGGTCACCTATTGCATAATATATTACACTGCTATAAAACAAAACATTGATAGGCTTATCTTTTTCAAAACCTTGCCATTTCTTAGAGTGAAACAGGTGCTTTCAGCAAAGCAAAACAACAGCAAAATAAAACAAAAACTCAAAAGGCCATAATACTGCTGCTTTCTAATACAGAGAAACAGACTGGCTGTCAGCCAAGAAATGATTCTCTTTTATTGGTAAAGTAACAAATAATGATGTCAAATTAGTGCAATTCATCCTCAGACATTAGCGACTACATGACAATTTTCAGATAACTGATATCCATGATAAATTAAGAGTGTGCTGTAAAAATCCCATTGTTTTTAAAGAAACATGTCCAGAGAGAAAGTCACAAAGAAAGAAAAATGGCTTCTTAGAGTAAACTACAAAGGGACGTTTACTTTTAGTATCATGTTTACATCAACTCTTTATTATATTATATATTATATTCATTATATGAAGGGTGTATATGCACAGCCCTTGAAAATCTCCCATGGGAGGGGAGCAGTGTCATCTGATAACACAACAAGCATTCTCCTTGGTAAAAGGTGAATGCACCATAGACATCACATGAGTCTACATTGTGGTAATATATATTTTTTTATGTCCCTGTCTTTATATCACAAACTGACAGATCCCATCCATCACAAGAGACAAACTGTCTGTTGGTTTGCCCTTTCATGGTACAAATCGGTCACAGATCTCAATGTGTGGTAGAGAAGTTTCCTACAGGAGACGTCAATATTCCATATTTTCCAAGAAGAATGACATCATCAGTTATTCCAGCGAGTTCCAAAAGAGGTCATAAAGTTATGTCAAAGTGACAATGGCCACATAGCTGACATGGTAATTAATATGGAAGCATAGGCTAAAGTCAGGGAACGTCATTAGAGAGACAAAGTCCACTGAGTGAGGAGGTCTGGTAGGAAGAATATTAAGCAAAACAAACAACAGCACAACTGTTTGGTAGATCCATCCATCCATCCATCCATTATCTTCCGATTATCTGGGGCCGGGTCGCGGTGGCAACCTATTCAGTAAGGTGACCCAGGCATTCCTCTCCCCAGCAACATTTTCCAGTTCCTCCTGGGGGATTCCGGGGCGTTGCCAGGCCAGACGGGATTTATAATCCCTCCAGCGAGCTCTGGGTCTGCCCCGGGGTCTCCTCCCAGTTGGACGTGCCCGGAAAAACTCCAAAGGGAGGCGACCAGGAGGCATCCTAACCAGATGCCCGAACCACCTCAACTGGCTCCTTTCAACGCGAAGAAGAAGCGTGGCTCTACTCTGAGCTCCCCCTGGATCTCCGAGCTCCTGACCCTATCTCTAAGGCTGAGCCCAGACACCCTCCGAAGGAAACTCATTTCGGCCTCTTGTATCCGCGATCTCATTCTATCGCGATTCTATCTCACTACCCAAAGCTCGATACCATAGGTGAGGGTTGGAATGTAGATCGACTGGTAAACAGAAAGCTTTGCCTTCAGGCTCAGCTCCCTCTTCACCACCACGGTCCGGTACAACTCCTGCATTACTGCTTATGCTGCACCAATCCGCCTGTCAATCTCACGATCCATTTTACCCTCACTCATGAACAAGACCCAGAGTTACTTAAACTCCTTTGCTTGAGGCAAAGACTCACTTCCCACCCGGAGGGGGCAATCCACCGGTTTCCGGCAGAGAACCATGGCCTCAGACTTGGAGGTGCTGACTCTCATCCCAACCGTGTCACACTCGGCTGCGAACCGCCTCAATGCCTGCTGGAGGTCCCAATTTGATGAAGCCAACCGCTTCCGCCAACCGAGCCCCCTTTTTAAAAATGGGAACCATCACCCTGGTCTACCATTCCACAGGTACTGTCTCAGACCTCCACGCGACATTGAACAGGCGTGCCAGCCACGACAGCCCAACAATGTCCAGAGCCTTTAGCATCTCAAGTCAAATCTCATCTACACCTGGCGCCTTGCCACTGAGGAGCTTCTTGACTACCTCAGCAACCTCTGCCACGGATATAGATAAGGCTTCCCCTGGACCTTCAGACTCTGCCTCAGAGGACATTTTGGCTGGGTTAAGGAGTTCCTCAAAGTGTTCCTTCCACCACCCGACAATATCCTCAGTCCACGTCAGGTGTTCTCCACCCCTGCTAAAAACAGCTTGAGCCAATCCCTGCTTCCCCTTCCTGAGTCATCTAACGGTTTGCCAGAACTTCTTTGAGGCCAACCGAAAGTCCTTCTCCATAGCCTCCCCAAACTCCTCCCACACCCTGGTTTTTGCTTCCGCAACCACAGAAGCTGCAGCCCTTCTGGCCACTTGGTACCTGTCTGCTGCCTCTGGAGGCCCCTGGGCTAACCAAGTCCGAAAGGCCTGACGGCTTCCCTCGCCCATTGGTGTCCACCAACGGGTTCTCAGGTTGCCGCCACAACAGGCACCGACAGCCTTCTGGCCACAACTCACACAATGGAGGCTTTGAACACGTCCCATTCGGATTCCATGTCCCCAACCTCCCCCGGGATAGAAGAGAAATTCTTCCGGAGGTGGGAGTTGAAGACCTTGCGGACAGGGGCCTCCGTCAGACATCTCCACCTCCCGCACCAGCCTCGGTTCCTTCCCCACCTGAGAGGTGACACTCCACGTGCCAACAACCAGTCTATGCTGCTGAGGATCAGCAAGTCGAGGCCCCCCCCTTTGCCTGCTGCCCGGTTTGCAATGCACCCGACCCCTATGCCTATCCTTGCACATGATGGGCCCACAAGGCGGCGGCTCCACGTTGGTGACCCCACCCAGTGACTCCAAGAAGGCTGCGTACTCTGAACTGCTGTTCGGTGCATAGGCACAAACAACAGTCAGAGCCCTCCTCTTCCAACTTGCAGTCGCAGAGAGGCGACCCTCTCATTCACCGGGGAAAATCCCAACACAGCGGCGCTCAGCCGGGGGCTTGTGAGTAATCAGTGTTGTTAACAACCATTTGTCCAGTCATCTGCTTGGTTGGACCCCAATAATTCTGCTTCATATCACGTCCACTGACTCAGAAGAAAAGGTCACCAACTAATATGTCTTCATTTTTAGTGCTGCCCTGGTTGAGTCATCACTCCAACCTCGGATCATGTAGGCTCCACACTCCATGGGTCCACGCACAAAGGTGCTTTCCATTTTTTCCAGACTTATTTGGCCGGATTTAACCTTACGACTTCGTGTGCAGACACCAGCTGATTGACATTTTCCCAGACCTCTCGTAATTATAAACATTGCATGGCCCAACCTCAAGCTGAGGTCTAATCAGTCAGGGTGACATCGTACAGATTAAAGAAATTGTCTGATTTGCAATTTCAATGAAGAGACTAAGAAAGATTTTGGGAGATGACATGCGTACTAATCAGTAGGGATTGACGTCACTTTGGCTGTTGATTTTCTTTCTTAACAGAGAACTGTCAGTCCATCTATCGCATCAAACATCTTGAACTAGTGTCGGAAGTATTGGCTGAAGAATGTGTTTGTTTTCCCTGCTTACTTGTGAATCAAGTCTGCAGCAGAGATCCTGAAAATCCCTAGAATCTCTTCAGCAATAACGATGTCCCTGAGGACATAAACAGAAAATACACTATTAATGGATTTGCTGCATTCTTGAAATAGTTTCAATCTCACAGGTTAAAGGCAACTGCCTGTGTATATTATAAAAAATATATTATAAAGGTAATACATACCAAGCTTGAACACCTGAAATGATTGTGTTCCAGCAAAACTGGAGAGCATAAGAATGCCCTAATTTTCAGATTTTCTGGGTGCATTTGTATAATATTTGGAACCAACAATCTGACATTCACACCCACCTCATGCCATGATTGTTCAGTCGTGTGGAAGTGAGAAGAGAGCCAGGATTTGAAGTACGCTCTCTAGCTCTATTTCCATACTCTACACAACTATTTCTGTCACTTTTATTGTGTCGTCAGAGTGCTACTTCAACAATGACTACATCTCCATATTTAAGCAACACTGCATTGCTTTTTACTCCACATCGGAGTGGGTGTCTTTGGCACTACCATAAACAATTTTGACTCTGACAAGTTTTCCAACTGTGATTTGTGACCGTTTTTGAAGGCACAGACGTATGATGTTGTCATGCTGATGGGGACATGTCAAAGAAGGCTTCTAACATCCTCTTGGGCAGCAGACGCTCTGGATTCCACTATGCACATCTATGAAACTGGGGGTTGGATATATTTGTTTGGCTGTTGATGTCAAATATCAACAATCTGTCTTTAGAATCAAATTTACATCAGCAACATTCCTTCATCCAAATGTTTCTGTAAAATACAGTCTGATAATGAGGGGTCTGTACGTTTCATATGTTCACTCGTGTCTTCTTACAAGTATTGAAAAAGTATTTTCTAGGTATTTATATTAGATAAAGACAGGTGGGAGAGGGACAGGTAAGGTAGGCGAGTGCTGTATGAAGGCAGTCGACCTGTTCTTATTTTTATTTATATACTATATTCTCAGGATTTAGAACTCGGGAAACAGAATACTAAAAGCATTGTCCTGAGAGACTACAGCTGTGGCAGAAAACTGCCTTCAAAACAAGGAATGCTCAAAAGTATCATGAGACAAATGTAAGAAAGGAGCATGACAATTTACTTAAAAAAAAAAAGCACATATACAACAGCAAACATAACACTGCTTCAAAAACAAAATAAATGAGACAATTTCGGGAAAGTAATCTTTGATTCCTTTTAATTTTTTTTATTCAAAGGCTGTAAATTTCTTATTTTCTACAGTGTAAAAGGTCACAATTTGAACTCAAGTTGAAAAGAAGTGAAATTTGGAAAATATATGAATAATATAAAAAAAAACTGCGATACAACATCTATACAAAATGTTCCACTAGAAGTAAAGAAATTACATGACTGTGTTAAAAAAAAGATAAAAACCACAAGTTTAGAAAAGTTTGTAACTTATGTCTCAGAACAAGCTCAATTGAGGAAATATGTGGAAAACACAGCAGGGTGAGAAACATAAATATTAACACAAATAACATGAATGTCACTATTCACAAAACACATATTAAAAGCAACTGTAATTCTGCACAATAACATGAAATATACCTCATTTGAATAAAATGTCATGAAGAAGCAATAACAGTTATCTGAGGAATAAAAGAAACATTTATTGTGAACACTCACACAGTGCACAGTCATAAGAAAATAGACAGCAGTAATGTACCATATGATCAAAAGGATATACTTATTTATATATTTATTTTCCTTTAAATATACTAGGATAGTGTAGTAGCTCGCACATTTGTGCAGATTTTTATCTTTTTTAGAGTCCTGAATATTCTGTGTGATGTTTGTTTTCGAGCAGCAGCAACATGAGTGCCATTTCATTAGCAATGAGAGGAGTTACAGACTGATTAAAGTGCTGCTTTTTGCATGTTCCTGCCTGGAGTCCTTATTCGTAAGTGCTTCAGTATTCATTACAAAAATAGAGATTTGAAGGGGCAACAGATTTAGATCTTCAACGTGTATCTATCCCCTCTGCTGATGGTAAAGAAAGTCTGACATGTTATTGCTACAATGGACTAAATGACTTACAGAAACATGGGGTGGCACACTTTGACATAATTAAAATATACAATATACGTGTCCATTTATCACGAACATAAATGTTAGTTACTGCTTTAAACAGTCACCAGCTCAAAGGACTGGCGAGAGTGAATCAGTTGATGAACCAGTTAAAGCTGCGTTAATCAATTTTTTGGCTATGACACAGGGCAGGAAATACATCAAACAACCTAAAAGAGACAGAGCCACTGAGCATTACTGAATCATATTCACAGTCATTTTACCCCTGGTGTGGTCTCAACTAACTCCTGAGAGACATATTTGGCTCTTTGGCTGCTTAGTTACCTGCTAACTGCTAACTCTAATGTCTGCTGGTTAGCTCGTCCTAGGTTCATGTATTACATATACATTTAAAGAGATGAGCATGTGTTGCCTGAAAAGAAAAATTGACTGATATTTCTAAACCTAAGATGGGGAACCATATGCTTTTGCTATATATATATATATATATATATATATATATATATATGTATATATATATATATATATGTATATATATATATATATATGTATATATATATATATATGTATAGATGAACGACTACACAAACTGGGGCCAATAGCCAAACATTTGATTAATGCAGGTTTAAGTCATTTATCAAATCCACAGGTCAAACATTTGCAGTTTTACTATATATAGTATTATATGTCTATGTCTTTAGTATTATAATGTGCTCCCACATTTTGGGAATTATGTTTATGTGCTGTGTTACCCCGAGTAATGTAAGACTATGTATATCATCTCTGTGTGTCCTGTAAACAGCTAGCCTAATAACATCCAAAAATAAAAAATAAGTACACAGGAGTTCCTTCAGTTATACCTTGAATTATACAAAACATTTATAAATTAAAAGAAACATTATTATACTCATAATAAGGGATTGTAATTGATGTACAAATAAATTACTAAAAAGCCAACTAGATTACAGTAAAATGTTTCTTTCATGTTTAACGTTGCACTTAGCTACATTATGAAATTTAAGAGATTGAAACTGTGCAAAAACTAATTGTGAAGTCTCGCCAACGATCAAAGAAGTTCATGTCCTGATCGGCTGAGATATGGAACTACAGAAACTGCCGGTGCCGAGGCAGCCCAGCATGTCTCTGTGTCTCTTTGATTGTTAAGACACTGGCCATGAATATATACGATCTCTGAGAAAAGAGGAGGAAAAAACTGAACAGTAGGTTTTCTTACGTAACTGTAACCTGATTTGACATAGCAGAAAAAATCAAACAGAAGGCAAGAACAGAACTAATTGTATCTGACGCTTACAATAAAAATCTCAGTTTTGGCCTGTGAGTCAAGATGACCATTATATTTTAAAGTTTAAACATAAAAAAGAAAGCTAAGTGCATTCTTTCAACAATGGGTTGTAGAGACTGTCTTCTTTTTCACCATGTCCATTCCTCATATACAGCATTGGGTCATAATCTGCTACCCCACACAGAATAACTATTTTTTTTAACTACAATAAAAAGAGTAAGAGAGATAAAAAGGAAACAGAGAGAGAGAGAGAGACGGTGATTGTCTGGTGCGGCTAAGAAACCCTTGATGTTTGTTTTATAATACAGAGTGTAAAGTATTTTCATTGGTTGCATTTGACTGTATCTACTGTACACACACAGATATACACTTGTGTACAAATCCTAAACCTTCGTAGAGATGTCAAGAAAACTGAAAGACACATGAATATAGAGACAGAGAGTTTTCATAATTTGCTACTTTGACCTGAGCCCATATTTATCAAAGACACTCAGTGTAATTGATAAAGTATTGCACCAAAAAGTTGAGACACTTTGCCAGGGACCCTCCCTGTCTTGTAAACATCCTCGTCATTCAATCTCCACAACCCCTGTTTTTAAAGCAAGCTCAGTAAGGTATTTTCTCCACCACATAGATGTTTTTAATGGCATGGACAGACCAGTGTCTGTCATAAAACATTTAGGCAACAACATTTTTTTTATATGTTATGATTATAATTTACCAAGACACAAAGGGACTGAGGCAGCAATTAGGGTTCTCCAAAGATACATGCAAATGTCTCTGTGGCTCTAAAGGTGTTAATGGTAACCACAGGACACAGAGGAGCCAACAACCCAAGGAATTGCTTCAACTGTCACAAATGGAAACCAAACTGGACTTAAGTGAAAAAGTCTGGGAGAACATAAAGGTAAATCTACTGAAGCTAGCAAGCTGACAGCTGCTCACCAGCCGGGAACGTGTGTGGTTAAGGACTGAACTCATTAGGCAAAAGCTTTTATCATGTCTGACTGCTAAACATATCTCTCTTGCAGATCAGGTTGATATAATATTTGATGGTGAGACAAAAATATGAAAACCTCCTCTTTTTTCTTCAAAGCTTAGCACAGTCAGACATTCTTTCTTTTGCTGAACAGCATGATTTCTTGAGTCAAAGTATTTACTTTACCCCTACAAGTGAAATTCTATTGCTGTCTTTAATGCTGTTGTGAAATACTGTCAAAAACAGTTTAAAAGAGAGCATTAGCAAAAACAGGTAAGACTAACTAATTCAGAATAATACCTTTTGCTTCAGTTAATGTCTTCATCTTTGTACCACATCCATCCAGGACCCTAAGGGGCTATACTTTGGCAACTTAGAGCCCTCTGGAGATCTTCTAGATTCAGGAGCATTTTAAGTCAGAGGACATAAAGTAAAAGGCTTTCATTCTCACGTTGTATGGAAATAATCTCAATACATGTGTTTGATAAATATGGGCGCAGCAATCAGTTTCAAATTCTGATATTCCCAGAAATCCTCTGAATATTATAATGATGATAAGAAACACATTTTTTTCTTTTCGTTCGGACATGCTCACCCAACTCAAAGATTGGACAGTTTTCCTTAAAGCCATCTTATTATATCAAGGCAATACAATCCAATTCTTCAGTTTTCTTTCCCGTGTCCAACAGTGTGCAAAGACTCTTCTCGGTTCGCCTCACAACAAGCTTGATTTGGGAGGAAAGAGTCCAACAAGGATTCAGAATAAGTGCATAGATGGAGAAAGCAGAAGCAACCTGTCCTGCCGAGTTCCTGACTCTTCTTTCTTTTTTTTTTTCTTTGAATACAAGAAGCTGCAGAGGACAACAGGGGCCTGATAAAGACAACATACAACAACATACTGCAGATCAGACACACACATGGAATGGGTTTAGCGCTGGACTCTGGTTAATTGGATTGGACGGTGAAAAGTGTGGACGTCCAATGGGTCTGCCACACGGCCGACTCCACGTCATGTGACCTCAGCGAAGGCGATGTGATTCTGCAGGAAGGAAGGAAAACATCATTATTTATGGTGGTTTTCAAAGCAAAAAAATAGGAAAAAGTTTAGAATCAGAAAAGGAACAGAAAATAAGGATATTTCAAGGTGGCATATATTATGTGAAGGTAGTCATTTTGACTCTCTGGGTCATGCTTACTTTACACTCCCCACATCGACTGTAGACAGTCAGGGGGACGATTCAAATAAATGTATCAGTTAACTTCAACATTTTAATGTATTGCTACTCAAATTGACTTGGATTGTTTCACAACTTTTTGCCATGTGATATTGTGCCCCTCTATCTCAGGTAAATATTTCCCTCAGTTTCTCAGTATAATTTTGTCATCAGTGCTGCCTGAAATGATCCACTGCCGTTACTGATTCTTCACTTTGACTACTGATATGTTCTTTATATGGGACATCAAAACATATGTCACTGGTGTGCATAATATACTTGAGGAAATTGGTGTGCACAAGTGAATCACCAGGGAAATGCAGTTTTCATGTCCTACATAAAAACAGCAGCAACAGGATTGCTATTAACAATGTCGTCTTCAGTTGCAAGCAGTTACATTGGGAAACAATGCCATGATAGTAATAGTGCCTCTACCACCACCAATATTATCACTGATATAATCGTATATCTGTCCGGTTTGTTTTTGCTACTTTACAAATGTATATAATATGTTTCATGTTTCATCCTTTCTCTGTTTTTGTATATTATACCACGCTCTATTTTTTGTCATATGTATGAAATCTAAAAAATATTCTTTCATTTTGCCTTAATGTTGTGTGACTGCTCTCCTATTATAAGACACACTACCTGATTTAGCAAACTTGACGGTTGAACTCAAATAATCCCATTGAGGCGTCTTGCTAAGTTTCCAGTTCAAGTTACTGATTTGACTCCTGAATCATCCTTTACTATTTTCATTTGAGCATGGAGGGATATATTAGCATTTATATTGGAGAAAATATCTCCCTCATGTGGCAGTTTTCTCCTGTTATGTTTCTAATAAAACAAGTAATAGTTCACCCTTTTTAACAAGAAAGTCTGATTTCCTCCCGGGTGGTTAATTAAAATAAGTAATCTGTTCGGTTTAGGGAAGGAGTTTAGGTGCAAAAATCGGATCTAATCATTAGCATCTATCATTTGTTTATCTTCCAGGTAAATCATACTTAGCCAGTGATAATTGGATACCCCTGTATGGCTTTGGTATCTTCCAGCTGAGTTTAGCATGAAGTTGGGACATAAAGTTATATCAATCTACCCTAACAAAGAAGAAAAAGAATGTGGTATTAATTTGTACTGTTCAAACGTTCCTTCCTGCCCTGGCATTTTGTTCACTCTGGCTTGTTTAGCTTCCAGGCATCTTTAGGCTGAGCTATTTTTGGAGCAGGCAATTTTCCACTGAGCTGGTCGTAGCTGAGGTGAGAATGTGAGAATCTGTGCTCTTTTAAAACAACGGAGCGCAGGCTCTCTCAGCAGGAAGCCGTGAATTGAATCATCAGATAGGAGCCGTGTATTTTCAACGTTTCACAGCTAAATTTGTATCTTGTTAGAGGAAGCGTGAAGAAAAACACAGCAGGCTAGAGTAAATAGAAACACGTTGCTGTTACATCTAGCAACAGGAATTTGAATACATAAAAATAGTTTACTGCAGGAGAAAGAGGAAAAAAAGCACTTCAACCACACCACACATGCCAAATACTCTGGACAGCATTATATTTGGCTGAATCAGCCTCATCCTCTCTTTTTGGCTTTATTTGATACAAACTGGTTCAGTCACTGCAGACCAAGCTCCCAACCCAACAGATGGGTAGTCAACAGGGCCAAAATACCAGGGTTTGACCAATATAAATAGATGTGCTCAAGGGAACCCCACCAATTACACCTGACTCTTATTTTTGTACTCATGTCTTTCATTTCTAAAAGCAAAAAATATGTTATATTCACCAGAATAATAGTTGTGATAGGAAAATAGTGATATCATTAAAAATGGGTCCAACAGGGCAAGAAACAAAATGGTTGTAAACAAACCAACAGTCTAACCAGATAAAATGAATCACTGTATTTGGCGGTCAAACTAAAGTGGGAGCATGTGAAATGTTGGGAGTTAACCCTCATGATACAGGCAATTCCAACTGAGACGTAACCTTATGCACAGACTAAAACCTGTAATTGAGAAGTACCTTGTAAGTGAGAAATTTGCCACTGTCAGTCAAAGCTGGTGTTCTCTGTAATTGACAGAAACAATAATATCTGAAATTGACACCATAGCTGTGGAGAAAGCTGTACAAACAGCTTGTTGTTTCGCCCATTTTACATTCCTACAACACCCTGCATGTATTGCGCCCGTCCCTCTGAAAGGAACGGCCCAGCAAGAGATGCTGTAGTGAAATACTACCGTTTACGCTGCAGGCAATGGGTCAGAGCGGTACACAATCTGAAATACGGATGAGAATATACCGGTGGACCATTAAAAAAAACTTTGGGACTTCAGTCTACATTTCAAACCTGCCGATGTTGAATGAGACGTGACTCAGTTATTAATGTGGAATGTCTGGGAGGGAAAACAGGAGAGCAGTCAGCGTTTTAGGTTAATTTATGATAGAAAATAATCACAAAAAGATGGGGACTTATGAATCTCAAATATTTACATTGTGGTTCATAGCCCCTCCCTATTGTTGTAGTCAGACTGATTTACTGCCAGTATGATGTCCTCCTTTCCACATTTGTATTCTTATCTTACATTTATAGATTTACTACAGTGTTGGTTTGTTCACAACCTATGTGATCATCTGACTTCTTGTGTTTTCGTGACCTGTCAGACTTCTTTTTAGTGATGTCACTGTGTTTACAACTCATTGATGGGAAAATCTATTAAATATAATTTTAATTAAAATTTATTAAAATAAAGTATTTGTGAAATATAAGTACTTTTGTCAACTTATATATATACTTATAATAAGTTCCACTTATGCTTCTTGGTACTGCCAGTGAAACTGTCAGTTTATAATATAAAACACTTTAACTGATAATATAGGACTTCCAAACCTAATTGTAATATTTCACATAGAGCCAACACACGCATTTAACTCCTGGCTATTGTGAAACACATGGCAGAACAGAACTGGTCGGATCATTGTTGACTTGATATATTTAACCAGTTTTGTCAGTGGGATGGCAGTGCACAAACCCTATTAAAACTTTTGTTGTAACTTTTGTTAAACTTTCCGCTATCATGCAGGTCTAACAAAGGACCCGATCTGCAGAACAGTATCTGCAAATCATAGCAGTCACGCTCAAATGTGGAATAAAAAGTGTGTCCAGAGATTTGGCAGAGCTCAGGATTAAAAGCACTTCAAAGTTTGTTGCCTTTTTCTTCTGAGACGCCGGAACCAGTCAAGACCCTGCAGCCAGTGCAGGAAGGCCAGGAAGCGCTCCTTAATGTAGCTAGACTCTTCATCTTCATCATCTGTCTCCTAAGAAACAGTGTGTGTGTGTGTGGGTGTACCATTAAAATTTGGACACTACTACCTGTACCATTTTTAAGGACTACTGGGTATTTTGTGCAAACAGAAACACAAACTGTAAAGATGTGAGAGAAAATGCTAACTTTGAGAAACATCTACAATCTTATTGTAGTTTACCTCAATGTGATAGTAACCCAACTTCTCTGAAACAACCCTTACAACCTAAGCAACAAATGTCTTTTTAAAGAAGCTTTCAATTCCTTCATGAATAGAAAGGAAAATAATTACAACTAAAACCCATTCCAGAAGGCACATATCTAAGGTACATGAAACATAAAGAACCACAAGGGCTGCTTTAACCTTGTCTAACTAAAAGTGATGTCTTCTTGCTGTTTAGATACATGGCAGCAGATTGCTCTATTGAAGCAGTAAAAGTTTGAAAAATGGAGGAAGAAAATGCCTTGCTAATGTTATGGTCTCAATCACAGCCGATAAGGTTAATGACTGACCCTGTTTTAGCTTGTTTAATTTTTCTTGTAAATATTTTTGCTGCATCTTATAGTCAGTGAATAAAATGTATTCATATGTGACGGGTGACACACTCCTAGTAGTCCTGTATTCTTTTCAAACTCTTCGAATGTTAAATATTTTACACAAACAATCAAACAAAGATCACATTTTTTTCATTCATTGTGCTTGCAACTTATTCCAATATGAAACTAAGACCAAACGATTAAATAATGTAACCAAATCTTCATAGAGTAAAGGAAGTACACAGTATTGTGATTCTACTAAACAGCTTGAAAAGAATAAAAAATGATAGCGCTAAGAACACTAGCAGCATCACAGCCTCACATGCCATACGCTGCTGACTGATTGTATGTGACACCTGTCACTTTACATTTACCTGGACTGAACCATTTAAGGTGTGCAGCCAAACTATCAAATAACAGAAATTTGAAAGCCAATTGAAATGTATTGCCCTTTGTAACTCCATCTACCACCATTTCTTGCTGAATATGATTTGTAGGACTCCTTGTAGACTGGGTTAAGTTAGGTTTCTTTTTTTCTTCCTAATGACACTTGAGATTGTACATTTATGAAGCAGAATAATACAATTTTCCACTGAAGTTAAAAATGTTGACCTTGCACAAAAGTGTTCGTATAAAGTCCTACAGCCTCAAGTGGATGCAATTTAAGTGGCATCTTTCCTTTTATTTTGGATCTTTGCAATCGAGACATCTAAAATTTGCTTTGAGTTCAGAGCAAGGCAAGCTCTGGGACAGGGGTCTGACACCTCTCAACCTTGTCTTAAAATCGAATAAAACATAATAAAACATTTAAAAATTAATAAACATGAAAATTGTCAATTGTTAAACTGAATATTGTGAAGCTACCAACCAAAATTGGATTAAAACATCACTAGCCTTCAAAAACCCATATTGGTTTAAAGCTCATGTAAAGTATGAGTTTAAAGTACTTAATACATACATACAGTATGCCAGCATGAATCTAAGATCAGACTTTATTCAGCACTCAGGGGTGTGTATTCTGACAATACCTGAGTGCAGAGGTGGTGTTTTGCCATACTAACCTGTGAAGCAATATACTTCTCCAGAGGACTCTCCATTCGGCCCATATTCAGCATTCCTATATTGGGCTGTTGCTCCATCGGTGACTCGTCGCTCAGCAGTAACTTGCCTTTGAAGTTGTGGACAACACACACCACCTATGACACACAACCACATTGAAGATAACTGGATAAACACATAAATGAAAATGGACCAGCTATAGACAAACACATCACCAACACACCGAAGTCTCCCAGCAGAGGACAGAGATATGCGTGTGACTGAATTTCAAGGACTGACACATTCCTGAGTGGTTGGTTGGATTAGGAAAGTAACCCAAGTATGTAGGTCACATATGTGTATGGACTCTTTCCTGGGGGTACTACTGTAGCTACGATGGATGTGGGAGTTGCAAGACTTCTTCTAATAAGTAGCAAATTGTGGCTTTGAGGATACAAATGAAATAACCAATTTCAAGTTGGCTGAGCAGAGAAGAGATACAGCGAAACTCTGAGGGCCGGAGCAGTGTAAGGTCCCCTGCAGTCCTACTTACAGAGCAGTGCAACCTGGGAACTTCAAGTCTTAAAGCTCACAAGCATATACTGTATACAAAGGTGGACAACTTGTCTCCATCTACTCTCATTGTACGGAATTGATGCCAAAATAGCCTCCGTGATAGGCACTGCCATCTTGCGGTGGTGACGTCATCTGGACTGAACTTACTGAAAAAAACAGCAAGCATCCCGCACATCGTATGTAACAGATGAACAGCTTGTTCGTGTTTGTCTGAGGTTCACAGATATGGAAACCTCAACTGATTGATTGATTGATTGCTTTAGTTACGTTTCCTCATCACCCTCTACTCTGCTAATCCGGAACAGATCGGCTGCAACAGAGCTGTCAATCATTCTTTTGAAGGCATCAAATAACTAATTAAAAATAAACTTGGACGTAAATCAGCATGATAAGACCTAGCTTTAATGACAGAAACCATGTTTGAGCAACATTTATTTGGCGTGTATTTAGATTTTATAGTTTGACTCATGTCCCACCTGTTAGCATTGAGGAGGCGGGTTTTATGACCTATACTGCAGCCAGTCAGCAGGGCGCACTCAAAATGTTTCGGCTTCACTTTTAGGGAGCTGTCATGTCGTCCACCTTTTTATACAGTCTATGCTCACAATCAGATTATTTTCTTTTGTTATGTGTGCAGGGCTGCAACAAATAGTGTTCCACTATTGCCAAGAAGTGAAAACAGAATAAAATCCTGCCAAAAAAATATCACTCTGAAACTCTTGTATAAGATGCTGGCTAACTAGCTAGCTAGATCCCGGGGGAAATTTAGGCAACCAGTAGCTTACTGGTAGAAGTAATGTGACCTGAGGCAGAGCTCGAGCTCTTGAAGTCATATGTCTTATATGACATCAAGAGCTTGAGCTCTGCTTCAGGTCACATTATTTCATTCCAGACAGAAATGTTCCTTTTGATGTCTGACCAGCTGATACAGGAACATTAAACTCAGAGAACACCTCTACAAAACTTTTCTGTGACACATGGGGGTAGTGAAAACAAGATGTTCATCTTATAGACGTTAAATGCAATGATTTGTCAAACAGTTGCTTTTTTCTGCAACATCCCAGTGTTAAAGAGCTAAGTAATCATCTGTTTGTCTCTGACCTCTGGAAGGATGTAACGCCCAGCCACACAGGAGGCAGAGCTGCTCACTGTAAAGGGTGAATTCACAAAAAATAGCTGCTGATTGCACCATGTGTCTCACTTACAACCCCTAACAAAAGACATTGCGCTAATGATGTTACAGAGCAAACATGCCTATAAAGTTTTGCAGTTGATTACATTCTTTCCTTGTTATGCATCTGATTGCTGAGAAGAGCTTTCAACGCCTACACTCTGTGCTGCGAGAGCCAAGCTATCACGCTGACTAAATTAATTTCCACCCCCCAATAGATGATGAGTTTGAAGGGAAGGGGGACAGCTCGACAGATGTGATACCAGTTTTACCGTCTGTAACATGGTTTCCTCCCGGGAGCGAGCCAGCAAGAGCAGGTTGTCCAGATAAAATGACATTCTTATCCTCATCTTGGATAACAGCTCCAGATCTGACATCTGGGATTGTGCCCGTAAGTGTCAGGGTTGATCCCTGTACAGGACCACAGATTTAACCCCTGATAACAATGTCAAAATAGTATTTACAAGCAATGTTGTTTTTCTTTGGACATTTTGGACTTCCTTCAATGAGGCTCATTGGCAAATGAAAAGGCCCAATTTGCTCCAAATGTAAGCCACATTTAAATGAATCCAAATATACTCAATGCACTGGGATGCTACATGCTTGGCAGGGCTTTAAGGGGTGCATTTTAACCTATGCAGGTGCGTTGAGAATAACATGGTTGCCTTTTTGTGCAGTTGTAATGGTGGCAAAAACTGTGCACTCCTTTCAATATTTTGCCCCTGATAGCTGTGAGAGCAAACCCAAATCTGCAGCCTGGATGGCTAAACAAAATGCTAAAACTCACTAGCTCTGTAAATTCAGTAGACACATCTCTGTAGTTTCAGTATTATGAGACACTAACATTGTCACATTGTTTTTATATTGCCATTAGATATATTGTTTTCATAATAACTTAAGTCCCTTTAAGTTATCACTTGCCATAAATGGTTCTAACTCCTTCATTTCGGTTAGTTTATGCATGCTTTAAAGGCACTGCATTGCCAATGAATATTAAGTAAGATTTGCTTAATTCAGCATGACTTCTGGTTTAAACCATGCTGTAATTTTGTTGGTAGAAAAGACACAGATAAAGAAAGAAATAATTCATCTCTGTTTCTCACACACTCCAAATCTTTCAATACCTTACACAAACAAACAGGCATTAAAGCTTCGAGGTTGTAAGTCTCACCAGGAAAGTTGCGATGGCAGTGCCGATGATAAAGCCGGCGATGACGTCCGACCAGTGGTTGCGGTATTCAGCCACGCGGTTCAGCCCGGTGAGAAATGCCATACACATGAGACCGAGGGACAGCACTGGCTTGGCCAGACGAGTGCCCTTCGCCTGCACCGTGCACGTCACATACATCTGCCAGAGAGGAGAGATTCAAGGATTAGATCATCCGAAGATTTTTACATGATTAAAATCTGTAAAATTACAGTTCTCTCTTTCAGTCAACAAACATAGCAAAACTAAGGGTCCTGCTTTGCTACAGAAGAGATCAGAGAAGTCATTCATGCTAATTCAATATGACACTACTTAAACAATTCACCTGCTTCCGCTGAAATAATATTTTTCAAGAACCATGAACTATGATAAGAAAGTAATGAAATACACACTGAGGCAATGAATCTCCATAAATCTGTACTCTCGCACAACTTAACCCACAGGTTTTGAGCCTTAAGCAAACCAAACTTTAACACTAACAATGGTGATATTTCACAGGGCATGACATGATTAAGCTTGAGGACCCATAGAGAAAAAAACCCAAACTCTGCAGCTCCCCTCAGCTCTACAGACCTTTTTTTCTTTTCTTTTTTTGCCTTTTTCGGATCATTGCTTTGGTTTTACAGCTTGCAAACTCTGCTTTCATCATGCTCATATCCAGCTGCAGCAAACTACAGCAAAAAGGAGAATATTCCACTCACTCATCAAGTCAACAGAAATGTAATTCAAAAGAACGTTAATATTATCCGTGTCTGCTGGATTTGTAATGTGGTCTGTTTGCTAAATTAAAGTAATTACAGTGTTTTTTTGTGTTTTGACTGTAGGAAATATTTGTAAATTATCGGTAAATAGTGCTTATTGGTTTGACACGCAATGTACAAATGTGGGACTTTTTGCTCACAAATTCAAATACTTTCTACACTTAAACTGTTCTCGTGACATGCAGGATAAATCTTCATAACATTAGTGTGACTGAAATGTCCTTCCTTCGCTCCTTATTTTTTTATTAAAAGCTATAAATGGAGCCATGTGCAATGGTGACATGCAACCAGGCAGCTGTGACTGTGTGTAAATATGAGATGATATCTTAAGTCTCTCCTCAGGGTGTACTTCTATATTCTCCTCTGTATTTAAAGAAGTGCTGGCAGATCTGCCTCTACGTGAAAGAAATCAGGGTAAAAAGGAGAAAGAGGCAGATGGAGAGGAATAGATAGAAAGAAGGTAATAAATGATGCAGATGAAGAGGAAGATAACCAGAGGAAGAAAGACGTAACAAATAAGTTAGATGAGGTGAAGAGAGATGGAGGGAGTAAATAAAAAAAAAGAAGACACACCCGGGGAGAAACCCTGCGTCCTAGTTATTCTGCATAATAGTTTTTTTCCACATCAAATGCATTTTGAGAAACATATAAAGGTTTTAAATAGACATAAGTAGGAAATACTTTTAATTTATGATTTGCAAAGTCAGAAAATGTCCGTACTGAGTGTATCTGCAAAACATTCTCAGAGAAGATCAATTATTTCACGGTTCTGTTTAGGGGACTCAAAGCACTCAGGGATGGCCTTACTTAAATATTGAAAAAGCCAAAAGGCCCACAAGTACAACCACCTTCTCCCACAGTTTACTAAAATGTAGGCAAAACCTAACCTACATGTGGAACTCAGAATTCACACCTGGTCTCTGTCAAATGACTTTACAGGGATGCTTTGTACACCCATGCATGGGCATGTAAAACAGAGAGTCAAGATGGGAGTAACGCCTGCAGCATCCTCCTCTCCTCTCCCTCCTCTTTCCTTCTCCTCGCTGTGCCATCTGTGCTTCAGATGAACTGCTGTAAATAATATATAATTTTCATAAGGCCTGCTCACTTACCACTACAGCACACAGTGAAATCACTTGATTGTTTACCATTACATCAGTGTTTTCAAGTAAAATGTAAGATTTATCAAGACCAAAAATAAATAAATGCACTGAAGTCCCATTAAATTATCGTTAAGCCATATGGTTCTACCACGTGCACACTATGTGAAAAAAACAGCTCTCTCATTGCACTTGTGTCTAACTCACTCATGTAACGACCTTTTGAGACCTTTGACCAAATGATGTGACATTTTTGAGGATGGAGGAGAGGAGCCTCGGGTACTGGCTGCACTGAAAACAGCCTTCAGCTCTGCAGGTGGAACAGATGCATCACAGAATAATTATACACAATTCTTTACAGTTTAAGTCATTTTTATATGAATTTGTATTTTTAAACAAACCACAGCAGATACAAAGCAAACACAATGCGACCTGTATTATAGTTTCAAATGTGAAAGCCTTCTACTGGGAATACCTTTAGGGAGTCCATTCAACCCAAGTCAACAATGTGTCTAAGCAATGCTACTATGCAAGGCTACTATGCAATCTGGTCTCTTTTTAGTGCAATGGTAACAACCCAGGAGAAGATGGAGGAAATAGGGGCAAAGAGTGAGAAACAGACAAATATAAACCAGAAGAAGCATTTCCATGTTTGGCTCTACTCACTAATCTGTTGTGTTGAGGCAGCAGACAGCCTCTGAGGGCCTAATTGTATTTTCATTAGAATGCGCAATCTCCTCCAAAGAAAGATCAAATGTTTCCATTTCTCGCTCTGCAATTCATTTATTTTTCATCTCTCTGGTTATTCAGGACTTAAATATCATGTTTTTCCACTTGCATAGTAAAATGGCTACACAGCAGAGTGGTTAAGGAGAGCACTCTGTAAGGTTTTACACAGTTCTCATGGATTAACAGGTGACATATCCTAGAACAGTGTCATGACACATGGCCTGCATGGCTTTAGCTCCCTGTCTTTGTACTTTTCTTCCTTTGTAAATGGCTGTGTGACAGATATGCCACTTCATTTTTACATTAGAGACACAAAGAAATCAGAATTGTCATTGATAAATTGGTAGAGGGCAGACAGCAATGAAGTACACCCTATAGAGTACATTGGAGCATGCCAAATGTCCTTCTGGTAATTTTGTGTGTGCAGTGACACTTCAGGTGTTTTACACTGTTACAATTTCATTGTCCAAAGCGATGTACATTTTAAACTCCTAAACTTTTTAGCTCCTGATACTGCTGTTTTAAGCATTGTTTAGAACAGCAATATGGCTGCAAAAATTCCAAAATGCCTCAGCAATACATCCAGCACGTGTGTAGTTGATCAGATAAAGTGTTATACAGATATGCAAAGGATAGTGATACAAACATATAAACATCCAGAACAAGAGTTAAATGTAGTAACTTCAGCACAGCCTTTTGGCACAAATGCTACCAAATTTGTTGTATTCACTCACATATCACACACACACACACACACACACACACACACACACACACACACACACACACACACACACACACACACATACACGTCTTTATAACCAACAGGGGACTGTCATGGTGGGATATCTAAGAGGGGACTCCTGTTTCTGCTCATTTTAAAAATACAAAAATAAAATAGCACATTTACTTTAAAGGTCTTTTACCAGAATATTACTTCAAATGTGGATTTTTATTTTTTTTAAAGAAGTTGCCAAGAGGGGACTTGAGTGTTTGCTGCCTATCTAAGAGGGGACCTCCATATACTGCAGCAGAGCTGTGCCCAGTCTCTCACCTAATGACTGCTAATGTACTGCAGAGACTTTCTTTGTTTCTTATGATAATGAATCATTTAACTTAAATGTAATCAATGTTGAAACATGTATATGATACATATATCAGGACAATAAATCACTCATAAATAATAAATCAGGGTCAGTTTAAGAGAGAAAAGATAAAGTTTAACCTGGAAATCAGAAGTTACTTGGCTGCTTATATTAACATCAGGTATGAGCATTGTTAGCAACAAGATTTACTTCATCCAGACTTTAATTATATCAAATATATTCTCAAAAGTACATTTAAAGACTGATTACAGCAGTTTACTAATGTTACATTTCTCCTTGTGTATTAGATCTAACCCAGCCGCTGACAAAAACAAAGTGTTCCTCTGACCTAATGGATTCATCCATAAAGGAGTGTGAAAGTCATTACATACCATCTAACAGGGGACCTCTGTCATTGTGTTCAAGCAAAGAGGGGACTTCAGTCTTTCTTTACACTCTGAGGGGGTTACCTTCTTTCTGTTTCACAGCACACATTAACAAAATACATTCTACACATGAAGCTCTTTTTAAAGTCTGCATCCTGTTATTTTACAGGTGTTTGATGACTCCATCATTACAATGAACATCACAGGGCCCACGCCTGTACAAGTTACCCTGTACAAGCTGAAAAGCATTTTACCTGACAACATGAGAATGTATATTCCAGCAAAGAGCAAAGGTTTAAAGACTGATTCCACCAGTTTATAATGTTACATTTCTCCTTGGGGACTTCAGTGTTACTTTGGGTCATTTTGACCTGTGTGTTACAGTAAACATTTAAAAAGGGCTTCCTTCATCCTGTGTGTTAGATAAAGTGCAGAGACAAAGCAGGAAACCAACACTCGAGGAAAATAGTCAGACACTCAGCAGCTCCTGTTTATTTATAAAAAGTTTGTTCGAACAAAAAATAATGTGTTCCTCTGACCTAATGGATTCATCCATAAAGAAGTGTGAACGTCATGACATACCATCTAACAGGGGACCTCTGTCATTGTGTTCAAGCAAAGAGGGGACTTCAGTCTTTCTTTACACTCTGAGGGGGTTACCTTCTTTCTGTTTCACAGCATTAACAAAATACATTCTACACATGAAGCTTTCTTAAAGCTCTCAATACATTGAACATCACAGGGCCCACACCTGTACAAGTTACACTGTACAAGCTGTTGAGAAAATTAGAATGTAAATTCCAGTAAAGAGCAATTGCTGCTGAGTATCAGTGTGACAATAATACAGCATGGGCTGTTTGCCCTTAACTTAATGCAAACTCTCAGTTTTATGTTTACAATTCTGCATCATAAGACAGCCTTTAAACATGTTAAACCATCTCTGTTCACATGTGCATGTACATCTCTGTGACACACATTTTAGCATTTATTAAAAAGCATGAATTACAGCTTAGCTGAAAAATATTTACTTTTTAATTTCTGCATGCAGGTACATGATTCTGTAATTTTGAGTCTCTTTGGAGAAAGTTTACTAAATATATTCTTTATAATGAGCCAACACTGATCAAACGCTAAGGAATCATTATTGATCAGTCTTTTCTGTCCTAATGAATAGGAGTGTGAGTGTCGCTCCTTACAGTATAACAGGGGACCTCTGTCATTGTGTTCAGGCAAACAGGGGACTTCAGTCATTCTGCACAGTCTAAGTGGGGACTACTTCTTCTGCTTTCGACTTATAAACAACAATCTACACATGAATCCCTTTTAAATGTCTGAATCCAGTGTGTTGGTTCTGAGAGAGACTGTAGGTAACTCCATAAGAGGACAGACAGAGGGTTTTAAATAATGAGGTGGACACTTGATTTAACAGAATGTGTCGTCTTAAAGCAGAGCTGTGCAGGAACGTGAGCACTTTATTGTATCTTAAGAAAATAACCACCAGAACTCAACCAGAAAAAAGGGTTTATTTTTCTGACTCTAATGCAACGCCCTCTCTTCACTCACTGTCGACCTTTTTAAACACCTTTTTTCACTTCACAGTTTTAAATATTAGTTAATATTTACTCTATATACTCTATGAATATGGACTGGATTGTTTTTCAGCCTCTTTGTGTCAAACACTGTCTCAAGTGCTCTAAAACAGGAGGGACAGACTGTAAGGAATGACTGAGTCCCCTCTTTGCCTGAACTAAATGACACAGGTCCCCTGTTAGATGTTATGGAGCGATGCTCACACTCCTGCACGTATGTAAACATTAGGTCAGAAAAGATCGGATCATTGTCAATAAGCGATTAAAGCAGGTGAAGTGTAAAACACATTGTTCATGTGTGATCAGTTTTACTCTTGAATGTCCTGACACACTGTCTTCATTAACGTGAATGTTGAGTTACTGCAGGCGGGATAGATGCAGATGCAGGCCTCTGATGCAGGAGTTGAAGAGTGTTTAAGTTTTTGTTTTACTAAGTTTGTAATGAAATGTTGTAATATTACAACGTTGGGCCTCACTGAGAGCAGAATTTATCTGTACGCACTCACATTGTCTGAAACATTACACAGGACAACTAAGGGTAAATTAGCTTTTGTTTATTTCTTATTTAGCCACAGTTCACAGTTTATCATGGACAATAATCAGTCATATTTTTTATTAAGAGTCATTTATTACAGGAAAAAATAGAAATATGTATTTAGAAAGCTGAATTTCATCTTAGTTTCAGTTTTCAGCGAGCTGTGGACTCATGAAGGGACCTCAGACATTCCTTTATCCTGATTTATACACTGTATGTGCACGTAAAAGAGCACTTTATCAGGTTTACTTGAACACTGTGCCACCATTGAGCACTAATATAGGACTAAACACTTTTCATCCACTGACACCTGTCGTGGGGTGTTGTGTTTGGTTGGTTTGGGCCTGATGTCCATATCTATTCAATAACTGCAGGGCCGTCAGTGTTTTGTTGGTGTCCTTGTCAACTTCATCAAGTTCTTCATCTTCGTCTTCTTCATTTGCTCCAGTGTCTTCTGGTTCCATCTCAGCATCACTGCCTCCATTTTGGATCTGTTACCTCCTGCACACTGTGCAGAAGACCTGTCTTTGCATGTGGCATTCTGAAATGGAACAAGTGAATAGCATTAAAATAAATAAAATAAAAATAAATAAATAATTTTTAAATTAATTTTAGAAATAACATGAAGGGGATCAGCCAGTATTTTACCCACTAAACATCAGAATATTTAATTTAGCACAAGACTGTCTGGTTGTTAACCTCTCATCTTATTACAAGGAATCCATTCATCTCCCTGGGACGCTTACACCCCCCCATCCAGGACCATTCTCACCTGAACCAGAACAATGAACAGGCACCCCCCAGACCATTCTCATTTCTCCCTCTGAATACAACCCCCACAGAACAATCAGAAGTCCTTTCTGCCCTAATATAACAAGCAAACAGAGCCCAGACAGAGCCCAGGATCACTGCAATGTATTCTATAACTTAAATGACACAGATAGAGTTCAAACACTAAAGACATTAAACTTCTGCAGCTAGATATGGTTTATTAATTTGTTCATTTCTGGTCCAAATTTGAACTTTTAAAAGAGAAACACTTTAACAACTTAGTAATAGTGAATCAAAAACACATTTGATTAATTTTATCACATTTTTCTATGTTTGAACATGAGCTGAATCTAACAGCCCATCTAAGGGCACATGCTGCTCTGACTACCACTAAAGCCCATGTTCTAAAACTGCAACATAGACACAACAGGCTTTCCACAATAACAAAATATCTACATGTTGTAGACATTGTAATAATGAAAAGCAAAAGTTTTAAGCGATTTACTCACCCTTTTCTTGTCAAATCCAGTGAATCAAAGCAGAGATGAATTCGCAGAAAAGTGTGCAAGTTGTGTAAATTCATGGCCTAATTGCCGGACCTAAAACTAAATGTACTAATACCAGGTTGAGGATAAACTATGGGACCCACTGACTGTGATAACGTGGTATTTAAGTAAAAAACATCAACAGATATTTTTTAAGACAGCTAAAGGTGATGAACACTTCTGCTAGGACTACAGAAGAACGACTATCAAATGATTTTCTTCTATAGCAGAGGTGTTAATCTGAGTAACTGTATGTTTGTGTAAGTGTATAAGGTTTTAATACACATTATGGGATACATCAAACACTTTATAATTGTTAAATCAAAATACTGACTTTGTGTTTTTACAAAACTAAGGGAGAGGTCAAAGGTCTCTTCACAACCCCCAGAGTGACACTTCATCTATGCAGAGGGGCTTCAGTGAAGTGTTGTTTCACAGTGGGAGACCAGCACAGGTTAGGATGTGAGACTGCTTCACAGGCGGACTCTGATCGTATGAACACAGCTGTCGGTTACATTTTGGTTTTAGCCAGTACAACTGTTTTTGTTGGTAGTGTGTCTGGCCAATCACAGAAAATGGATCAAGAATTTAATCAGATAATTAAAAATGAAGTCAGCCTCATACAGAAAAGCATTTCACTACATAACTGTGCCTGTTATTTTACATGTCAGTTTCTTTTAAAAAAACTTTCTCATCAGTTTCAGAGTTCTAAGTCTGCAGCATTGAGAACGAACAACCTATCAGAATCAGATTTTTACATCTATAGCAGAGATCTGAAAAGATCTGTTACAATACTAATGTTCTCTGTTAAAAATGTTAAAACTTTTTCTTAAGAGCACAATTACATTTGATTTTAAGACAATAAAGACATCATTACAACAGTGCCTGAAACGGATCTATGATCATTATCAGTTGTTAAAATGTGTTCATTGTAAAATGTCCAAAAAAGTGAATGTTTGGTAAAACCAGCAGCCAGCCCAAGTTTGAAGCTTAAGTTCTCCATCAACACATTTAGTTACTCTCCTCCACCCCTCTGACAAAGTGCGTATTCAGTGTATATCAGGGCTGTCGGACTCAATCAGAGAGGGAGCCAAAATTAAAAACTGGGTCTAAGTTGAGGGCCGAACGGGGTCAACAATCATGAACTTAACTGCTCCTAAGACATCTTATAGAATTCAGAACAAACCAAGAGTATCAGAATCAAACTTAAAATAATCGACACATCAGCATCATCCACAAAAATGACAGAGAACTAAAAGCAAAATCAGACTATTTAACGTGATCAATCTGATGACATCACCATCAGCAGTCTTACTTGAGATAACAGGAAAAGGTGCAAAAAGAAAACATTTCAGTGCACTCTGCTCTTATGCCGTTTGTCAGATGCTTGGCATCTTTCTTAGCTGCAGGTTCATGAATGTTTGGGGTTAGGTTTTGAGCTATGAACACTCTCACAGTGAAGGTGTGCATCACTGAGACGTCTCCTGTGTGAGGTTTTAGATATCTTCATCACAGAGAATAGTTGCTCTCACAGGTATGTGCCTCCAAACATGTTGAGTTGGAGCCTTGTTTTGGGGACGAAGAGTGTAACTGTGCAGTGCCCTCAGAATCATTGCCTTGAGTGTGCCATCACATTGGAGTTCTATCAGTTGCATTTGGATGTTTACAGGTGCTCTTTCCACATAAACTGCAAACAGATGACTGAGCACTTCAAATTTCTTTATTTTAATTTTAATTTATCAGCAAAATGCACAGTTGGGAACACCGTGCCTGCAGCGGTGGAGACCTGGTTGGTCATTGTTTGGCAACAGGAAAAGTGACCCAAGTTTCCGTGCTGCATCTGAGTCTCCCACAGGCGTATCAGTATCAGTATCAGTGGTGTGTGTGCTATATACCAACGGGCCAGTTATTATGGAAATATATTATCTTGTAGTACAGATTGTACCTTGAGTTTGACACCTGTGGTGTGTGTATAATTACAATGTTTAGATCTTTTGGTCTCATATTGAGAAGAAGTGGAGCAGCTGCTGGTTTGACAGCACTGAGCAGACAGACATCCAGATCAGACTGTAGTCTGTGGATAGCTGGTCCTCTGGGTGAGAGTTGGCCTGCAATAGGCCTCCTTCCTTTCTGTTTATTTCTGTCTATTTCCTACAACAGCCAGGGTCAAATAATAAAGATACTAAGGCATGCAGAGGTACTGAGAACCAAAGAGCTCTAATCACCATGAACAACTACCTCAGATATTTTAATTTTCAAGTAATTGAACCCCAACTTATTTAAATTAAATAAACTGATAAATTCCACATATATTTTGGAATATTTCAGTTTGCAGTACTTTTTCTTAATGCAAAAAATACCCTGTTTAGCTGCTTCTTCTGAGGAGAATTAGAAGTAATTTTCTCAATGCTCAACCAGCCCTTGCTCAGCTCAGGAGAGAGGAATGACCCTCAGTCAGGATGGATTCGATAGAAAATCTTGGCTCTGAGAGGTGTGAGAATCTCTAACGACCATCGTTAGCTACAGGAGCCCAACCCCCCACAGTACAGAAACCCAAGGACAGGTAGAGACGGTCACAGTTTGACTCTCACAGAGTCACAGACTCGCGCCCCTCACCCGCTCCAGGTCGCTCACGTCTCAGAGACAGCACTCACCACACTTCAACCTTAAAAGTTAGGCTCTGCTGTGAAGCACGAGGGTGCTGATCACTTCCCCTCACTTTAGAAGAAATGTGCAACTCTTCTGACAAAGCTGTGTGGGAATTGAATAAAGTCCTATTGCTTACTACAGCATCTATAAGGACATTCTATCTATTTGTTTTAGACCAGAGAGATGAACAGCCATTTAATCAGTTTCACTTAAAATATTTTTAAACTCCCATCAATAATAATTTCACTCCATAAATGTGGTGTTAATCCTACACGTCAGTATCATCTTTCAAGCTGCCCGGTCATTTACCTGCTGTACAGCTCAAAGTAGCTAACACAGGATTTCCCCCCTAAAATGTTAACGCATGGTTGAGAATAGAAATAGGGGTTTATTAACAAAATAAATAATGATTGTTTTATTTTATTTTTTTTAACTTTGTTTTATGATCTGATCTGTTAAAATAAAAAAGAACAAACTGATGATTGCTCTGATGGCCTCAGTGTTTCAGAACTGTTCACAGAGCAGGTCAGGTCTTTACCTGTGTTCAATCAGCCAAGCTAACTGGCTTGTTTCAAAATTATGTATCAGAATGGTATTGATCCTCTCTATAACTCTTGATAAGAAATCATGTTAAGCAGGGGAAATTTTAAATATCCCTGACTGCCTTTAAACACAGTGTACAAGGTTCTTCTGTACAGTTACATAGATGAACTGTAGGTGCAGTGAAAGTCTTTCCACTAATGAGACAGCTTTAGATAATAATAATTCTGACTGACATTTTAATTCATAATAATATCATACAAATAAGTGCATTTGATAGCAGCAAGAGCAAGTGAGAAAATCTGTTTAGGATGAAGCTAATGTGGGTTTTAAGTTTTTTTGTACTGTTTTCTTTTTCTTGGTTGTTGGAACCTGAGTTATAAATTAACTAACCAACACACATTTTATCTTTATACAAAAGACTTGTGAAATGTTTAAAACAAGAATAAACAGGTTACAGCACTGTTAAATTCACTTCAAAAGGGACTAGTGCCATTTAGTGCAGAAGATGAAGACCTCTGTCTTTCTGTACAGTCTAAAGCAGACTAACTTTTCTGTTTGAAAAAGTTCAGAACAAAACAAACTGATAAATATGTTACCTGTTGGTTCTGAGGTAAGCTGTAGGTAGTTTATCACCATTATAATAACCATTACAAACACTAACATACCAGGTTGACAAGTTTACCATATTGGGATATGTGGACCCATAAAGAGACATAGCTGCTGAGTATCAGTGTAAACCTAATGCAGCATTTATGCACACTATAGTCACTAATCTGCATCATCCGAAAGCCCTCACATAGGCCTTTATTATTTGCTGATAAATGTATGACTTGTGAAACAGATAAGTTTAAGTACTTGTTTCCATGACAGCAAACAGAAAGAAATCTCCAGGGGCAAACCTAACGGAGAAGACTTTACCATGTTACACTGAGGTTGTCTGGCAGTGCATTAATATCAATACCTGAAATATTCATTTTTCCTTTTAAGATTTAACATGATAGGCTTTCATTGTGTTTCCAACTACAACAACAGTCCAGATCATATTAACTTTAGATAAATGTTCTCTCTTGAGAAAGATTCATACTTTCTTATTTTTCCTTTTATACTCTTTGGGAGTGTGACTGTCACTTCATTCTATCTAAGAGGGGACTTGTGTCATTATGTAGCAGCCAACAGTGGACCCCTGTCAGTCTCTTTTATTGCTACAAGTCAAGACTCCCCCCAAAGTTTTATAGAACAATTATGTGGCATCCATGGCTTGTGAAAACTGGTCAGATGAGTATTTAAAAACCATTTTAATGTCTAGTAAATGTTTGCCAGTTAAACTGTTTTTGCTTTTAATTTAAACGTAAAAAGAACCGTAATGTGCTGCTGAGCATAATATTAATTTTTTAACTGGATGATGTTTTTTCTGTTTTAGATTTTAAAGTACTCACCGTACTGTACCATACTTGCTTTTTGGGTAGCCCTACTTTTTATTAGTGCCAAGATGGAAAATGGTCCAGCCATCTATTTGAGCTTTTAATTTTTGTTTAAAAACAAAACAAAACACAGTAACAAAATGTTTCAAGAATAATTATTGAATTATTAAGTTAAGATTAAAACTTTTTAAAGTATGGACTACTAAAGGACTCCCCCCCCCCTTATTAAATGCATGTTGGAGTGTGAATGTCACTCCATGCTATCTAAGAGGGAACTCGTGTCATTATGTGCCAGCCAACAGTGGACCCCTGTCATTCCATACAATACAAGTGTGGACCTCTTTTTCATGTGAAGTGCATCAACACACAAAGATCATTTTTTTCAAGTCTAGACTTCACAGAGGTTCATGAAAAAATGAATTGACATCCACAGCTTGTGAAAATTTGTCAGTTAAGTATTTAGGGAATGAAGAATTACAGTATAATATCAAGTCTGCTATCTTTTATAGCTGTTAATTGAAATACTAAACAGGGGAGTGTGCTAAGTGTTATATTAATCCTTTGAACCTGGTGATGTTCTTTTCTGTTTTAGATTTTAAAGTATTTATTTTCCATTACCCTCTGAGAAGCTCTTCATCAAGTGTAAAGATTACAATTGTTTAAGATATCCATTAAAGCTGAGCTTTTATATTTTCTTTGAAAACATAATAAAAAATTATGTTTACATAATAATTAAATAATTATTATTCAAAGGTTAAGGCTTTTCTTAAAAAGAAAATTAAATGGATGTGTGATTTGTTTCCTTATTAAATGCATGTTGGAGTGTGAATGTCACTCCATGCTATCTAAGAGGGAACCTGTGTCATTATGTGCCAGCCAACAGTGGACCCCTGTCATTCCATATAATACAAGTGGGGACAATTTTTATGTCATGCATGAAAAAGCAAAGTTCATTCCTGTAAGTGGATACTGAGCACACATATAGAGCACACACACAAATAATTAATGATTGACATCCAGTGACAGTTTGTCCTGTGAGTATTTAAAAAAAAAGATGAATTAATTATCGAGTCGAACCCTGATATTAAATCATTTTTTAGTTATTTGTTACAACTGAAAAAAAAACAGATCTTTGTGCTATCAATTAAATTCTTAACTTCATCAGTGTTTCCTATTTTTCTTACTTTTCAAATTCTGAAATACTTATTACTCTCCTGCCTTCTGGGTACAAGATATGTATTTATTACAGTTATCAGTTTAAAGTTAAGACGCCTACAAATTCTGAGCCTTAATATTTTTAACTTATTTTTACAGACTCAAATTTTGTATGAGGCTTTATATTTAACAAAAAAAGTAATAACAAATGTTATTCTAACAAATCCTGTGTTGAGAGACTGCTTTGTTTTCTAAGCACCCTGTGTAATAGCCCCTCTCCAGCCTGAAAGACTGCCTGGGGCTGCAAGCCATTCAAACAATAGAGGAGTGTTAAGAAAACGACGTGTGTGTATGGGTCGTTACAATTCCTGCTTGAGCCTGTAGAGACACTACTGAGCGGGGTCTTAAACACTCACACACTTTCAGGTCCCCTCTTGGCAAAAGTTGTAAAAATTAACCAGAGTGGTTTTGACATGTTTTTAAGTTGATTTAAAGCATGACCAAGAGGGGACCTCAAAAAAGTCCCCTGTTGGTTGTCAAGTCCCCTCTTGGTGAGTGTGTAACGACGCCCAGGTCCACTGTTGGATAGGTACGCGAGTGCACACACACACACACACACACACACACACACACACACACACACGTCAACCAAATGTGGCTGCAAAAGCACAAAAGGCTCACTTTTCTGTTATGTAAGCCTTGCCCACAGCTATAGAGTATCAAAAATGTTGCTTGTTTCCAGAGATTCAGAGATGGTTTGTACCAAATTTAGAGCTGTTTGGTAAAAATGTCTATAAAGAGTGGAGCAAAACCTAAAAAGACAGAATTAAAAATGGCAAGAAAATGATCAAGACATAAATGGACGTGGCTGATAAAGATAGGTTTGTATCCAAATTTGCACCAAATTCAATACTGCAATCCCTTGGGTCTTCAACAAAACACCTCCAAAGTCTGAAGCAGAGGCGAGCGATTCTCAAGTTACTAGAGGGACAGACATAACCACAGACAGATTCTGTCCTTTAAGCCAGATTTTGCTGATTTTGGAGGAATCACTGTAAAATTTTCCCTGAAAAATCTCTATCACAATATGTTGCTCAAGTTAATTTCCCTTTGGGGATCAATAAAGTGATTGTTATTGTTACTGTTATTGTTATCACAGGAGCAGTACTATCAGTAATGTAATTGAAAATGCACACCACTGGATGGAGCATTTGCAGGACTAGTTCAAAATATAATGCAGTTGTTGCCCTAACCTTTACCTGACTTTACTCTCCATATTGATGCAAGTTAACAGTCCTCAGGAAGTTATTAATGAGACCAAAGCCTTCTCATGGAGCTGTGTGAACTGCTTTCATTTTTTTCAACACTCCTGTTAAATAATAATATATGTTAGAATATTGTTAGAATAATGAATCAAACCAACAAGTTTGATGTGCACAAAAGCACAGAGGTTTCTGTAATTATTCTGTAAGACTGGTGATGTTTAACCAGCAGCTGTCAAGTGTAATTGTGGCTTAACAATGCACCGCATTAGATGTTAATAAAACCAAGTAATTTTTTTGTCTTATTGGAATTCACAACATATTGCAAATGAAACGCATTATGTTGTAAATTTAATTAGTCAGTGAGTATAAGTATTCGGAAGAAGAACATAACATGAATAAAGCCCGCAGGAACTGGGCAGAGGACAGAGGTGGGCAGAGGCACTCGTTCATGGCACAATGATTGCAAAGCACACTTCACCCTCTACTATGCCCTCCCCCACTGGTGTGCAAAGCCAGACACCAAGATGTCAAACCAGCGCATGCAAGGGAGTAAGTTAAGTGTGACCCAAAAGAACTCAGAGCCAAATACCCTATTTTGAACACACTTCCTAACGGCCTACATAGACAGATATCAATACAATGATTACTACTATTACTGTTGCTTCTGCCAGTGTTTTCCCTGTTATTCCTGTAATGTCACTGTGAGAAAGTTAGCTAGCAAATGATGATGTCAACAGTATTTTTTTGAACATCATGATTTGCATGTGTAGATATACTGCACAATGTAGGTTTTGCTTTCTATTATTCATGACTGGTTTTAATTAAATGGTTATTTAAAAGCAGAGTGCACCATCCAAGCTTTCTGTTAGTTTGTTATGTGGTCAACGTGTATCTGTGGCCTGCACCCAGTATGAGCGTAGAAACTACCCCACAACATATCATGTCCCTACTCTGCGTTTATGATTCATGTCACTTTGACAACTGGTATATGTGAAACGTTTGTGTGCGTGTGTGTGTGTGTGTGTGTGTGTGTGCGTGTGTGTGTGTGTGTGTCTGTGTGTCTGTGTCTGTGTGTGTGTGTGTCTGTGTGGGTATGTATGTAAGGCTGTCCTTCACCAGTTCAAGGGGACTTCTCCCTGTGAGTCTTTGTAGCTTGTATAAGCTGTCACATCAATGAATCATATCAATTTAATACTTTGATGCAAAGAAAGACTCTCTAGTTGACCTCTGCTAAACACGCACACACACACACACACACACGCACATACACCATATGAATAGCATAAATGATGTGTCTATGTTGGACCTCATTTGACCTTAGACTCCTCAGGCCAACTTGATTTGTCTTAACGGCCTTTGCAAGTGTTCCATAGCTGGGTGCAGGCTCTAACCTATATTTCCCATTTAATGTCAGACATTAGCAGCTGTGGCATGCTCACTATATCAGACGGTTGTCACCTAAATGGAGAGTGGGACATGAAAAATTCAACCTGGGGAGACGAGGTTGAGCTGCTCGTCCTCCGCTTGACGCTAGTTCAGACATCAATCTCTCTGTCTTGCCAAGTTCAAATGGTGTCCTGTGGTATAACCGAGGGCGACCTGCTCAGACAGAGACAGGCAGACTGAGCTGTGGAGCCAGCGCAGGCTGCTGTCTTCATATATCAGGTTGATTTAAAGGGAGAGTTCACAGAGATATTTTACTCTAGGGTCCTCTAAGCTAGTTTTATGACAGAGATATTTTAGAGTTTAGCCGGATATTAACCTTGTATTTCAAATGGTGTCAGGCCAAGTCAGAGTGGTCAGACTCTGATATGATGAATAAATGTGTTTTATTTTTTCAAATAACATACTGTATTTGCTGTAGCTCTATAGTGTATATACACTTGCTGCAAGGTTACAAACATAACTGCTTCTGGAAGCAGGCTGGATTTTAAGTAACCTATGGCAAAGTCTAGCCTGTTTCCAACAGGTTGGTATTGGTCACAACATTATGTTGCCCACAAATACTGTTTCAGAGACAAGGCAACACTGGTAACCACAGCTTCACAAAAGTGTGAAGTAAAGTGACTGGTTATAAACAATTTCCAAGCTAAGTAAGAAGAAAACATACATTTTCTTTCAGAAACTATTTTACATAAATGACTCAATTGTAAAGGTCAACTCGGTGCACTATTCTACATATATCTTAGGTCACAGGAATCAGAAGTTTGTTTTGCAGTGCAATTAACAGTGAACAATTTGGTTAACAAAGCTTGCTTTCCTTTTCACTTCCAAATCAGTGGTTTAGATAATGAGTTTAAACTGGACTTGTTACAAACCTGTGTAATGGCTTGTGTTTTGTTCTAATGCTTTTGCAATGAAATATGAGCAAATACAATTTTTCAAAATTAACAGGAATGAGTCAAAAAAGGAAATAACACGGCCTAGGTTGATACAGAAGTATAACTGCCATACAAGGACACTTTTAGTACCAAATAATTCAAACTTGCTGTTAGTTGCAGCTAAAATGAAACGACCTTACTGAGGAGAATCATGGCAGAATGTAACAATTAGTAAGTCTGACTCTCCACATTTCTGTTATATTGTCATTTGAATGGGGTCATTACCATCTCATTTTGATAAATCCTCAGTTTCAGAGGATGCTGGATGTCTGTGTTTGGCCCTGGCATTGCTGTAATGACCAAGACAATGAGTATTTACGAGGGGCAATGATTATCTCTGCAGAGCTGCGGGGCTATTTGTGTGTGTGTATGTGTGTTCGTACCCCCCTGGTAAGTGTCTCTTTGTGCAAACTGCATGTATGTCCTAAATGTTGAGTTGCACACGCACAATGGCCTTTGCTAAATGACCTAGATAACAGAGGCAATCTGCTCCCCCCATCGTGCAGGGAGTCACTGAGGGTCCAAAGCCATGCAGCCATCGCTCATGGGCACTGGGGCAGACACTGGCTCTCTGACATAGAAAATCAAAGCAATCTGACCGTCAGCAAGAATACAGACTGCTTAAAGGATACATCCACAGTGAATCACACAAGGGAGAAATGTTCTTCTCCTCTGCTTTTGTGCTTGTTTAACTGCTGACCACAGGCTGATAGGTCAGTTAGATGTAAATGCTACAAATAGGATATCTGCTTTTTTCTTGAGGGGTCATTCACCCTCCATGGTACATGATAAAAGTAAGTTACCAACCAATACTTAGCATGGTAACATGGTAAACTTAAGTACCTCAATCTGTATCAATTATTATATTAAGAAGGAATGGGGTAACGATCTTGAAAGAAGAATGCTTAATGGACACTTCTGGTTTTCAGTAGAGCTGTATTTACTGTTCAAACCTTATCAGAAAAAGCTGTACAGACTGCAGCTTTACTTACAACTGCAGCAATGCCAACATCAGTGTGAATCCACATATCCCTGGATGCTAAATTCCCTTATAAGTACAATGCTATACTGTAAGTGAGCGTACTTTAAAATAAAAACAGTAATTTTCAAGGCTTAATGTTGTTATTTCCTGCATCGTTATTTAGTAAGTACAAAAAACCTATAGAAAGAATTGTTGGTAAGTAGTGGTAGTATATAATATATATAATAATAGCCGCCCAAAGTCATGGTTCCATTTGTACCTCAATTTGGGGTCATGGTTTGATACGTTTTCTGAATAGCAGGGAACAAATGGTTTAGTATTTTCTATAACCGACTATGGTGGCATATCTGCAGTCATACATTCTCGAACATAAGTTTGTACTTTGGCATGGTCTAAATCTGCAGTGATGCTCTTGGGGAAAGGACTTGCCTTCCTGTCTGTTTTGGTCTTTTTCTGCTAATCGACATACTTGGATAATGCCATCTTGCATGGCATGAATGTGTGTTTCCTAGACAAACCCAACTTATGTTAGACTATGTGGGCACACAGCTTGCCACTTATCGCTGCCCACTGAGCTTGACTAAGCCAACTATCATGCTTCAGCTGATAGGTAACAACTGGTGCACTGCCAAAACTTTCTGGTACAATTTGCGCTCCAAAATTTCTGCTCCACACTTACAATTAAGAAGGGAAGGGGAATAAATGTGAATGATAGTGTTTCTGAATAGAAATATATTCATGGCTCCACACAGAGCCCCAGAGTTTGTGGACACAGTGCTGCTGTTCCATCAGACTTGTGTGTGATGGATAACTGAAAAAACCTGCCTGACAGGCACCCTGTCTAGCCAGACTGTGATGGCATTATCCAAGATACAAAGAGAAATAATAGCATTTATTGACACCTATGTGAATATAAATGATGTTATTCGGTTGGCAGACAGGCAGCTGAGATGGTAGTAATAAAGTAGTCTCAAACCTTCTTACATAATCTCTATGTTCCTTTGTTTCTGCTGCAGGAAACATGAATTTCACAGCGTTTTTTTATTTTTTTTTATCTTGGGTTAAATTTAAGGCTCTCACAAAAACACCATCAGATAGTGTGAATTGAAATTATTTACATGACACAATGGGCACAATGTGTTACATTTTCACTTACAACACATTTGATATATGACCATTCCAATTAGCGAGTACCCTTCTGTCTACACTGCAAAAACATTAGATTCAGCTATTTCACTAATATATGAATAACTAATATGAAAAACCACAACCACAATGTGTTTTTTTTTTGTTTGCAATCAGGCATGGACAGTGAGCATATGTGCTTGTTTACATGGGTGTGCACATGTGTGGAATAGAATTATGCAACATTTTGGCACATCTAAGCCTACCAGGCTTCCTTGTGAGTTTGGGTAAAAAAGCAAATGCAGAATGACCTATTTACAGTTTAATTCAAAGCTCCTTCTACGGAGAAACGCTTCACAGTAACTTAAACTGATTTCACAGGAAGTAGAAGAAGTTAGGTTAGCCAACACAGCTTTTTTGTGTTTTTCGAATCATATTTGGCATTTTTTCCCCCAACAGTTATAATAACAAATGTTTAGAGAAAAAAATAGACTCATAAACATGATAGATGGACACGTGATATACTCAAATATTTCCCAGTCACATATTATACTGGAGTCCAGTCATTAAGGTGACAGGCAAATTGTCCTCACATTTGTGGCATTCTTCATCACAATTGCCCCAGCCATTCTAAAATATTTTATCTCTGAGAGGAGACAGCGGACCTCTTACATAAAGTCTGGTAAGCGCCTTTGTCACTCTCTCACTATCTTTGATCTTAAACTGAGCCTTACATAAGAGTAGTCGGAAATTAATTGGGAGTTCAATGCAATGATCTTATTAGAAATCAAAGAGATTAGATCCGTGTCATGCATACAAAGGCTCGCATTGTAACTGCACAGTGCTCAGATAACAATATATTGACATGATGTGGTTTAAAGAAGAGGATGGTGAAGTAAAGCACCCAACTCTGTCTCACTCTGTGCATCCTATCTTAAGTGTTTGTGAAGATCAGTATCAACAGAATCCAGTCAGTGGACTGAAGTCTCACCTGAAAGCATTTCAATGTCAATCTGGAAAGTTTTCTTTAATTTAAAGCATCTGTAAACCCAAATTCACTGCAGCCTTTTAAAGATATAATTCACGGTCTTATTTTAATAAACAACTGTCAACTGTCTAATAAACAACTGACAACTGGCAACTGTCTACTATTCTAGATCTCCAAAGCATCTACTATACAGCTATTGACAACCTATATAGATGTTGAGGGCCAACTGCAGGTAACTATTTTCGTGGGTTTCGTTCTCTTGGGCACCACCTAATGGCGATATACGGTAATTGTGGGAGGACACTTACGATTTTAACCAGGTGTCCACGGTTGGCTCCCTTAGTCACTCTACAGAAACCGGAAACGCATCTGCTTAGCTCCGCCTAGTCTCTGTGGCAGACCACTGCCAAGGCGATGGAAAACGCGTCACTAACTGGGTGTTGCTTGTGATTTTTTCCGTGAAAGTCGCCACAGACACCAAGTCCGTAATTCTACTATATACTGCAAATGCAAAGGCTTTCATCAGTGGGCCATAGGCTCAATCACTATTGTGTTGCAATAGATAGTGACTTAACAGACATTTATTTAAATCAAAATCTTCTAGATTATTACTTTAATGTCGGCCATTGATGGTCTTTTTTTGGCAGCAAATGTTGAAAGCAGCATTGCATTCAGAACAGAACACAACATACAGAACACATAGGGGCATCTTAGCTAACATTGCATGTGTAAGCTGCCAGGGCTTCTGCCTCTTCCTCTGATTCTGCCTCAGAACTGTTAAGGGCTGCACTACTCTGACTGTCACATGTGCTGTTTTTCTGTGTGGAGCAAGGAAGATGTCAATCAAAACTTGATCTGCTGCGCCCACACAGTCTTGTGATATGGTCTCAACAGCAGAATTAGCTGCTCTTTGAACTAGGTTTTCTAATTGTTATGGATGAGACTTTTATGGCTGCATAATGAGACTCTCAACCTTCTTATTATATTTGCATTTATAGTGTTCTAAGCCAAATGCTAGAGAACTTACATAATTCTTGCTAATAATACTCGTAACTTTATTTAAAACTCCAAGGTTAATTTAGTTTTGAGGTACTTAATATAGACAGCGAATACAGGTGGGATTTAGTGAGGTGGCTATATTCATCTAGCTAGTATGTATTAAAATGACCAAAGTAGAATATAATGTGGGTGTAGTATGGAGGCTGAAGATAATATTTCACAAATATTTCCCGAAGCAATTTAAGGTTCTATAACCTCTACTGTGTAAAATCTGCATCTCTTGGCTGATAGAGAAGTAGGCTACTTTGTTTCTGGTGACTGAATATCTGCCTCTTAACCTGCCTCATAACCTCTGTGCATGAGGATCCTATCCAATATGGATTTTGCCCTTCAACACCCCTGTTGGAATCCTTGGTCAAAGTTAGGTTTGTTTGGCACCAAATTTGATAGCAAAAGTAAACAAGAGAAAAACTGAGATATCCTGGATTCTATACCTCCTTCCTCTGACTGCATAACTGAGGGCGGCAGTTCAACGGCTGAATCAGCTGCTTTTAGACTGGGGTTGCAGTAAACTGTGTGCAAATGCAGTTTAGGCTGAATATGATTTGCATAAATATATCGTCCACATTCTCATACTTACAGAAAAGGCAGAAAAATTGGGAATGGAAAATGCTAACTTGGTCTGACTTCCTGTGTAATATGACTTGACAGCCATGCAATGACTACAAAATAGAATTTACTCAACATTGGATCATTCAACTTTTTGGTAAATGTGATTTTATTCTCCTTCTTCCTGAGGAGTGACCTGCTGGAGCCTCTGCTGCTTGATTGGCAACCTCAATGTGATGACATGACTCCAAATATACCAAATGTGGACAGAGGCAGGCTAGCTGTTTCCCCCTGCTTTTCCTTATTTAACACATGATAGCAAGAGATAGAGAGATAGCAATCTGAGCGTCTCATTCAATCAAAAAAAACACACATTTAGCACACAAATTTGGTACTACTAGAAATCATTTCAAGTCATTTACACATTCTATGGTTCTACGTTCAACCGATTTATTTTTATACTTATCTTCGTATATTTGTTTACATTCTAAAATCCTAGATATGATATGCTAGGTGTGGTTCATCTGGGCTTGAATGATTGTCACTAAACTAAACTAAAAAGGAAAGAAACTAAAGAAAATGCTATCATAAATAGCTGTTTGGCAAGGCCCAAAGCAAAGACCTTTACTTTGTGGAGCCAAAGTGTTGATGCTCCGCTCTGCGGGGCTAGTGGCTGCCAAGCCGGGTTTAGATATTCAGACCCTAAAGAGTAATTCTTGTTTATTGTAACTTATATTATAGTACAGCTAAGGCTATAACTTATATAAGCCAGGATAACTTGGTAGTCAACAAGTAATTGCTGCTAAATTCAAACTTAAAAATGTGAACTAAACATTTTTTGTTAAAATCATTTACAGACCACAATTTAATGTGCCCTGCATAATATATAGATTAAGAGGTAAAAGGAGGAGCAGAGTAACTCACAGCCAGGTACAGCGCAGCATAGACACTGAGGGCGGCCTCCTTGGATGGGAAGGTTTTGCGGGCACGCAGGATGTCGTCCTGGTTTCCCGTGCAGGCCTCCTGGTGACTGATGTAGCGCAGGGCCTGCTGGCAGCCCAGTGCCGTGTAGTTTGGCTTACAGACCGTCAGGAAGTAGGGTGCCAGGTTCCCAGTCACAACCTGGCCTGCGTTGACAAAGATATCAACGGTGAAGAGGCCAAAGGTGTAGACTCCTGGGAAGGAAAAGAGAAGAAGTTAAGAAAGCGGACACATGGGAGAGATGGAGCTACCATCAGCAGCAACATTGGATTTACCAAGACAGAAAATGTGAAGCTAATTATGGTAACCTATCATGTTCAAAACTATCAAATATTTGTTTACAACCTATTTCTCATGAATAGAACAAGGCTAAGCCGATTTTTGGGACGAAATCCATCTTTAAGTCTCTAAAACTTATACAAGAAGCAGCAACAATACGGCTATAATAACTTATATAATATGACAATTTCAAAAAGACAAGCTACTAACTTTCACAAGTGCTGATGTTGATGTTACATTAATGTTCCCTTTAGTTGGCTATCTTTCATGTTGCTATCAGAAGGAAAGTAAATTCCAGGATAAAACTTTAGCAAGCATCTAAAGGAAGATTTAGTTAATTGTTAATTAAATGTTTTCTTATTTCTTATCTTCTTCCAGCTAAAGGAAAACAAGTGAAGAGTACTGTAGTAAATCCTGCTTCTAAATGAGTTGCTGTTTTGCGGAGGAGAGAACATGCATCTGTGGCGATGCTGGGTGAGAACTGGGACAAAGAGACAGCAGCTCTGTTCAAACAGACAGAGCTTATAATGACTACTGGCTTTACTGAGGAGAATCAGTGTGTTGTATTGCTGCAGGGCATCATTACATGGACCAGTGAGTGTGTAAACAAGTAAACAGTGTATTCCCTCTGACCTCACAACAGTCATATGACTCCAATCATGGTAGCTGTACACATAGATGCAAACAACAGATGTAACCTCAAAATGTTCAGGGGACATGAAAATTAATAATGCAAGACTAAAATGAAGAAAAATCAGATGACTGTAATTTGACTTGAACTTACATACATTTATATGGTAAATAAATGGCAGCAGGGTATATTCTCTATTTCCCTCTATTACCAGCTACATCCAACCTGCACTACAACCATCAGGCTGTTGCTTTTTTGTTAATTGATCCATTTGTTTACTGCTGATTAAAACGTGTTCAATTGAGTCAACTCAGATACCCCTTCAATAAGCTTCTGAATAGTTTTAGTTTCTGTGGATGCCAAGACAACACGGTCAGCCATAATAAACTCAGACAGCGGAATCAAACAGCTGTGCACATTTATGAGAGAGGCAGCCATTGTCTCTTTGCCTGCTGCTGCCACCTCGGTGCCCAAAATCTGCGGTCATGTTGACATTTGTAACATAAAAGGCAGATTCAGCAACCACTCACTGTCTGACAGACATTTACAGAGACTGTATGTCTGTGTGTCCCTATATAAATAAGAAAACCCACATCAGGATCAAGCATTTTAGACCATTTTTATCTGTTTACTCTTTTACCATTTGTTTTCATTTGTCTCATTTTTAATACTAGTTTTTTTAATACTAATTAACAAAAATGCCATAATGCAATTTTTTTTTCATCCCACATGAATGGCATTTAAAGTGATGCATTTTGTACAGACTGTGTTTCCTTGGTCTGTAGCTCTGCTTTGTCTCCTCTCCCTCATCTCCTAAAAAAGGCATATCGTGTTGAGACACCAGCAGAGTGCTTCGTAAATCTACAAGGACGGGACATTAAGCATTCAACCAACTTGTATTTTTAATGTTCATGATTCTCTCTAACATCAGACGAAGCCTGCTCATCCCACAGCAGAGACCTGCTACTCCTTACATGTTGTGACGCTGCAAAAAAACAGTGGCATGTACTCGGAAAGATGATTTGAGGTTAGCAAGGTAACTTCAGGTTCAGCGCTTTGTTTTTCGGGGATACAGTTGTGGTTCACTTCTTATCAGGGTAAACTGCCATGCTAACTAATGCTGCATAGCTTAACTGATCCAAAGCAGGTTATGTCTGCGGTAAGAGATCAACCTGTATGAAAACAATTCAAAATTCATTGTGCTCTACCAGATATCTTTCTAACATTAAGACTAATTGACACAATAGCTTCTACCTACTTGTTAATTTGTTATTTTTTATGTGGGCCTTAGTCCTTTTGACCGCACCTAGGTTAAAGCTGAAATAAGAGGCTTAAATTGTCTCAGAATACATCTAAGCAACACATTAGTTTTATACTCATGCACTAATGAATTGGCATCGACATAATAGGCTAATAGTATATGAATTCACACACTGTCCCTGCTGCATTTGGCAGATGCAACTGTGTTGCGTTTAGCTAATGGATAATATGTTTAACTTCTTAGTCTAGTCTGACATTAGGATATAGTTTGCTCTCTCTGTTTGAAAAAATATGCCACACTGCTGCCAGTAGACTTGTTCATATTTGCAATAAGTCGTATGCAGCATCTGGAATCACACTCCCCCTGCTGCCAACCCATACCAAACACACACAAACTGTGTAACAGTCACCCAGGTGCCACCGTCCATTCATTACGCTCCTAGCCAAACCAGCCAGGCTTTACGTCTCAGTGATTGAAGGGCTTTAACAGAAATAATTGCTTCCCTCCTCCAAGAGCCCGCCCTCTGTCACACTAAATTACCAAACAGGCGCTTAGTCAGACAACTCTCTCTCACACACACACTGAGAGAGGTGTTCACCACACCACAACACAAACACACACACACACACACACACACACACACACACACACACACACACACACACACACACACACACACACACACACACACACACACACACACACACACACACACACACACACACACACACAAACACATCCAGGATGCATTATTTGCTGGGGCAACAAGGGCAGCTTTTCCAATCAAGTGTTTGTGCTCCTGCAAACTAATACAACCCAGGTTTTTAAGTGCATATAGCCAGAAGACATTCGTGAAAATGGAGCGAGGCAACACGGCTGTCGAGCAAAACAAATTTGTATTCTTGTTTCACACAAGTTGTTGTTTCATATCCAGCTCATTTCCTTTCTTTTCTCATTCGTCATCAGCGGCACAGAGCATTTTGGTGAAGCTCCAGATGCTGACAGGTCCATTTCTTAATAAGCACCTAATAGGTTTTGTCAAGCGTCGTGTGACTCATTCACTGAAAGCTCACGAAGCACATCGTTTTGCCGCTGTCCCACTTTCTCCGACACTAACACGGAAATGTGGGCGTTGTGTGCTTTACGGACGACTTACACTCACTAGTGAACACCCCCTCTCTCGTCCTGTCTGGCTTTTGGAACACAGAGCCGGATGACCAAAATTGCTTATTGGGGCATAAATCTGAATCAGTTCGCCTGTTTCAAACAAAGCTATGATCTGTGGCAGAGCTACACTGTAGTCAAGTATGTGTATGTGCTGTGGAGTCAAGGTACACATGCGTATTGTGTGTGTGATACTCCTGTTGTTGAAGGGTTGTAAGTGTTGGAGGGTGAGGGGGTTGAAGCAATGCACCTCTTCTTTGATCCGGTGCCAGTGTCTCAACAATGCTGCAGTGTAAGGCACAACCCAGTTTGTCTTGAAGTTTTCACAGTTTCCCAGCTCCCTGTGTGCTCACACTTTAACATGCACAAAGTAGAGACCTCACAACACTGGGGGGAGGAATTAAAATCAAGATATGGCTCAACTTGATGTTACAGAATTAGAAAGATTTAAACCCCATCATATTTAAGTGAGGTGTAAAGTGGAGTATTTCAAACTCGTATTACTTCCAACCCAAAATCTGAGATCAAAGCAACATTGAACAATTAAAGATCACCTTTCCATTCTGTACTGTTGTAAGCTTCGACAACAACGAACCAAGATTTGGAAAAAAACAGCATAACAGCAACAAGCTTCTGATCCATGGAATCCATTTTACTTTCTATTCCCCTCTTTTAATATAAAACCCTATCCCAGGAGTGTCATACCAGCAAAGAACCAACCAGACACAGCTAAAGCCCAACCACTCTACTTACACAGTGAATAGGGCAGGGGTCTCCAACAGGTAGTTCACCTGGATTTTAGTAGCTCGCCAAGAGGTTCACAGACTCTGTGCAAAAAATCTGACGACAGTAAATGCACCTTGAAAGCTTGTTCCCACTTCAATTCAATCAATTACACAGATGTCCCACCCCCTCCGATACAAAATAATAGGATAGGCCTATCAGCTGTCAATAAAAACCTGGCAAGTTTGTCAACGTCTGAACCTAACCAATCACAGCAATGTTGCAGCAACCTCCATCGACAGGTCTGGTCAGAAATGCTATACGCTAGATGAGCTAGTGAGGAGTTTGGTGCTATTAGCAAGCCTGTTTAGCCAGATTTATGATGGATAAGGTGGCCACGCCTAGAAAAAGCAGAAAACATACTAGTGAGAGGAGTGGTAAAGCAAGTTTTTATTCACAAATGTGGAAGACAGGTGTGTGTGCCTCATCTGTGGTGCCAACGTTTCAGTCGGCAAAAGAATCAACATGGTGCGCCACCAGCAATTACAGTGATGTAATGCAAGTAACTCTTGGCCACTTTCATTTTTTCAAAGTAGCTCACAAATAAAAAAAAGGTTGGAGACCCCTGGAATAAAGTAATTCACTATCCTGCATGTCTCTTGCTTACCTGGAACTCCTTTACAAGCAGAAATTCCAATTTTACATTATCATGTGTTGTCCAGTTTTCACAAATGACGATGCACCTAATCAGACTTCCTGACAATTTTTTAGGTGCTTACTTGTGTATAATTACATTGGTCTTCTGTTATTCCTTCATTCCTTCTTCTCTCAGCTGAGCCAGTTAGTTAGTTTTATAGTATTTAATCTGGCTGTAGATGCAGCTAGTTGAAAAGTGCTTAAATAAAAAAGCTATTCACACCAATGAAGCTATTATTTCATCCAGAATAAAACATCTGAGGTTGAATCATCTGTCCTAAATTATTAAATTGAAAAGTCTTTGACTAAAACCTTATTTAAACCTGCATTATAATAGTTTTGTATTATATTAAATTGATAAAATTAAATCACAGCAAAGCAAACCTTGGGTATAGGAAATATTCCAATATTAGGTTGTAAAAATTCTGTACTTCTGATCCGTAGTTTCTTACCAGCTCTAGGTATTATCAGATTGTACACACATTGTATTAAGTATTTAATCTTTTACCAAAACATTTTTCTCCACTGCAAATTAAATCACACAGCCTAAAACCACTGCGATGATTTAGGCTCTGCTTATTTCCATTATTGCGCTCTTTTGTAGTGTTCCAGTATATGTGTTTTCACAGCTGCACCGGTTACAGACGAGCCTTTTTCGGCTTTACAATTCAGACTGCTGATAAGCTTTGCCAATGGGCATCATTACAGCAATTAGCCTTCCAATACTGATATGAATGAATCAGCGCAGAATTCTTTTGCGGTGGCAACAATAAGGACATGTAGAGAAGAAGGCCACACACTGAACATTTGAAGCATTAGCAGGATTGCAATGTCTCAGTCAAAACAATCATCTGCAATCAATGCAAAAACAATTGTTAATGTTTTAGTTTTTCTTTGTCTTATTAATTCCACAATCGGATACTAGTTTGCAGTGGGTATTAAAGAGAGCCACTTTCAGAAAACAGAAAAACATGGATGTTTGGAGTACAACAGACACTATTCAGTTGTGTGACGTGGTTTTAGAGCCAGACCTACGCTGTCTTAACTCTGTGTTTAAAGGAAAAAAAACCCAACTAACTAGGAAATTAAAACACCTCACACATTACACATTCAAGTAAAAAAACAAAAAAAAACAAGCAATACATTGAAAACACTGAAGATACAGTATATGCGTATAAGTACATGAAAATAAAGTGACGCTAATAAGTGGTTTCCTGAAGGATATGGGATCTGCAAATCAAATGGCAGTATCTTAACATCTGCAGCATCAGATGTTGGATTAAACAGATCAGAGCAGGACATTTTTTAAATGTGTCTTCCCCTAGTTCTTTTATGGAGGAGCAACAGTAAATCACTGGAGGACCTCTTAAACATTTAGTTTGCAACATCTGAAGATGTGCCTTGCCACCCCTAACAGCTAATTAATAACTCAGTCAACATCTGACAACTAAAAGTCCAGAGGATCTGCGAAATTGTGAGGTACGCAAATCTAAAAAGAGATGAGGCAAAGGAGTACTAATTGAACAGGACAGGGTCATTTTTCATAAAAGTCATGTGCGACCTCTAGTATTCGCAAAGCACAAATGTTGGCAAAAGTATATACACATATACAATATAATATCATAGCAATATGGCAGCTTGTATATTACAGTCCTGAATATTAGGGTGAGTAACAGCTTTATTTTCAATTCAAACCTCTTCAATAAACAGGAAATACAGCAAACTTCAAAATTAGAATGGTAGCCAATTTCAGAAAATAATGAGACAAAATCAATAATTTTTTTTCTGTAAACTTGGATTTATTATCGTCAAGAATAAGTCACTACTGAGTTACACTGTGAGGGTGCATTTTTTGATGCTGCATTATTCCTGATATGTGCCAAAAAAGGTCTTGGGTTAAATTTTTGATAAAACATTTTTATTTTAACACACAATTAAGTGGTTTTATAAATGTGTAAGTAAGTTTGGAATAAATTAATAGATGTGGATGAACACATTGGGAAAATATGCCCGAGTCACAAACTCAGACTTGAAGTTTACTGCCAAAACACAGCAGGAGCAATGAATGCTGCAGCATGAAAGATGGAGAAGAAAGAAAACACTGAGGAGGCTGAGGATTACCATTCTGAAAGCTCATTTTTAGAACATTTTCAAAGAGTGCTCATGGTGCAGAGCAACCTTGGAGGGAGGTCGAACCCAACCAGAGGAACAGGGGGGATGTTTCAGTGTTGAGTGGAATCAGACTGTCAGAGCAGAGCTGTGCTGCATTCAGCAGCCACAATACTGCAGTCTCTGGAGACACAGCTCTAACTGACAGAGGAGTGTGACATAGATTATGAAACGTTAATGCTGAGAGGTGCAGAGAGAGATTAAGGCAGGGAGGTTCTGCTGTGCTGTTAAGTGTTGATTATGGAGGACAGCTCCTGGTGAAATGAGATGTGAGTGGTCCTGTTGTTTTAGGTAATGCACTGACTAAAGTGTTTATTAACAACATGGAATTCCAGTAAATCACAAATCAAGAATGGAATTGGCCGTGGCATCCATAGTCAGACTTCAAACTTGCGTGTGCCAAACCACGACTGCACTTACAAAAACCTTTGTTTATTTTGGAGTACCTTCAGGTGTTGAGGTATTTCTTTGTGAGTCCATACTTGAGGACAAGAGTCCTCCCCATCTGCAAATACAGGCATTTTATATCATAGATGTTCAACCAGGAGTGGAACCCAGGGACTGCAATGGTGAGCAGGAAAATTAATGTGGCTGAACTCAGTTAATTCCTGATATCATGTTACAATGTCATCATGTAACATAATGTTGTCATGTAACATAATGTGTCAAAGTGGAAGAATGTCATGATGTCAAAATGTTTCTGATTGATGATGTTTTAAATTATGTTTCTGATTTCTTTAAAGTTTGATTACTTCTACGGGTGTTCAGTGATGTGAACCAACAGTAAATGACGCTCATCCACACAAAGTGATAATTTGGAGAAGATAATCATTCCAGTGATCTTGTAACCATAATGGCCTATAAGTTAAGTAAAGCTAATGGAACATGATTTTCAGTCTCACACACTCATAACTCATTATTTCCTGAAATGATACTAACTATTGGCAATGACAATTGTGAGTTACAGCAGTTGTCCATTATGGAGATGATTCCTATGGATACTGTGCTTTGGTGTGACATTACTTTCTGCATGCTTATGTCTGATGCTCGCCCACACTTAATCTCCTTTTTCATACTTACTGACTCACTCAGAGAATGCCATTACATACAAAACATCCATCACTGGTGTCAGTTGGAACAGTGAAGTTCCTCTCTGACACCCACACAAGATGTTAATGATGGCTTGGGGATGTGTTTGGTAGAGGTAAAATGTGTAGTCTACCAAGCAGTCACAGGAAGAAATTGTACCTCTATGATCATAAAAATTATAATTATATTATTTGACTGTATTATTTTCTGCACAGGTATAAATGTGTAGAGTCTGAAAGCTTGGGAATTACTTTCATGAGGCTGAATGCAGAGGGCTATTGCTGAAGTCTATATTAATAGAACTGGTGCACTTTAAAACTTTGTCAAATAACAGTGCTTTGTTGTCCCAAATGGCTGGTCTCTCATCGTTTTATGTGTTATGTAGACTCTTTTACATAATGCCTCTGAAACAGAGGGATGTGCATAAACTTCCCACATATAAAGTTCAACTTGTAAAGCCTTAAAACACATGAAGGTAAAAACACCCTGTTGAAGTCAAGTGTGAGAGAGCACTACGACCCTCGGCTGTGTTCTAAATTTAAACAGCACGTCTCTCTGTGAGTCATTATGCAAAGCAACACCAGGCCTGAGTGAAAGGGGAGGGCTGTGGTGCTGCGAGATGGCCGGGCTCACATGATGTTGTGCTGCTCACCAGCAGATGTAAATTCTGGCAACAAACGTGTGCAAGCATACATACTGATGTGCATGAATACACACTTGGGTGCACACACACACAAATAAATACACAGAGCCCAAACACGCACATGGAACGTGTGACGTGCAAACACTGGCACACTCTGACTTCAGTGAAGAGAGGCAAGAAAAACACAAAAGACATGATCTGTGAGCAGCTACGCTGAAAGAATTGTAGCTTCTGCATGACAGACGCAGGAAACAGCAGAGCATTCTGGGTGAAAGAGTAACAGCTTCACACTGATCTTGATGCCACTTTATACTCCTACACAATTACGTTTCTGAAGGACATATGGGGCATCTGACAGCCCGACTTTAATTTGACAACTCTAGCCATGTTTTCAGATTGAGATTTTACACACACACAAAAAATAAAATAAAATGATAATTTTCTGAAATTTATATTTCTATCAGTGTTAGTATTATATCTATGGATTGAACTTGGTTCTAAATATCTTTGGCTTGTGACTCCACACAGAACAGCAGTGTCTAGTCAGGGCACATGATTCAGATGTCCATGACTTGTAAGCAGTTCCCCTAGAGGGATATTTTCTTGCTAACATACACGTGATTTTCTTTAAATAATTTTTAAGACTTATGATCTTGGAAGAACACCCAGGCCACATACAGTCAGTGTGAGTTTAACCCTGTCTCTCCCACAGAATATTGTACTACTTCTCTGAAGATGTATGTATTAAAAACACAGAGACCAAGAAACAGACAAAGACTATGTGATATGTCCATCGTAGCCTTGTGGAAATAAGGTCAGAAGGCCAGGAGAATTCACAAGCGACTGCCAATGGCTCTTGAGGTCTTGGACTAAGATTCCCCAGGACTCTAAAATGATTCAAAGAAATGCAAGTACACTTTATTTTTTAATGAATTCAGATAATGGAGGAAAACATTTTCCCATCCTGTTTGTAAATTTATCACCATTTTACCTTCTGGCTTTGCCTAGTCAAGTAAAATTTTCTCTCAACCAAGTACGTAATATTAACAAATATTTAAGGAAATTCAAAGATTAGAGACTTGTGAGTCTTTGAAGCAAGCCCAATGTCTCTGTTTGAGGCCAATGGGTTAAACTGCCTGTAATTGAAAACGTACACTAGCTCAACCTTAAGCAGAAAAACATTAACAGTAAAGTGCTTATGCATTCATGTATCTGTTTTAACAATTATAGATTGTCCTCAGAACAGACAGATTGTGCAACCACTTTTTCCCTCCATACACAAGTATCTATTCCTGTTGAAGGTTGTGGGGGGGGGTGGAGCCCATCCCAGCTGTCATTGAGTGAGGGCCAGGGTACACCCTGTCAATCACAGGGCTGACACATACGTACTATGGGCAATTTTAGAGTCACCAATTAACCCTAGCAGCATGTCTTTAGATTGTGGGTGGAAGCCGGGGAGAACAAGCAGAAAGGCCCCCTATGTCCGAACAGGGATTCGAACCAGGATCCTTCTAGCTGTGAGGCAACTGTGCTATCCACTGCAGCACCGTGAAGCCTACAACCGCTTTTTATGACCCATATTACTGTCAAAATATATAAATATATTTAGAAGCTTATAAATATAAAAAGAGGAAAAAGGCCATTTGGGTGGCGATGGACAGGTCAAACAAACATAAGAGTCACTTCTGAGTCCCGTGTCAAACCAAAAGTGAATGTTTAACGTAACATAATACACTTCATGCGATCTATGTAATTTAACTTAACTTTTGACCCATAGCACAGTGCTTTTTCTTAACCCAACCAAACTGCAACAGTTTCACAACATTAGGTCTTGCTTGTTTTTTATTTCCTGTGTGGATGTGTAGAATTGAGGATGTGTTGCCTGCTATTGGTAGAAGCAGTAAATTAGGTAATACGCTTTTGGTTTGTATGAGATGGTAAGAACGATTGACCTATGTGGCTTTATGGGTGGGAGAACTTGACACTTTTTTTTAACACTCACAGGTCAGTTTTGTAAGACAAAGAGTCATTTTTGTTTTAATGTTCTATTCAAGTATATTTTGCTAAGAAAATGTAAAAACTTGACTATTTACATTGTTATATTACCCAAGGACAGGATATTAATACTTTTCCCAGCACTGGAGCTACACCTGTACTGTACATGACTGTGCACAAACATGCACTTTAAACCAACTGATGTAGTGGAAGAGATCCTGTTAGACTCACCATGACAATACAAATAACGCTGGGAGCATGTATTGGCAACAGGAAAAAAATAAAAACATGTGGAAGAAGACCAGCTGTGCAAAACATATTTAGAACCCAAGACCCAATTGTGAATGTGTGGTGAGAAAGACCACGTGAGTAACTGCCTGCCCAAGACTACCTTAAGGCAAACTAAGTGATGCTGCAGGAATATGTTTCAGCCCAGCTCTGACAAAGTTACTGACTCTGACAAGTATCGACTAGAAAGCTATAGCAAAAAATATCATCCCTTGAATGTTAACTGTACATTAAATTTTAAGGGTCATTAAGTATTCTAAGACTAAGTATCACTTCCATAAGTCAGGGCTTGGATAGGGCTCGTGAGAAAAATGAATGAACATCTCATGAAATCAAACACAGAGGAGCGTCCTATCAGCTCGAGATGGGCGCAGATGTCATGTATGGAAAACAGCTGTTTATTTTCCCATCTGCCTCCCCATCTGTTGGGATGTGATCTTCTTTGCTGAGTTTGTCACACAACTTTCAATATAATGCATTTTTGACATGAAAAGAGCTTTCAACATCCTTTTAGATATCATGTCAAGAGTTTTATGAAGGACAGCAGAATCCAAGCTTAAAAAGCATGCAGCTGTCCTAGTGCTGCTCTTTTTTTCAAGTATGGAAGCTAGTAGTTAAGTGTAGCCTATTTGCATGATTGCTGTGCAGATTATCACTGAACACAAGGTACAGTTGAGGCTAATCGGGACGTCATTAGTTTTGCAGAAAATCCATATATTTACCTGATGATAGGACCAGAGGAAAACATCAGGGGGATCAGCAGCAGATATGGGTGACTGTCCTGTAAACTTTGACAGGAAGGTGACAGATTAAGGTAAAAGAAAGAATAAATAGGTGGGAAAAATGCATGTGCATCCATAAAGCACTATTCAAGAGTATAAAACCTTTATGAATCCTCAGTAACAGCAGTGCTAACAGGATAGTCCGCCCTCACTGGTGCTGTTTCCTGCACAAAAACCCCTTGGTTTGTCTCTGCTCTGCAGAGGACTGGCGTGGTCAGCTCTGGCTTTTCAGTTTCGGCCAATATCAAGGCAAACAAACCAAATTCAAAATATTCACCAAAAAACTAAAGTGCATGTTCAGTCAGGCAGATTTGGGCAAAGGTGTCTTGAGAACTTTAAAAGTTGGGGCATGGGCCAGAACCATGAGTTTCCTGTTAACTCATAACAAGCACCAGGAGATGACTTGCAATGAAAAGGTGCTTTGCATATTTAAATGTCTGCTTCTAGCATCTAGGCAACAATCTGTGACAGTAGCAGCATCACACTTATTTTTTTCAGGCAGGTTATATGCAGACTGCCTGCACAGCTCTTTAAACGCACTCTTGTTCAATGGAGCTCCAGTGTTGCTTTGCCAGCAGGTGCAATTTGAGCCCTGTAGTGCAGGCCAGCCACTGTGCCATTCTCCAGCTCTAAAACCCTAATGCCCTCTGATCTCTCACACACAAATCCTTCCACACATAAGTCAAATCAACTCAGGAGGCCTTTGGCTCCAAGGCAGGCAAGCAACAGCACTCAGCCTCCCAACGGAAGCCCAGCAGTTCAGAGCGACCCGATCGCTCAACACAGCACAGCGGTCTCCACTGGATTCTTTCCTCTGTGCTCATTCACTGTGCCAACAAGCCTGCCAAAAGTAGTTATCAATAGCCATGGATCAAATGCACTATATAAAATGCAGGCAGACACACTGTATGTAATGGGAATTCCAGATTGTGTATGTTAAACAGTGCTTTGTAATTTGGGGATAACTGCTGTTGCTAATGCTGCTGTAAAGTGGCACTGAAAGCTCACGACGGACCCATTAGCTGATGATGCTAAGGAGAAGCAAATGCTGAACCTGTTATGCAGTTTGCTTCAGTGAGCCGTAAGCGTTTAGTTAAAGGGCAGAAGCACTATTCTGCAGCTCTCCCATAACATAAAAGACGACTGCATCCAGCTTTGAAACTACATACCAACTCTCTCAGTTTACAGATGGGCAAGATGTTGTATGCCATCATTACCTTCCCCTGAAACAACTTCTGAAGGAAAATTCACTCATGTTATGATAACATGTTATTCACTAAGTAAAGGTCAGATCTTCAGCATGACTACAACAAAGTTCAGTGGGTCAAAAGACTCTAAAAAGACAGTTGAGCACGTTACAAACAAATTCATTGTTATTTATGGTATTTCTGGTGTGAGGCTTTAAGTAGGCTCCATTTCAGCTGTCCGAACCAGCCAGGTATTCAACTCCAAACTTCTTGGCCTGTTTCTAAAGGTCGCAGTATGATTCAACCATGATTGTTGGATCAACTAACATGGTCTGAACCATCCTTTCCTACACTTTCCTGTAATCAGAATAGGGACCAACCAAGTGCTTTTCAATAAGTGCCCTATTTTCTTCATTTGAACAAGTGACAAATCACTTAAAGCTCCTGTGAGGAGTTTTTCGCTGGTTATGAAACAGACTGTTTATACAATACTCTATATGATCAACAAAAGCAAACCAGACCATCAGCGACAAGAATTAATATTCCTATATAGTTATTTTTAATGGCTGAAACCGCTGGTGGGGGGTTGTTTTCAGACGAAGCAATTAACTGCACCCTGCCTTTGTCTACATTTTCCAGAGCAAAAATTTTAAGTGAGTGATACATATGACTGTTAAGGAAAGCAGAATTACATTTCACAGGAACTTTGCTGAAAAATTCTGAAATAAATGGTCCAAAGACCATAGTTTCCAAGAATAAGTGGAAGTTGTCAAATATAATCTAGCGATAATTAATGCTTTGAATGCCAATAACACAATAATATAGGACAAGGAACAAAGATCTACATGAAGTGAAGAAAACCTATTGTAAACCTACTCTCCGCAGTCGGCTGTGGCTCAGTGGTAGAGTAGGTCATCTCTCAATCGGAAAGTTGGTGGCTCAATCCAGCTCATTGGTGTGTGAATGTGATTAGTACTCATTGGCAGTTGGGCACTTTTGCATAGCAGCCTCTGCCATCAGTGTGTGAATGTGTGTGTGAATGGGTGAATGTGACATGTACTGTAAAAGCACTCTGAGTGGTTGCAAGACTAGAAAAGCACTATATATAGTACAGTCCATTTACCCTTGCTGTGTGCTGAAGGGTAAAGTGATGCAGGTGTCTTAAATAAATGTTTCCCCTTGCAGTGACGGCGGGAATTTTACGATTGTGCGCTACTGCTACTAAAGAAACAAAATTATACAACGGAAACTCGACAGCTGAATGTGTTTATCCTCCTTCCTCTGCAGGAAGAAGATTCCCTTAAAGATAAAGCCATCACACAATGCTCTTTAGAACTGACATCAATTAACACTCCAACATAAGCCTTATTCAGATACATCACTGTTCCAGTGTATAATACATGATAACCAATTCCAATGAGTCTCTTAGGGATGAAAGGAGCTTTAGCCTGGAATGAGAAGCCTGTTAACATTAACGAGCAGCGTGAATGGCATGCTGGATGTGTAAATGTGACGGTAAAGCTGGGGCACCAAGTGGATTACCCCCTGAGGGATCTAGGTAATAATCCTCTTCTGCTGCCTTATCTCCTGCTCTCACTTAAGCAGCGGAGAGGACGAGGAGAGGCCAGTGCTGTGCTGCTATGTGTACATTTGACAGTCAATGTATTCAATCAGAAAGCAGTCAGGGTGATGTCCTGCCTGTAAGAATGCATGCATATTTGCATATCTGTGTGCAATCTATACTGTTGTGCCTGCAGTATTGTACAATTCAGACTGGTGTGTGTGGGTGTGTGTGCGTGGACATGTGAATAAATGTTTTTCATTCAGAAAGATCCAACGTTTATCAACATGTTCTGACGTTGATTTACCCACATGCATCTCTGAGGAGCATACCTGTGGAACAGGTAGATCTGTGAGTAGCTGGATGCATGATTACTATGTCAGATAAAATCTGCTTTTGAGTTTGACATTTTCGCATGAATGAGACAAAAATGAGTAAGAGTAAAACTAAAAGAAAAGCAAGGACATTCAGGTATGAAACTTGCATATTTTGCCTTATGCAAGGACATGTTAAATATTCTTATCTTAACCCTCTCTTGTATTTTTTCTATTAGGTGTGTTTTTATGTGTCCTAGTTTCATTCAGCTGAGCCTTAAAAAGTTGTCATATTTCATTTTTTTTTAAACTTTTTTAAACGATTCAACTTGATGAATACTGCATTTTATTACAGCTCTGTGAAACCCTTATGCAGTATAATTGCTTAAATTTATGGTTTGTCATTTCAATATATCAATCCATTTTTATTTATATAGCTAACTCAAGACACTTTACAAAAAGAGCAGGTCTATACCATACTCTAATATTATTTAGAGAGAGACCCAACATGAATCCACCGTGAGCAGAACTTAGCAACATTTGGCAACAGTTGCAAGGAAACACTTACTTTTATCAGGCAGAAACCTTGAACAGAACCAAGCTCATGTTTGAACAGCCATCTGCCTTGACTGGATAGGCTGAAAAATTCAGTTTATCAGGTAATGTGGGAGCTAGGTGGTCACTGCACACAATAGGACATGTTCCCACTAGACAAAAAGTTAAAAGAAGAAATAACAGGACCAAAGCACATCCTTGAAGTGAAAAAGTCAATTTCCCGGAAATGTTGCAAGCCTATTACGGGGTTGACACACACAGATAAACAACACTTCACACCTGCACCCAGTTAAGAGCAGCCAATTTGATCTAACACTGTTTGGGCTATGGAAGCAAAACAAACAAAGAAAAGTCTTCAACATTCGTTTCAGTTTCCCATTCAAAGAGGACGATTGGTAGTCAAGTCTTTGACCTTAATATTCATTAAAATGCATCAGTGAAACTCAGCTGTTAATCAAAAATGCAGAGTAGTTTAAATGCTGTCGGGGTTAGTGGAAAACTATTCTGAGACTTACCAAGGAAGCGGAAGGTCCTCCGCACCAGCGGGTTGAGGTAACAGCAGTCCCCTGTGGCCACTGTCTTCTCTGAGCGGTCGAACTCTTTGGATGTGTACTGGACCAGGAACAGCACAGTCTCTGTTATTGTGATCTGAGAGACACAGAGAGAAAATATTTCAGATGAGCTGAGTAAGGGTTTATTTGTTAGTCAAAGTTTCCATTGTTGGCAGTGTCATTTTCTCACACTTTGTCACACAGCCCAGTATTTGTGACTGTTTTCTCAGTTGGCTCCATCTGTACCGACAAAGCTGTGGAATACACAAGAACATACGGGAGAGAGGAAGTCCGCTCACTGTACTGTGGAAGAAGGAGCAGAGCTGTGTTTGTATGCACGCAGGGTGACTCTTTTTTTCTTTTAATGGGACCTGGTCCACAGATCACTCCATCTCTGAATTATTGATGTCAACTGAGGAGTAGATCAACTCCACACTAATTGTCAGTGATGGATTCTATGTATTATTTTGTTAGTATCTTAATTATTTTCAAGACTGAACTTTAAACTTGTACACAAACAATATTTAATGGTGCAGAAGGGATTTCAAATCCTGTGCAAAGCCAAACCAAAGAACTGGACACTTTAGACATGTTTACAGCACAACCGAAGGCTTAGGACATTTATATAAAGCATCGATAAAATTCCTCTGTGACTGGGACGAAAGTGTTTTTATGTGCACCGTTATTTTGCAATTTTGCAATTTACACCCATGTGTCTTTGGTTAAAGAACAAATCTGCTGTCAAATTGTTCCTCAATTGCCAACTAATCCCATGTGCAGACATGAACCAACTACATGTTAGTATGTCTCTCTACTTTCTGACTTTCCTACCATCTCTGTGACATTCCAACCCAATGTGCTCCTCCTGCTAAATTTAATAAATTAAATAAAAACGCACATATATCTATAGTTTCATTAATCAAACAAGCCTAAGTAATTTCCTAAACCATCTGGTAATTGTAGTTTTTAGTAAATGTGCAGGGGTAAAAACAGTCAATTTGAGGGGTACTATTTTAACGGTGGAATAACCAATAGAGTCAAGATATTTTACAGTGTTTATTGTTATGTTTTTGGCTCATGAACTCATATCTCACTGAAGTTGACTGTTAATAGAAAACTAGAAAAAAACAGTGATCTGGTTTGTTAAAGCAGCATTCTATGACCTATCTATGAATAACAATTACACATTCCTTTTGCCTGTGTGCCTGTCGGGGCACGGCAGTAACAATGAAATAGTCCATAGGGTTCCCATCAAACTTATGCTGTCTTCTTTCTGAGAAGGATGTCCTGATATGTCTGTTGAAGTCAGTCCATTGTCTATGGATGTTTCATAAACTTGAATGTCATTGACACAGAGTGAATGGCACTGCCCCTAAATGTGATCTTTGATGTTGTGGTGAACATTTACCAAAGTAAAATCCTATTCTTACAAAAATCTTCAATTCACTTAATTTGTGTAAAATACATTTCAGCAATTAGACACCTCAGTCCTGAAGGATGTGTATCAATATGAGCTTAAAAAGAGTCATCTGGTGTGTATTTGTATGTATCTGTTTCCAAAATCAGTGCAGTGTCAATATGTAACAGCTGCTGCACTTTACTGCCAACAGCTTCACAGCTTGCCAGCCACATTACACCTGCTGTTGTTGTCCATCAGACTACAGCCACCAGCAACCTCAGACATATTGATAACCACCAGGACAACATTTGTTGCAATGCGAGTTAGCGTTGGGCTTACAGCTACTGCTTTTGTACAAAATACAAAATAGTGTTGCTAATAAGAAAAGAAAGCCAATAAAATCAGTCTTTCAAGTCTAAAGGACATCAAAATTCTTACTAATAAATATTAGCCTGATATTAGACTCATATTAAACAATTTTCACTGCAGGTGCATTTATAAGTCATATGCGGCAAGCAAATGGAAGCCAATATATGCACATTTCTAAGTCATAATCAACTGGTTTACAGTCTTTATCAAGGCTTTCATTATTCATACGTTCTAAATGATATTGTTGTCAAATACATTTATGTACCTTCTTTTAGCTTTGTTGATGTGTGAGAACTACCTTTGGTATAGCCCAGAGCTTGCAGTAGATATCTGCCTTATCAAACTAAGTAGCATTTAGTCACCTGTGCTTTGTCCTTATAATCATTGTTTGAGACTATGATCTGAGTGAATCTGTTGGATTTCAAGGCAAAATGTTTCAAAATAAAGAATTATTTTAAAGACACTGCAGAAAATCGAGCCTCTATAAGCAAAACAAAGAATCTTAAGTCCCAGTGGGAGCTCAAATAACTCAACAAGGACAACTTAACACAAACAGAACTTACACTCACTAACTAAGTACCTCACTAAGTAAGGTTATTCAACTGTTAAAGTTAAAAGGTCCTGGTTTATGATTGTGTGTTTTTTTCCTATTTGTGTTATGTTTTTCCCTACTGACAAGAAGAACACGACTGTATTTATCACGTTTCCCTACGGAATGCAAAATATGTTCTTAATTATACGATCTGTTATCAGTGAGACCATTCAATTATCTGTGTGTATGGATTAGCAGTGTGAGTCAGAGCCAAAATAATAAGTTAGAACAGATAGGAAGAGTGTTTCTGTGTTTTTGCAGTCAAGCTGCAGGTTCTGAATTGTTTACTCAAAATGGGCCTACCTCTACCTCAAGACCAAAGCATGTGGTCCTGATATGGGTGAGTCAGTACAAATATTTTAGGTCTGAAAAAGCTGACAAGCAAAAAGAAAATTCATCATCACTACATTCAGATTAAAAACACTGTTAACTTGTTGATACAGTAGCACCAAATTGCACTCTCGACACACAAATGTTTTGACAAAACCAAGCTCTCTCAGATCCTTCTAAGAGCAAGCTTTGTAAGAAGCTCAAAAAGCCCTGGGGTTTTGCAGAAGTATGATTTAGACTTCTGAAGTCTTGTGTTAATTTTCTTGCTAAAATATAATTATTTATTTAAAGAAATGGGGAAGCGGTGGAGCAGCATTAGAACAAGTCACCCACTAAAAGCAAGATTTGCTGTTAGATCCAAAATCTCCTCCTGTCAAAATGTCAAAATGTCCTTGGGCAAGATACTGCACCCATAATGGTTTCGAAGGGCCATGTCATCAGTTAGAGTATGTTAATGGCATGTAGTATGAACCACTTTGAGGGACACATTATAGGTACAATCCATCCACCATTAAAATATTCCTGAATATGTTATTTGATGCTTGCACAGCTTACTGGTGGTGTAACAGTGTTACATTCCAATGGATAAAGATTATAACAATCTTTAATATGGATTGATAAATATTGCAATTTAAAGCACAGTATAACCATTGTGAAGCACCTTTATGGGTTGAAAATCATGCTGAAAGGTAGAATCAAAACAATAGTCACATATTTATCACACAAAAACACATTGAAAGTGAAATAGTGAAATGGACTGACTTTGCATAGCTAAAATATACAGTGCTGATCTCAGTCTATAGATAATTACTTCAAAGTGGGAGATCATGGACCTACATGACAGCTGAAATATGTTGCACAATGTAATAGCAGTGAATTAATAGAACTACCGTGTTTTGTTGCAGTGTCTTAAAAAGAAAGTCTTGTTAGGCTAGAGTCTCATTTTGCCAATGGAAACCTTTGTGTGCATGAGCATGTTGAGCTCAGTGAGGAAGTGAAAGCTGTACTTTTACTCATGAAATGGGGGATATGGTGGATTTACCAAGCCTTGAAAAGAAAAGGCTAGACAGTATCTTTCCAGCACATGGAGGGAGTTGATAACCCCTTTGCAGTGTCAGCAGGCCATTTCCTAACAACCCTCTGCAGGAAGAGACCCGCACAGACCTGTGATAAAGGCGCAATGGCCAGACTGCAGGGCTAGGTTGGCACTGCTGGCTAAAGCTCATTGTGTTCTCAGTAAGCTGCCATGACCAGAGGCCCAAAACAGGACATGATAAACACAATAGTGGCCGCTTGTCTCCAGGATTTGCCCCATGCCCCCATGTCTTCTGAGCCCAGTGTTGTGCTTCCAGCGCTTGGCTGATTTCACACTCAGTGCACTGAGGGCACTAATCTTTAATTTACAGGTACGCCCCAGTGGGATTTGTACCGACAACCTCCCGACCTTGCAGGGTCTAAATGTTTCCACCTTGCTGAAGCTTCAGACGCATAAAGTCCTGTCAGTGGATACAGCACAGTGCATCCAAGCATGTCTGAAACTGTGCACATGTGCTGGTCAGTGTGTGTGGTGGTGATGGGTACTGAGGCCAGGAGATGAAACCCACAGAGCTGCCATGCACTCAGGCATTGCCACAGTGATTTATTCAGGTCGACTGGTAAAGAGGGCGGACAAGGTAGAGGAAAACTTTGACTGAACTTGAAAAAACTTGGCTTTTTCTTTTTTTATCTTTAAATTTGAATATATGTACCTGTCAAACAATGTGTCATTGTCTCTGTAGCCTCAAGAATTGTATTATTTTCCAGAAAGATAAGTCTCTGCAAGACAATTTATACCATCTCATGTCACTGAAATTGTATTTGGTAAAATAAACAATGTGCATTTACAGAATAAAGTAATTAAGGTACAAGATTTTTTCTTAGGTCTCTCCAAAAGAAGGGGTCTTCAGATAATAATAATAAAGATGGTGCCTTGAAGCCCCTGTCTTTCGAGTTTAAATTGTTCCTTTGTGGTAGCCTACATACTGGGGTGTACTGTATATTTAACAAATTTAACACTGATTAAATGAGCCAAGTATGGAGTGTTGAGCCCTTTGTCATTCACCTGTTGCGCCCACTTGATAATCAGCATTTTTTGGCGGATGTCAATTTACTCTTTGTCTTTTATCAACAGTAAATGATGTTAATCACTTATTTTTTAATTTTTATCTATTTTTTATTTTACCTTTATTTTACCAGGAAATTATCCCATTGATATGCAAGATCTCTTTTACAAGGGAGTCCTGGCCAAGACGGCAGCATAAAAAGTTTCAAATACCGAACAATCAACTGACTAAAAACAGCAACATAAACGTTTAAGTGCTGAGCAGGCAACTGACTAAGACAGGCAAGAAATTCATCAACCAATAGCTCAATAGCATTCAGCACTAGGACAATTGCATTTACTGATCAAATGCTCCTTAATTCGGCTTTTAAAGACTTCCAAGTTAATTAATTTCTCTAGTTTGAGGTGACCCTGTAGCTCGAACCATGATGAGTGAGCAAAGACATTAAAAGCACTTTACCAAAGACAGATTGAGTTCGAGGAATGACAAACATGATATATCCATGTGACCGAAGGATGTGGCCACTGAGAGTTTTAGGAGACAGTAGAGAACATAAGTAAGAAGGCAGATCATGTAGTATCGCCTTGTAAAGGAAGATGTACCAATGTTCCATCCTGCGATTATATAATGAAGACAAGCCAACTTTCTCATACAAAATGCAATGATGGGTGCTGAATAACTGATAAATGGTCATATGATAATGAGCATTGAAGTTCATTGTTAAAATTGGAAACAAAATACAAAAAATCTCAACACACACTAGCTTTAGAGCTTTCAGCCCACGAGATCTAAAAGCAAAACAGACACTTCTGGCAAGAAGCATCCCAGTGGGACACTATTAACTATCTGAAAAGGGACTGTGAGACAGCTCTTGAGCTGGCAACACATAAATGAGCAGGTTTTGGGTCTCACCTGTCCTAATAAAAGCAGTGTTGTTCCTTATTTAAGGTTGGTCAATACAGATTATCAGACCAAATGCCCCACGAGTGACAGGTATCAAGACAATCTTAATGTTACTGAAAATGGAATTGGGTCTCTGGGATTTTTGAATCCAAATATCACACTTAGTGTGAGAGGATCAGAGATAAATCATTCAGCAGAACCTGCATCAGCCGATGAGAGCAAGCTGACCAAGAAGTGTCCAAAACGTAATTCGGGATGCTTATTTGAAACATTATGTCTATCTTAACTCCAACTTGCACTGCAAAATGTATAACCCATGCTGATTCCATCTATTCAGCCACTGACTTGCAGAACCCTTAGGACCTTTGTTGTTATTTGAACTCGACAGACAAATACATCCCTCCCTTCAGTGCTCTTTTAGAAGCTCCACCCCCCAATTTCAAGCACAATACTTTTTAAGGATAATAATATATAGTACATAGTATGGCAGAGTCAGGAGCAAGTGCTGCCGGAGTGAGTTTGACCTCAAAAGGGAAACCAATTTTTACTGCTATCATGGCATTGCTCCACTCTGGTGAGGATATCTAAGAGTACCAGCAAAGATAGATGTTGGCATGACATGCACAAACACTTCCTATTGCTATTTGGCTGGAATTGTGTTGTGTAGCCCACTATGAGGTACTGTTTTTTTGTTCCCCATTTACAGAGACAAGGCTGTGTACCCTCCTGTCAGTGGATGACAAACTTCCTAACAGAAGGAGGTGGCAGCAGGTAGGTCTGGGGAACATTGCATCAAGCTTTCAGTGCCCCCCAGGGTTGTGTGTTCTACCCACTGCTCTTCTTTGTATACACAAACAATTGCATCATAGGAAACCGGAAGGTGACAAGTTTGCATACAGAAAGTTAAACAGCTAGCCTCTGGTTGGGTCAGAACAAACTTGAACCTAACTTGCTACATTTTATGGGATTTTTTTTTATTATTATTATTTTTTCAACACCCCAAAAATTACTGTTAGCTTAGAAATAAATTTATGTAAAAAGATTCTTCATTCATTCTGAAGCATTATAGTGTGTTAAAGGTCAACTGCATTTGAGGACATTGATTATTTCTGTCCGTCTCCACCTCTTTCTTCCTCATACAGTCCAAGTAAAAAAGCCTTTTAAATATGACACATCAGTTTGTATTGTATCTCATAACTGTAAAATGCCCAATGGAATAGTGCAAGAAGATTAAATGGCATCAGCAAACCCCCATCATAAGACATAGCACTATTCATTAAGAAAAAAACAATATCCATGGCCCTGATCAGATCACAAGATGCTAACAGCTAGTCATGCGCTCTGAGCCAAAGGGTACATTTCCTTCTTAGGTTATTGAGCATTTCTAACGCATTCCATGAGTGATTTGCACTGGTTATGACACAAAAACAACTCTTTTTTTCACCATGTCCTCGTTGTTTTCTAACCATCTGTGTAACTACACTCTGAAACCATATGGAAGTGTTTAGAACAAAGTAATGTCAAACAATACTAAATAGGGGTGGGAACAGCAGGGTAACTCACGATACGATCAGATACGTGGCCCACGTTAACGATAATATCAGATGATGAAGACAATAATGATACATCATGATATCTGATTAACTGAAGAATACAAAATGCCTCTAAAAAGGTGAAGTGCAGAATTAATGTATTATTCGCTGCGATTGAGTGTCAGTTTTACAGATTGTTTACACAAATTGAGATAAATAATGATGCGGTGACTCAAATAGGAAGGGAGATCTGTTTAGAGCACGGAATATTTTACTTATTGAAATATCGATATTTGGCGATACGATAATTGTATCATAGTCAGGACGACGATATATTGCAATATTGCTATTTTGCCCCACCCCTAATACTAAATAGGGGTGATACAGCAATGTATCATCATCCTGACTCATGCAATACAATTTAATTTACAAGTATATGGTGCTCTTAACAGATTCCCCTTTTGATATTGACTCACCGCGTCACTACATCATGACTCCTTGCGGTGGCGCTTATGACATGAATGAGGGTAATGTGAACAGAAATTAATTAGCCGAAGAGAAGGTTGACAGCCGAATAAAAGAAGAAGACAGTGGTATAATGTCTAACAGTGGTAAAAAGAAGTTAAGAGATGTGCCAGGCAGTTTCAAATCCAAAGTCCTTATTTGTTCTATAGTTCTGAAAATGTTATTTACAGATTCAAAACACATATAGTTTCATCTCAGTTTGTGTCACCACTTCACATTGCAGTGAATAAATACATTAATCATGCACTTAACCATTTTAGGGGCATATTGTACTCTTCAGTTCAGATATGGTGATGTATCATTAAAAGTCTCTTGGAATTTATCGACTATCCCAGAATCACTGTATTGTGATATTGTCGTTATCGTGGGCCATGTATCATGTATTGTATCCTGAGTTACCCTGCGATTTTGCTGGACATCAGACTGTGCCATACTGTTTCTAAATTCAATGATATTTTCACATCTGTCCTATGGTTTGGCTGCCTGGTCTCAGGCCAACCAGTCTGTAATTAAATCTATAGAGTGTCTTTATAATCGGGCCTTGAAAATCTTGGACAAAAAACAAATAAGGTACCACCATTGCCGCATTTGAAGTAAGTTCAAGATTTTAACTTTTGTAAACTTTGTTAATTTCCATCACGTAAAGCTTGTATCTAAATGTTTAAATAGACTTGCTCCTAAGCCTCTTAGTGAAAACATCAAAAGATTACAGAATTGGAGCAGATCCACCAAGGCAGCTTTTTCACATCTTTTGTACATCAGACAGCTTTTTCGGTGAGAGGAACAAAGTCTTGAAACTAGCTACCCGATCACTTGAAATTTGCTGCAAACTTCACCACTTTTAAAAGAGTTACCAAATCCTGGTTTAAGCACACATTAAAAAGATTACATTAAAAAGCTAGACATGTGCAGGTTTGTTGTTGAATAATTGTATCTTTAATATTTAATGTATTTTCTTTCTTACGTTTCTGTTACTAACCTCTCAATTTCCTAAAAGCCGTTCTAGGGACAGGTGTTGCAAACTAGCAGACGCTATAAACACAAGGATTGTCTATGTATATCGTATCTGTCCCTATCAAACAAACCATAAATAAATTCCCAACCATAATAATAAAGCCTTCTGCAATATTAAGTAAAAAAAATGTCTCTGTTGCTTAGAGAAGTCTTGCAATAATTGCAATGAAACGTGACGCAGACTACAACTTTACAATAACTGCAGTTCACCTTTGACATTAAGAGAAAAACTGTATTTAATGTTTTTTTCTATTATTGTAATGGATACCATGGCCACATTTCCTTTTGCAACATTCAGTTCCATTATTTTTAGCAGATCGCTTATTTGTTTTAAGAGAATATCTTTTCTCGTACTGTGTATTTACATTTTTAGATATCTGTAGGCCGTAGACAACATTCTAAAAGGAAAAAAGAAAATGTCAAATGCCACTTGTGGGAAAAGTCAAAAAGGGCTTTCCTCTCTCCTCCTCTTTGAGACAGCTTTCGTCACTGCTGACAATAATTCCAAAATACAAATAGAGAACATAAAAACATAATACTGCTGGTGTCCCCTTCATGTCTGATTTGTGATGTTGCACTGTATCAACCTTCTCTCCGACATAAAGAGAGTTTCTCTTTACACCATTCTGCTCCATCCATCCATTTATTTTCTGCAACTTATCAACTTATCTGGGGCTGAGTCATGATGGCAGCAGGTCAAGTTGTCTCTCTCCCCAGCATAATTTTTTTTGAGAACCTATAAATTAAAATCCCACCGAATAGGTGACAAGCAATAACCTTTTTTCGAGCCGTACATCAAAGGAAAACATGCTGAAATTCTTGCCAAGAAAATAAACACAGCTGGTTAAGGAACTAGTGGCTCTTGTATCCCATAAATACCCCACAAGACTTCCTGAGGGACATCAGAACCCTGGCATAAGCTTGAATCAAGTTTGGGTAATTTTTTAACCCCACCACTCAGCTGCAATTACTGTGTCTATTCTTCAGTAAACTCTCTGGTCCTTCAGAAATTTCCTGTATTTAAGAGTCAGTGTAAAAGGGGTATTTTTTGCATTTTTTACCTTCTACTTTAATATTCTAATCAGCTCATTTTGTTTTACAATGTAGTAAATCCACATATTTTGCAATATTTTTGTCAAATAAATACAAACATACTAACAAGTACCCATATGGACCTATGGGAACCAAAATGACAACAGAATAAAACCTAAATTCATCAAGGAACAAGACTGATAAAAGGTCATCAAGCCGTCCTTGTGATGTCAGCTACCAGAAGGTACTGTTTTGTTGTGGCGTTTATTTGTCTAAGCCAAGGTAGCAATAAGCACTTCCTGCTGAATGTGCAACCTGTGGATTTCCTTTATGCTGAATAAAACTTAAAAACCTGATACAGTTAGTTCTGAAAATATCGAGAGCACCTTTTTATGATTTATTATGAATTTTGTGTTTATTTTTGTGTTTATTTATTAATGTTTATTTGCAGATTATGATACTGATATTCTATGATATGAATTACAAATGACATCTGTTGACATCTGTGTGTTAAGATTTCACTGCATATCTTAGGACCATTGGTTACAGCATAGTATCAGAAAGAACATCTCCTCCCCCACTATTGTGTAGCCCATCCAAAAAGGGGTTTGTTTTATTCTTAACTCACCTGCTGATTCAAACTAATCGCAAAACAGAAGAAATTTACAACAGAACCCTATCAATGATCTAGGATCATCAATTGTTTGTCCTTTTGTTTATGTTTTTTTACGACGGTGGAGCCTTCTTTACCATGGCTTAGTTATAAAAGTATAGTTATTAATAATTACAGCAACATCAGAAAATAACTGTCAACTGTCTGATAAACCTCCATCTTGGTGAAAATTGTCAGCCAAAATCAACAGTAATGGGCAATGCAACAGACAATATCCAAGTCTTGTTTTGCTTAACCTCTTCTAACATCAGTCTCTAACATTTATTGCCATTCAGCAATTAGAAGAGTTAATGAGGAATGACTTAGACAGCTTTCAGACTGAAAACAGCCCTGGATTTATGTTGCTCCAGGTACTGATGGAACAAGAGAAGCATGCAGGAATTCCAGTTTGAGTAACAGAGCCATACACAAAAACACCACAATCTGAGGAAGATTTAGCTGTTTCTGATAGTTAAAGTGTAATTTATCAGAATCCCATATCAGGAAAATGACTATTAAACTGTCCAATGAAGCATTTTGCTGAATAACCCTGTTTCTTTGCTAGATGCCTCCGTGTATGCAACCCCACTTTGCACATGAGGCTACTGTGTTTTTATCATTCAGGGCTAATGCTGTTCAAGCACGGCCTTAAATCTGTTCTAAGCTCTACATGTCAAATTATATCTTATATCTTGTGCTGAGTTTGACAATTTCGCCATCCTAATAGTAAGCTTGTATCATCAAGTTTCCTCCGGTCACACTCACTGAATTCCCTTAAACAGCAAAGCGAGAGAGTGATTCATAGTATGACTTTTCTAAATCAGGGCTGTATGTTTTATCAAACCGTCTGATCCTTTTGGTAGACCCAAATAAGGCCATTCTGTGTCTTTCCTTGTCAGGGGAGCTTTGAAAAAACATTGTAGTTTTCTCTCTATGGCAAGGCTTTGGCTTTGATTTCCCATACAGAAGAACCACCTAGAGATAAGTGTTGAACATGTGAATGTAATGCAGGTAGCTTGGTGAATAAGGGTCAACATGAATCAGCTGATAAGCTGGCTAACCACAGAGAAGATAACAACATCATACACTCTATGACCTGCAAATGCATCCCGTCTAAATGGATTGACTGGAGATCATGGGGCTTTTCAGGTGTGGTTTTAAAAAGGTGGCATGCAGGTCAAACCCTGTTAGAAAACACAGGCTGAACACAAGTTCTAGGTGTGAAAGGGATCGAATGTGTTGGCAAACCTGCCAGTTCTGACAGCAGCTGTGTTAAACTGCCATCTCCTCAGCACCTTACTGCACCCACTTGTGCGCCCACATGCACAAAATATGATTTCCCTACATTTGGCATCATTCTGACTAATATTTTGAGTGAAAGCGATATGCACTGTCCATGAGAGAGAAATAACATTTGCCAATAAGAGGGGCCAAGTACACTTTGAAGCAAACACCTGAGAGCTGAAGCTGAGCTTACAAACAGACATAGACGTGAGATGCATGTAGATGTCAGGTATTAACACAGCTGATCACCAGTTCTAGATGAGAATTCTTTCTGAGGCTCTTGAGTGTCTTATCAGTGTGATGAAAGGATGTTGCCATTACAGGGTGTTTGACCATCCATCACCAAGCAACAATATTGACCTGCTAGCAGCTGCTGTGCAGCATCCTATCATCCCTCAGCACTGTGTCCTCATGTGTCAGTCGGTAAGAAATACATTTTAAGGGGAAATAAGATAAAATAAGATACATAGAATCTGGTTTCCTCTGTGTGTTAAAAGTGATTGCATTATAGCAATCAAACATGGGTACCCTCTTATGTAAAAGCAATGTCTTCAATACTCTAGCTTCTCCTGGCTCATTGATTCATACTCTACTTCAGAGTGTATCAACAGATTCCCTTTCCTGCATCTCCTCCACACATTTGTACCCTCCTCACTGCAGCTGTCTATCCCACTTTCAACTAGACCCTTTTCCCTGTTCTTCACAGCATATGAGGAAAGGCAGCCAGCCCAGATGTTGTTGTACAAGACTGCTTACGGTCTGTGCAGACCAACTGGACGAGCCTCCCAGGAGGATTCTGGGTCTAAAAATTTGGGAAGGTCTTAGTGCTGTAAAAGACTTTCTTGTACAAGCACCCAAAGTAGGGTATGCTGACTAGCTATGTGACCGGATGAGCCCAGTTTGTGAGGCTGGCTTCAGCAAATGGAGTAATAAGAACTGCCTTTTACTGCTATTTGAAACCCACCACAGCACCACCAACACCAAGAAGATGATATTGGACTTGGACTCGCAGATCTAAGCCTCGATTTCAGCCAGTCAACATTCAAGGGATGGACACTTAGGGGGTGAAGACTTAAAAATACTACCACAAAAAGGGAAGGGCTGTTTTTCCAAGGGAACCTTGGGTCTGTTAAAATAACGTAAAATGCTTCACATAGTTTAGCGGTCACTTGTGGCAAGTGTCCTCTTTTATGCTGGGGTCGGCCCGGGAGGCAGTAGGACAGGCAGGGACACTAGGCTGTCGGACAAGCTGGTGAAAAGGGCTGGCTCAGCGCTTGGCAGAGGATGGATATCTTGGGGACTGTGGTGGAGAGAGGCAAACAGAGTAAGGTGCAGGCCATCCTGGACATCTATTGGTCATCCCCTCCACAATAACCTGGCAGCTGAGAGAAGCAGCTGCAGTGGATGGCTCATATCACTGTGCTGCAGGACTGGACCGTTCAGGAGATCCCATGCCGGCACAGCCATCAGGCGTTTCAGTGCCACAGCTAATGGCAGGGGCTCATGACCAGGGCTGCCAGTTGCCCTGCTTGTTCATCTGTCCTCTCAATTTCTCTGTCTATACCCAAGAGCCCTCGCCAACCAAACTTGTGCAACTTTTCTACAACTATGTGCTCATTTTTATTACCTTTTTATATGTCTTTATTTTATACATCTGTTTATACATCCATCTATTCACATATCTCTTACTATATCTATCCTTGACCATTGGAAGCCTGAAATTAGACTGTGACTACAATATCACAATTTCACTTTTAGTTAAAAAGAGACAAAAGAGGAATCTTTCACTGTTTTATTTTTTTATACTAACTGTGGTTGCTATGGTTTCCCTCGCTTTTTAATGAGGAACTGATAACAAACACTGGGGAAGGCACAAGCAACACATTTCTGCTTTTCACTACCAAATGCATCAGAGAAAATACCTACTCTCCCATAGTGATATGCATACCAGTTGTCATGGCTACTAAAGGATCTATCATGAATATGCATCATTATAAAGTTACTAATAAGCTTCCTCTTTAAGGCTTTTATCACTATTATATACTTATATTTGCCATGCATTTCAGAAGCTTAAACTTATTGCCTGTGATTTCATCGATAATGGCAAGTAGTGGCTGAAGGGCCGCCAGAGTTCCAAAAAGCCTGAGCAGTACTGTGACAGCCACAGGCCATTTGTCCCATTTTCTCATCGGCTATAACACAAGCTGACAGGGCCACAGTGACAATGTGCTGCTTGTTTAGTCCCTTAACTACCTCCTCCCTGCCCTCTCTCTCTCTCCATCTCCCCCACTGTAGAGCTATTCCCTGCTGGCTAAGTCATGATGACAGGGCCAGGGTGACCGTGCTGCTTATTTACCCAACTGCTCCTCTGGTCAGGGCTGAACTTGTTAACTCTCCGTCTTTTTCTCCATCCCTCCTCCTTAGACTCTGACTTATTTAATTTCACACCAGTGTATGTAAAGACATTTATTTATCTTCATCTTTTTCCTGTGTAGCCAACAGGAAAAGACAGTGACATTGAACCAATATTTGAGCAAGGCTTTGCTGGCCAATGTTCCTGCCTCCAGACAGGGTTTTCACAATAAAGCTCAATGTCTCAATATGTCTCCATTAACAAGTTAATTGGGCTTGCAGTTGCAACAAGTTCGAACAATAAAGTGAGACAGCGCCTGACATTTGAACAATGGAAGAGGCCTTTGGACACACTTAGAAAAAGACTCTGGGGATAGAGGAGGAACAAAGTCTTTCATTTCAGCCACTGAAGCATGAATGAAGCCTTTGGTCTCTGTAGTCCACAGTCATACAAGGTAGACACTTGAAAAAGCCATAAAAAGCATCCCAAACCAGCAACCAAAACCGATAAAAGCAAAAATGAGATGTCGTTCCTCAAATGACCTCCAGATGCATACTTCAAAAAGAACATAAAAATACCACTGACGACCAAACTTAAGTCAGACAGATAACCCTTAAAATCTCTCTTGTTCCCTTTATCTAATTGCTTAAGGTAAGCTCTGAACAGTAAACAATGACTCTTCCTACAGTAAAACAACTAGACAGACATCAGATGTTGTGTTGCCTGTCTTCCATAATCATACATCTTTTGCTCTTTGACTTATTGAGATGGCACAGAATCTATACCAATCAGGAAATCAGGATTCTAGTTCAAGCAGTTTGGAGACCTGTCTTCACCTCATCATGATGTGTCCTATCTGCTCCAACGGCTCTCAAACAGGCTTGTTTTTTCATAGCCTAAAACTTAAATTTGATGCACTTGTAGTTGTCATCGGTGTTGCCAGGTCACTTTAGGGGCTTAAGACCGAAGGGTTTTGAGTGCAAATTTAGTTTTAGATGTAAGCCTATATGAAGCTTGACATAAAATGAATGCATGATCATACCAAACCTACGTCTAATCAGGGACCCTGTACTATCCAGCTGCCAATTAGAAATGTGTGTATAGAAATGTTTATACTGTCATATAGGTTGCCTATTACTATATATGTATTAATTACACCTCACAAGGAACAACAAGTGATTCATAACTTTTATTGCCCAATGCACAGACTGCATAGAGGTCAGGGAGGAGTCGTGGAGGTTGAAGCTGCTGCCAGAGTGGACGATATGCCGACATTACTTAAGGTTTATCAACACAACTATGCTGCACATTTCTTTGATTAAAATTATTTATGTGCATTATTTTTTGCCGTCTTTCTTTTTAAAGCAAGATATAGGACCTAAATGAGGAAAGTTTTAGTGTATAAATAATAATGCTTTTTATTTTCATTTTTATATGACTGCAATGACTTTGGGAACTCAATCCATAATAATGTGTTTTTTTTGCAGCGGTCTCAAAAAGTTAAGCAAATTAATCTATATTTTCCACTATCTCCTCTGCCACACTGAGATCCACGGTTGTGGTCTTCAGAGTGGTTCACTGGGCTATTACAAATGAGGATGATAATCCATACTGCATGATTATAGTGCCAAGGTTAGAGTGGCATGTGTCTCTCTTGGCTCGCAGCTAAGCCTTTAACTCCCCCCTCCTTCTCACTTTTCCTCTCATTACTTTTTAAACACAGTACCATGCAGCAATATTTTACAAACCCTAAAGCCAATGTGTGGACTGAATTATAATAACAGAGGTGATGAGAGATGGGGGTATTTGCATATTTAAGGTCATAAATGAAAAGGAGTTGGTATAAATTTTAGGGTCAGGGGACATGACCACTAGCTACACCTTTGAGCTTTTGGACTATTATCACGGGGGTACCTAGTGGACTGGTAGCCTCAATCATGTATCAAGGTCATAAAATGATCAGTCTATCAAAATTTTAAATCAGGAACTCTGTCAGTACACTGAGAAGGATTGATTTAATGCAAACTAGGAAGCCATCGGTTCTAGTCTAATAACAGTATAGCCTGCAGGGGCCCATGAAATGTTTCAGGACCCCTGGTTTAGCAGGCTGTTATTCTGATAAAAGATATCCAGGTCACAACTTTCATATGCACTGGACATTGTTTACAGTCCGACTAGCAACTTCAGACCCAGTAAAAGAGTTAGACTGGAGAGACAAAATCTAATATGCAGAAGCCTGTTTATAAAGTTTAGTAAAAAATAGTTCATCTTTGGCAGACAACAGCTGATGGGTTCCTGATGTTTTTCTCCCCAAGTGGACTTCTTCATATAACCAAGATAAATACAGACATGAATTTGGCATTCATTTGGAGTTTTATGTATGTAGGGATTAAACTCAGTAAAACAGATGCCTCTCTGTGAACTGATTCCTTTTACACAATGTATAGAATCTTTCATTTTCTTTTCTTGTTGCAATAAATGGACTGCACTTACATAGCGTTTTTCTAGTCTTCCAAACACTCAAAGCACTTTTACACCACATGTCACTTTCACCATCACATTCACACAGTGATGGCAAAGGCCGAAGTGCCAATCTCCATTCAGATCTATGCCCATTCATATCCGATGGCTATGCCTTCGGGAGCAATTCAGGATTCAGTGTCTTGCCCAAGGACACTTCAACATGTGACTGTAGCAGTCAGGGATCAAACCACCAACCTTCTGATTGATAGATGACTGACTCCACCACTAAGCCACAACCGCACCCCCCCCCCCCAATATAGATTTGTTGTGTGTCCATACCGCCTGACTTTTTTTTTAACTTTCTCTCTCATAAGTCATGAGCAAGATAATAGATGTGTATGAAACTGTTATACTACATTGTTAGACAACTGTTGAAACAAGATTAGGTGAAATCTTTTATGTGGCTAGACTATGTAGCCTATGGTCAATGTGCTACATTGTGTCCTAATTGTTACACGGATAACGTTGTGGCGGCTGTGGCTCAGAGGTAGAGTCGGTCATCTTTCAATCGGAAGTTCGGAAGTTCGATCCCCAGCTCCCTCAGGCTACATGACGAAGTGTCCTTGGGCAAGACACTGAACCCCAAATTGCTCCCAGTGGCATAGCCAACGGGTATGAATGTGATATCTGATTGACAGTTGGGAACTTTACGTAGCAGCCTCTGCCATCAGTGTGTGAATGGGTGAATGTGATATGTAGTGTAAAAGCAGCTTTGAGTGGTCGCAAAGACTAGAAAAGCGCTATATAAATACAGTCCATTTACCATTTACCATAATCAGTGGAAGGGTTTGTAATGTGTTTTTCTTGAAGTTCAATTCAGTTTTAAGAATAATACTATCCCCTTTATTATATATTTTATTTGCCGTGCTTAATCATTGTGCTCCCTGTCATGCTTCTTGGTGCATTGAGAGCCGTGTTCTCCTCTGTACTCTGCTCTATGCCGGTTCATTACAGTGACATACCATTGTCTCTGCTTCTCACAGAGTAGGTTTTATGCTTTTAGTTATATTCTCCTATGGTTACCATCAGGTATATCATTTGTATTATACCTGTGCCATGTGCACATATAATGTGTCAGTGCTGTATAGCGCACTGTTGTTGCTAGGCTAATGTTAATTACATAGCCTAACCCTGCTTCGAGTATGAGTATAGGCTCATCCTTCTAAGCTTTGGGTCCCACTGGTTCATTTAACTGGCTAGAAAAGGCTGTTTATATGGATGGTAGGATCTCAGTCGAACTTAAACACAAGGTGAGACTGAGGTATTCTTTGATTGAGGTTGAGTCTACGTTGTAAGTGGGCGAGTGATGAACCAACAACCATTAGCTTTGGGGGCTGCACCTGTACTCAGAGTCTGGAGTTATGCCTACACCGAATGTTTATGTGTATTCGAAAAGAGCAACAGCAAATGGGGAAACAATTACATCAGCTCCACGATACACAATTACAGAGCTGCTTATTCAATATCCTGGCCCCAGGTCCACTGGGTCATCATAACAATATCTCATCTAAGTCACTCACTCTTGCCTCAAAAACAAAGATGTCTGAACTTTCTTGGCTTTCGCTCCAAGACTCTGGAATAGTCTTTATAATAATTTAAGACCCACCTTTTTCCTCTTCATATAAGTTGCATCCTTTTGGCCTGATTTTGTTTTATGTCCATTCTTACTGTTTCTAAGGCCTTTTACTTTTTTTTTACAACTGTGATTTTAGCATTTTAGCTGTTAAAGGTTGTAATAATATGTTTACTTTTATTAAGGCCTATTCTTACCCACCTGCCTAGAAATGTAAAGCACTCAACTTTGTTAATAAATGTTCTTTTTAAATAAAATGACTTGGCCTGACTTACTAACTGTCGCCACGATACACACACACATAGGTTGTCATCCTCTCGATAAGTGCGTCAGCTCAGAGCAGTTACAAACAACATATTTTGTCGTTTGAAGGAAATTTCATCAACACATTTTAGTCAGTACAGTACAGAGATATTCATGCAATCAATGCACCTAGGCTGTTCCCAGGTCTCATTTCTTCTTCTTCTTTTCTTTTTCGTTTCATCCTTCACATCCTTCACAAAGCTAACTCTGCTCCTAAATCCACAGGCAGCTGATGAAAAGCAGCTAGATATTTAGAGCCACCTGCCCTGTAATCAAGTGAGTGATAGCATAATCAGTGTTTCTTTTTTCAAGAGGGGAATTATCCGCTGTGTGAATTGCTTGTATTATTGTATTAAGGAAATACTCTATTATAAACACTTTCAAATCAACTCGTTGTGGAGAGCACGGTCCCAATTCAATTAAGTCTGTTTCTTTAATAGCACTGTAGAGCAGAGTGTCAATCTATTAGCTGACAGCTCATGTACCTCCAGTTTACAACAAAACCACTCAGAGATGTTAGATTTCATTTCAGTGCTTTCCAAAGCAGTATGAGTCAGCCTTGTATTTACTTTGCTTTATAGTTCATCTCACCCTGCCTATCTATTTTTACTGCAGCGATTTGTGATTTCCTTTATGTTCATCAATGACCTTAAACATGTGGTCATGACATAACCTGTGTCACAGATGCATTTAGTTCTTTTGTACTGCAGTATCTGTTGTTTCTCTTCATCTTTAAAAAATATTATTTTCCTCTGGTTGTTTCATGATGGCATTATTTTAATCTGAAGCTGAGGTTTATAATTGATTGTTTAAATACATTGGAAAAAAGATTAGAGGTATTTGGTCAACACTCAGTGTCAGTGGAGCTCAATCAAGCTTCATTAATGTATGGAAAGATATTTACACCACTATTTACACCACATAAGCAAGCAAAGAATAACTAGTTAAGCAGTGCAGTGTAAGAAAATATGCATGGAAAGTTGTGCTGTACAATGGCGTATGCCCTACTACGCCATCATACAGCACAACTTTCCTGTGCATATTTTCTTACCGTGAAAAAGAAAAAAATCAGTCAGAGGAGAAGAATAATAGTCAGAGAAAATACTTGAAAATTCCCAGATTATAGCCATAAATTTGGCACAAAAAAATGGCAAACTTGTAAGAAAATAACTCATTTATGAGATTATGAAGTCAGAAATTTGCGAGAATAAACTAGCACATTTTTGAAAACAAACAAAAACTAGGAAAATGTGTTTATAGGAACCTTTTTAAGCTGCAATCCTCCCCAAAAAGTACACAAGAAGCAGACTTCATAGCGGAGAAGATTCCCTCTGCTTCAAAAACATACGCTCCCTGCTATGCTCCCCGTTTGCCACAGGGGTTACAATCACACAAGTTAACCTACGCATTAATGACGGCTATTAAAAGTAAACAAACCTTGAATTACGGAGAAAGAAAAAAAGGCTTTATTAGAGTTCTAAAGTTTATTTAAGATGTGACAGCATTCCTTCATTCTGAAGGAGACAATACGACTGCTTTAATGTAAAAACTACGCCCAGCATATTCTCTTAAATTTGCCATTTTTTCTGGCAAATTTACTACTTTAATCTTGGAAATATCCAATTGTTTTTTTCTGCCATATGTTCAACTAATATCTTTTTTCCTTGAATATTACTGTTCTGTTTGTTTTCTTTTTTTCTGGACAATGGTCCTAATATGCCGTCGTAGTTCTGTGACATAATTCTTGACATAATTTTTTGACGGAAAGTTAAAAATACACTCAAAGAACATCTTTCTCAGGGATTTTAGACCAGACAATATATTGGCCTCTTGTGACTTTTGGTTTTACTGGAAAGGGAAAAAAAGAGAAACATATTGTAGTTCCTTAAAGTAATTTGAGAGGTCTGTTCATACAAATGTTATTACTCCCCCTGTTGTTATCTAGGAAATTATTCAGAGCAAAAGGAAAGAGAAATAACCAAAAAGAAGAAAGAACATATGGGGCCGTGGTTCTTGTGTATACTGTGATGAGTTGTGTTTTAAAGCATGTCACAGAGTTTTCAGATGGATTTCTGTCTCAGTTCTGTAACCTGAGGATTTGTGCCAAACTCTCTGTGGCACTTTCATTCTTGTAACAGAATAGTTTACTCAGAACAGTAGGGGTGAATGTGCAGCTGAAAAACTATATGGACTTGACTTGCTGGATGGTTGTGGGTAATTAGGCATTTGTGGAGGGTTTTTTTTGCTTTTGCTTTGTTTACTCACTCAGTTTGTTCATGAAGGCACTGAGGCAGTTACCATGAACACTGGAGGAAAATTGCATCTTGCAATTTGCCATAATGAAGCACAGTGGAGGTGAGCACCATAACTGTGAGTAGCACTATAGGTTCACTGTTTTAATTATAAATGTGCTTGTTCAATCCCCAGGACAGCAGTTTATATCTGACAGGCACGCAATTTAGCTGCACTTCAATTCCTTCCAAATTGTGATTGTTTTGGAAACCTCTCCAATAAAACATGTTCACACATAACTATTTTACTACAGCAAATATTTTTTGAAAGAAACGTAATGCCTCTGGGATAACTCCTTTACTAATTACCAATATTTATACTAAAAACTTATAATAAAGTGCTCCTGCTTGGGTTTCCTAAATGGAGATGTATGACTTAAAAAATATTTATATCAATATCCAGATAAAACCGTTGACTGAAGCCACTGGACACAGGACCTCCTTAAACATTTGTGTTGCCAACTTTAAGAAATGAATATAAGGCCATGTAAACTTTCTCTACTTTTACTCTAGCCATAAAGTTAGAAAGACAAACAAGAAGAAGAAACAACGAAATTGGCAAGCTGCATAAAGTCAACAGCAACCAATTTACAAATCTCTACTATCTCTACCAGCTAAAAGGTTGGTAACCCAGATTCTGTATGTTTTTGAGATTTTGCTTGGTTTGTGTCATATTTCAGGAAACTAGACCTCCTAAACTTCTAAATTTACACATACTGTCTGCATAAACAACAGATTAATAGCCAATTCTGTTTCAATTGTATATTGTACATATTTTTAGATGACCATTTTGAACCTGTTCTAAATTTTGAAAGCTGACTTGAAGCACCAGATAGGATCTTTATTCAGGAAACAATTATGTTTCCTCCCAAATGTTTAATTTATCACAGTAATTTGTAGGATACAGGGTTGGTTAAGATGCCCTAGAGCAGAAGTTGTCAAACCGCAAGGCACCTAAAAACAGGATGCAGGGAGATGGGGCACCAAGGAAGATAAATGAGGCAAATATTGTGTGAGATAAAAGACAGGGGCATATGAATGTTCTAAAAAAACAACAACATTTAGTTTTGTTACTTATCCACTGATGTGGCCCACTTATTGTTAAACGGTCAGTGATTGCTGCAACTAACATGACTGTGAAACAGCTCCCAGAGGTAAGTAAGGTACTTTAAAACCTTTTGCCCCTGATAGCAGCGAGATGCATCTGAAATTATACTCCTTAGATTCAGTAGTTCACTACAGTAGTTCTGTTGAAAGCATCCCTAAATCTGCTTATAACTATGCATGCAGAGATTACAAGTGTGGACACCTGATAAAAATGATCCCCTTAAACCTCAAAAGCATGTCTGAGAACCATTTTTAAAAGTTTTCGAGCAATACATGTCTGTACATCAGAGACTGCTAATAGCTTTTTCTGTTTACTTTTAATAGGGAAAGTTTGCTAAAATGTAAACAAATACAGGCTTATCTTGAAGCCCACAGCTATCATACTGACGCTATGGCAACATGATATTTTCTGTTGACTCTCCATCATCTAAAGTCCCCACATTATTGAGGCTTGGTGACAGGTGTCTTGGTTTTACCAGGGGAACTGCAGAGTCAGAATTTGGAAACCCTTGCCAAAGAATAAATTACTGTTTCAGTGGAGCTGTCTATTGGCCAACAGATCAAACTGGAGTTGTATTGAGCAACATTAAGGTCAGAATGGTGATTGGAGGATAAGAATTTAACACTAGAACCGCCAGGGGTCACAGTATACTTAAAACCGCCAACAGGTAAAATATACCCGCTATTAGTATTGATTTTAAAGGTACAAGGTTCATTTTACAACACAAAGTTGTATAATGAAATGCTAGATGTGGTGTCTTTATGCAGCTTACAAAATGCCAACATGACAATGGACATTATTTCTGTGAGGAAACATTTCGTAGAGTTATCTAGAAATCTCCCTAAAAGCAGAACTGTGTAACATCACACAGCGCCTTTAACCAGATCACAGTTATTATCAAAGTGTCCTATTCTCTCATGGAAAATAACATCCAGTGTGGTACACTTCCATGCTAACTGCCTGGCATGGCTTCAAACCACAGAAGCCAGACATCAAATCAACCACTCTGCACTGGGACAACAGACAAGTGACTTCTAACAAGTCAACTAAGTATCCTTCCCATTCTACGCAATGACTCTTTTAATGTCAGCCTCTAAAGCAGCCCAACTTCAGCTGGGAATACTGATGGTTCCAAAGAATATTCCATGACCCTCAAGCTGCCAATCATGTGTGTCATCTCATGTGTGTCTCATCTCATATGTGTGGATTCTGAAAGCAAATATTCATACTGCTGAGGGATTTTCTCAGCCAAGGAAAACATAACAAAGCAAGGTTGTGCCAAGCAAAAACACTAAAACTGGTGAGATTCTTGTTTAGAGTAAAGTAAGAATAAAACTGCATAAAATCCCTGAATGCATATGGAGAATAACATTGCTTCACTGGGTGGATGAATTCAGTTTTTACATAAGCAGATGTAAGATGTAAGGAGTCAAGCTGACAAGCACTGTGTGCTTTGTAGACTTTCAGAGAGAACACTACCATGGGCAATGTCAGGCATGTAGAGGGAATTCAGTCATGTTAGACAATTGTGCTGCTCATTAACGTTATTATAGTTTAATCAAGTATTGTTCATAAGAACAAACTTATCCCACATGTATTTCCTTATTATGATGGGTTAGTCTACAGGCAATGAGAGCTTTTGCTTCCAGAGTATTTTTTTGATGTTGGAGCTAATCAGCAAAATGATACATGTTGTAGTTACATTTTATAAACATCTGAATATAAGACTACACACTCCACTCCATCCTAAAGTTCAGCTTTGTTATTAGTTCTTACTGTCTCTTTTCCACAACAAGCTGGAAGATCTACAAAAAAAAGTCAATAAATGGCAGGGAGAAGTTGAAGTATGGCAGTATGACTAATACTTAATTTCTTTAAAGAGATGAATCTCTTCACCAGGTGTTCTGCCTCTCTTTAAAATAAAAATATTGATAAAGTCATTTTCAGTCGACACCAATACTGTTCATATAGCGGTTACTGAAGGGTTGTCTTTGTAAAATGTCTTCTGCAAATATGTGACACAGCAGGACCTCCTGAATTGATACTGAGCAGTACACCTCCATCCAGACCTCCACATCCTTACTTTACAAACCAATACTTATATAAAACACACTTGGTCCAACATGGAGGTATATGGTCAGGTGGAGAATTGTTCAATATGTATGCAATTCCAAGAGCTAATGGTCCAGAGAATGAACACTAAAAAATTAACTACTGTACAAAGCCATTATATAAATGGCAGATATAACCATTAAAAAGTCAGAAAGATTACGTTAAAAAATACAGTACTGGTGTACATTATAAGGGGACCTAATTTACAAAGGTATCACTGTAACCTGTATTACTGTACTTGTTTTCAAGATGTGTTGCTGCTTGGAAGGTAAACATGATTACAATAGATAAAACTCTCTCTCTTACCTTGAGAGGGGGCCTGATAGTTCCCAGTGATTCAGTTATTCATCAATTTATTCATTCTTATTAAAGTGAGAATGACTGAGCAACAATGCTATCAACATTTTCAAGGATGTGTCCTTCTGTGTACAGTCTTTCTGTATAACACATGGCTTCAGAAAGTCTGTCAGTCAGAGAGAAAATTGGATAAAATGAAGATTGAGATATAGGTACAGTTTTTTCTATATAAAGAACTTTGATCAGTGTGAGCCATAGGCTTTAAAACTCTTGTTTTAATGTATCCATTGATGCCATGCAAAGAATAAACTCATATCTACAGGAAGCAAAATATCTGTATTGACAGTATTCAAGAAAATACTTTTTAACTTTAACATTGGAGTTCCCCAAGGATTAATACTGGGCCCTTTTACAGTATATTGAGCATGCACATTAATGACATCCCTCAAGTCTCTCCGTCTTTCAACATACATATGTACAGCAATGACATAGTTATTTTTATTTACATATGGAACACTATCAAAAGGCAAAAACAAACCAACTACAGCTATAGTACCTGTATCTGATCGGTAAAGCAATTGATGTTTACACCAAAACATAAATGAAACTGTCTATATGTTTTCCTCATCACGACCCACAGATTTACCAACCAGGATATTTGTAAAAAAGAGAAAAGCTCAAAGTGGTTTCTGATTTAAAAACCTTGGAATCATGCTAGATTTGAAGCTGCCATAAAAAAGTGATTTAAAAAGGTAGCTAGGACCATTAAATAACAACATATTTGGGCAAACAAAACCATACCTGAAAATAGCCAACAGCTTTATATATCCTGTTATTTCTCACATAGACTGCTTTACAAGATGGTCACTAGGCATGTCATCTTTGCAAACAAATGAGTTCCTCTACAGACACATACTAAACACTTGACCAAAGGCCAGTAGCTGTCAATATTAAGATATTGTACATTGTATTATTTCCATGGTTTGGACCATTTTCCAAATGTTTGCCTCATCTTTGCGGTCTTACGTAGTAGGCATTCTCTACTGCTGCAGTTCATTATGCAGATAGATAGTAGCAGTTCAGCAACGAGGGTAACTACCACAGCGGGTCTCCTGGAAGGCTTCATTTTCTAGACTTTTTATCTGCAGGAAATGTTTTGTTTCACTGACAGTAACTTATTAGCACTCATAAGACAGCAGAGTAGAAGTGAGTACATTTTTGTCCTGTCAGTTTCTGGTCATAATTAAGTCAAAGCTAACTATTACGTCTTTGTGCAACAGAAGGTGCTCTCATATTCATTGACAAAGTCCCTTACCGTGCTTGACACATGCATGCAAGCGCAGGGACTTTGAAGCATTGTCTTTACACTCTTTGTCTTCCTATTCCATCACCTATTTCTTTACTGCCGACCACTTTGGATAGATGGATAGACATAATTACCAAATTTTCGACTGATTTCACTTAACAGTTTGATATATTTCCTGAGTAACAGTGGCAGTATATCCAAAAGGAATGCAGTCTGTTATGAAATATACATTCAAAACTCTAAATTAACAAAGAAATATGCTGAGTAACAGTCATATTATCTATGTGGGGTCTATACTAAAGTCTTTTCTATCCATTTGTTATTCATGTTTCCTGAAATAGTTTGAGTACCATCAGACATATTCATAGTGTGGATTTTGCTACTTTGATGGGGTTTTTTTTAAACCTAGTTTTAATGTAGATTTTGTGCTAATTCAGAGGAGTCCGGAGATTTTTTTCTTTATGTCAGCAAATCCCAAGTGCTTAGACTCAGGGCTGAAAACCACAAAATTTGGTACAGAATAAATGTGAGAAAGCATTTGACAGATCAAATATAATGTTGGTTAGTTAAATTTTTTTAATTGGATGCCAGCCTTACTCTTTAACGGGGCAATGAATTAGTACTTTAGTCCCTTCAAACTGATGGGGGACTCATTTTTAGTGGCCAAGCTCCCATATACATTGGATCACACTTCTTTTGAAGAAACCTCATGAGCCCAATTCTTCACAGAAACACAACACCCAAGTAATCTGACAATGTGTTATGTTCCTTAACCATAAATTTTGCTTTGCCCTGCAGTGTGGTATTTGTTATGCATAGTGCACAGAGAAGAGGCACGAAAGGGTGAAGGTTCACTCAAATGGGGCAGTGGAAAGCAAGTTGTTGTAATTTTGGAAAAGTAGTTTTAGACTCCAGGCTGCAGACTGGTCGGTTATCTTTACTTTTTTTTGTTTTTATTGGGGGCAGGTTTCTTTCCTGTTTGTCAGTATTATTATCATTTTGGAAAAGGTGCATTTGTAGTCTTAAAATGCACAACATTTGCAAATTATTAGACTATTTATAGCATGGTACAAGAAAATTAAAAATGAATTACCATCCAAATGATGCCATCATAAAAACGCATTCATGATTTGTCATTCATTAATATTGTATTAATTCGTTTTTGAAACCCACACCACCACAACAATATGGATTTATGAGAAGAAGCCTTCCATTTTTTAAATATTGTTGTCATGTTTCCCTATGATTGGCTCAGCTGGTTCAAAGCAGTGAGACCAATGATGTTATTGGCTAACAGTGTACTTATTAATCACCACACCCTGCAATTTGAATCCCTGTTAAGCCAGGTCTATTGCAAAAAACATTGCACTTATTGGTGTGCAACACTGATGGAAAACGGGCCCCTTCTCCACTATACCTCTGTCAATCTGAATGAGAATATCCTGACATAATTACATCAGAAAGTAGTATGCAGTGTAATGAAGGCTTCCATCAAAGAGAAACTCCCATGGCAGCAGAGGAGATAGACGGAAACTTATGCCGATAAATCTGCTTAAATGTAATATCGCTGCTTTGAGACTGTGTGCAGTGCAATGTGCCAGGGTGCCATGGCTGTTTTCAGTTATTCACTGTGATTTAAACTGTGAATGTGTGTGTTTGTGTGTGTGGTTGTACAAAAGCAGGAGAGCAGCTAAACAGACGCAGAGGCGGACAGACATTCCTACATCCAGCTAGAACAGGGTCACCGTGTGTAAACTTTCAACCAGCTACTGCAGCAGTAATAACTGAACTTAACATTCAAGGTGCACTGCATCCCTGTTGACTGCATTTTATAAGTTCATTCCACAATCAGCTCATAATTGGCAGAGCTAATGAAGGAGCAGTGAAACATAACACAAGCATCATTCATTCAGGGGGCCAGGGAGTTATTATGGTGAGGTAAGGAGGTCTCTGCAGGTTAAGATAAATCTGATCCTGTTATTTTATGATTATAATGAGAAACATTGATCTGGCATAAACCATAGGAACATAGAGATGCTGAGATGATTACATGGTGACAAATAACTCATCAGACTGATCAAATCCAATTTTGGCATGTTTTCTTGTTCCATGATGAAGAGATCACATCAATACAGATAAGGAACTTATATTAAAGCTGAAGTAATCTAAGTTTTATATGTATAATAGATTAAATGTCTATGTAAATTATATTGATTTGGCTTTCTATTCAGAATAACCTCCGCTCTAACCTGGTTTCAAGCAGAATGCAGCTGTTGTCAGTGACGTTAAAGTTCAGTTAAAGGAGAGACAATATTGAAGTTACGTTCATCATCCGAAGACAAACAGATTTCAAAGAATGCTCATGTTGCTCTGTGTCGCCAAATCCCATTTTAACTTAAGGAAATAATTTGTCAGTGCCGTTTTAGAACAATATTCCCTTTGAGACTGCTGCTCATGATTTAATAGTCAGGATGATAATTTGTATTTTTTCTTGGCTCTGCTTTAAAGTAATAAAATCAATACAAATAAACAGGTAGATTTCAGTAATGTCAATGCCAAGCCGAAAAAGTCTCTGAATGCCATTTGAGATTCGATCTTGTCATGTCTGATTTCGTATCACGGAGCAAAGATCAGACCACTAGTCCCTCCAAAGTGACAGCGTACAATTCATCATAGTAGCCATCAGTCATTTTGCATTGGTGCATTCAGAAGAGATCCAGTCACTACAGATTACACATTTGACTGTATGCAATGAGTTATGGGAAAGGCAGCCTGTATAAAAATTTTAAATCAAAATCTTTGTCATTTCTGATTTATCATGTAGCCTACCATATCAATCACAAGTCATTCTTTGCATTATATCAGGGAGAGAACTAACTAATGTGAGTAGAAATGTAATTTTTTATCAATAGAACAATCAAGAAAATTGACTTACAAATACTGTCATTATCAGCTATTCTGTCTGTTTTGTTTGAGTTTGAATAAATAGAAAAATAATGAATAATCAATTGATAAATTGTTATTTGATCCAACCAACACTCACTTCATAGAGAAAAGCAGCAACAAGCTCTCACTGGAGAGGCTACAACCAAATGATGTCAGTGCTTTTGATTGAAAAATGTAAGCAAATAATTAATCAGCTGTTCAAGTTGTTGACAGTATTTATTAATACAACTACTGATTCAGTGTGACAGTCATGGTTAGATGAAGTAAACCCAGAATGGCTTCAGCTTATACTTGAAAGAGATTTGTAGAGAAGGATATCTAATCTGGTTCTGTATTCAACCTGCAGTTTGTTTGAACATGAACATCAATGAACCAGCAGATCTGATGACTTAAGTTTGCTAATGAAGTGTGTGTACTCACCAACAGCGTGGGCAGCCCAGCCACAACAGCGTACAGCAGGATGGGTGGGACGGCGCTGCTGTCCTCCGGTCCCAGGTAAGGTTTGGTGTAGGCGGTGTCGTAGCAGAAAAAGCCCTGCACGTGCACGCTGAAGGTGTCGGTGTACTCGAAGTAGTAGGCCAGCATGACAGTCCCGGCCATGATCACCAGCTGGAAGTACAGCATGATGCAGACAGAGAGCGAGAGACATTTAATTAGAACAAAGCCTTTTCTCTCTCTCTCTCTCTCTCCTACCCAGCCTCCTCCTCCTCCCCGGCGGTACCGACTCCTGCTGACCGGCTCATGACGGCTCGGCTTCACGCAATGAGCTGCTTTCTGATCGCTGTGGAGGCTCACTTGCCCTGGCTCCCTCCTCTCCCTGCTGCTGCGACTACAGTCTGCGTGTGTGAGTGTGTATGAGTGAGAGCAAGAGCAAGAGAGAGAGAGAGAGAGAGAGAGTAAGGCAGAGGGAGGGAGATAGAGTCGGTGTGTGAGCCTATGTGTGTGTAAGTGAGAGAGACAGATTAGAGGGACATGTGAGCAAATTGGAGGACTGACAGCTCCCTCTGTGTGTGTGTGTGTGTGTGTGTGTGTGCGTGCGTGAGTGTAAACTGGACATAGAACCAAAGCATGTATTGCCATGTTTAACCAATTTAGGAGAGAAGCAGAAGGAGATAAAAAAAGAATGAAGGATATGAGAGGGGGAGGGTGAGAGCTGTAGACGTCATACGAGGCTCGACCACTGGCAGAGGCTAAAGCTCTCTTCTCTACATTAGGCTCATATTTCATCAGAGAGAAATGAGAAAAGGCTGCAAGCAAGTTACATGAAGTAGGCAAGTGTTAGTTATTTCATCGCACTGAGAGAAGCCCGAGTTCACCGTTCATTCTCTTCATTATCACTGTTATAGGATTGCTTTACATTTTTCAAGTCTGTCTATGAACACATGCTCATGTATGCAATTGAAACTGTTTTGCATGTTGTTTCACATGCTATAATCATTCCCTCTTATCATAATGACAGGAAAGAGAGCCCCTTCAAATATATTCTATTGTAGATCAAAGAGAGCAAAGTACACAGTCCTCGTACAATGCAAGAATACCTGTAAAAATGGTAGCTAAAGCTTTTCATCAGCTTTCATCAGTCTGCGTTAACTGAATCAAGTTGGTCACTTACCAAATTTTACCAAAACTTATCAAGTTTTTGCACAAAACTACCTCTATGTCAGAATCCCAATTCTTAATTTCTACAATTCTGAATCGATTTTAAACTTCAAAAAATTGATTTTTATAAACTTTTTTTTTTGGAAAGTAAATGTTCAACATCAGCCAGTTTGCACCAATGACTGTAAGGACGACACATCTCCATCTGCTCTAGCTGTACGGAATTGATGCCAAAATAGCCCCTGTCATAGGCGCTGCCATCATTTGGAGCAAGAGTTGCGCAGTAGAGATCGGCGGGTCAAAAATACATTGTCTTTTGTCTTAGGTTTGCCACTGTGTATCTACCATATTGTATCAAATATAAAAGCTGCAAAATCTTGAACACATTTTACTGTGCATATAATAATTTGCCACTGCGGTTTTCTTAGCACACAGCAGACTGGAGTAAATCCTGAAATAAGCACCCCTTTGTAACAAATAGGGCACTGATTGTGAATTGGGAATCGGTTTGAATCGATTTTGGATCGAATTGTGACCTTAAGAAATAAATTGTGAGATTTTTAAAGATTCACACCCCTGGTAATCATGGCGAAAGAGGTTTGTACTAAAACTAAATTTTTGCGATGCAAACCGCTTGCTGCTGTGTCAATTGCATAAAAGAAAGAAACCCTGTTTTTCAAATTCCAGTTTTTCTTCCCCAATATTCCAGGTTATGTATGCATAACATTCTCTGCCAGACAGTTTCAGATAAGAGCAAACATAGACCACTATCCATGCACCCTGCAAGTTCCAAAAATGATTAGGGATCCCTGTTATTTTGGATTTTCCCCAAATTCCGTAGCCCAAACTCCATGTTATTTTTTGCCATACTTCCACAAGACACTTCTGCTGTGTGCACTCCTCTATAATTTTTCTAATAAGCCTTCAAACTTTAAACTTCCTGAGATGTCTAAATGGTTGCATTATGCTAAATACCCACCACTAGCTCTGAAGTTATTTCTATTTTCTTTTTATTTATTTAATTCCCTCGTACTGATGCAGTGCCTCCATTCCCCACATGGATCATTGAAGCTTCATCTTATTTCATACCCCACACTCTATCTCTGTCTCTGTCTTGGAACACCGGAAACACATTTATCTGCTTTACTGATACGCTGAAATCCATAAGTGAAGGCTGTCAGAGGAGACAGAAAGATGGATTGAGAGGGAGAGGCAAACAGAGATGGAGATAAAGATGGAGATCCAGAGGGTGTGTGGACTCAGGTGGGTACACTCTGACAGCTCTGAGTAATGGTTGTCATTACAGTGTCACTTTGTCATCAGCCGACATTTGAATAGTAACTAGGCCAAATTTATATGTTGCTGGTTTCATGCTCAAACATACAAGAGATGTTTAATGATGCATGTTTTCAACCTCATAATGCTACAAGAAATTAGTAGCTTAGTTACTTACAGTAGGCATTTGTCAATTTGACTCCAGTGTTATGAGGCTTATAGCTGTATAAGTAAACTCTGGTGTTATGATCATGAAACCTTACAGGAACCTTACCAGGAAGCACTTCTTGGATGTTTTGCAACAATTTATGGAATTATCTGCTTTCTCTTATGTTTTGAATTGAAAACATAATTGCATAATGTACAATAGAATTACAAACTCCACCTCAAGGCGTTTCTGAGATATCGTGTTCACAAGAATAGAATGCACATGAGGTCACAGTGACCTTGACCTTTGACCACAAAAATCTAATCAGTTCATCCTTGAGTTCAAGTGTGGCACAATTGGGCCACATTTGAAGAAATTCCCTCAAGGCGTTTTTGAGATATCGTGTTCAAAAGAATAGAATGGACATGTTTGTGCCAACTTTAATCATAATTAGTTAAAGAATTCTGGAGATATAACCAGAAAGGTGTTTTGGGAGATCAGTGAGCTTGACCTATGACCACCAAAATCTAATCGCATCATTCTTGAGTCCAAGTGGACAATTGTGCCAAATTTGAAGAAATTCCCTCAAGGCGTTTCTGAGATATAATGTTCACAAGAATGGTACGGGGGTACGCACGTACGGACGGACAGACGGACAACCCGAAAACATAGTGCCTCCGGCCTAAAGAGGCCTAAAAATGTGATATGTTGCAGTTTTTACTGTATAATTGAGAGAGAAAACAATACATTTTGACAGGACAAGTGTCGACAGCCACAATAGCAGCTAAATAGTTAGATAATGAGCTAAATGGTAATACTGCAGCCCCCCTTCAGCACTAGGCAGTTAGGCTGATGGGGATGTATTTAGTTTTACAGATATTTAGTTATTATTGAATCTGAAAACCTCACAAAAATATTAAACTACAATTTTTTTTCCTTCAAAAAATAATAAATCCATTATTGTATCCCCCTAACCATTGCAATGAATAATGCACACTGGGAAGTGTCTACTAGAGAATGTGTTATGATTGCCATGTCTGTCAACATATACAAAGTCAGGAAATATATATTATTATGTAATAATTAATAAGCTATATATTCCATATATATCGAATATATATTCTTCGAAACTTTTACATATTTAAATTAATTTCAGTTATTGTCACAGAACAGAGCTTTTAATCCAGCTGCAGCCGTTTCGGAGAAAGTTGGCCAAAAAGAGATTCACAGCCTGTCACTCCTGTGACACTTCATATCCATCCATCGATTATCTTCCGCTTATCCGGGCCGGGTCGCAGTGGCCACCTACTCAGTAAGGTGACCCAGGCGTCCCACTCCCCAGCAACATTTTCCAGTTCCTCCTGGGGGATTCTGAGGCGTTCCCAGGCCAGACGGGATTTATAATCCCTCAAGCGAGCTCTGGGTCTGCCCCGGGGTCTCCTCCCCATCGGACGTGACCGGAAAACCTCCAAAGGGAGTTGCCCAGGAGGCATCCTAACCAGATGCCCGAACCACCTCAACTGGCTCCTTTTGACACGAAGGAGAAGCAACTCTACTCTGAGCTCCCCCCGGATCTCCGAGCTCCTGACCCTACAGCTAAGGCTGAGCCCAGACACCCTCCGAAGGAAACTCATTTCGGTCGCTTATATCGGCGATCTCATTCTTTCGGTCACTACCCAAAGCTCATGACCATGGGTGAGGGATGGAACATAGATCGACTGGTAAACAGAAAGCTTTGCCTTCTGGCTCAGCTCCCTCTTCACCGCCACGGTCCGATATAACGCCTGCATTAGTGCTGATGCTGCACCGATCAGCTTGTCAACCCTCACTCATGAACAAGACCCCGAGATACTTAAACTCCTTCGCTTGAGGCAAAGACTCACTCCCCACCCGGAGGATGCAATCCACCGGTTTCTGGCAGAGAACTATGGCCTCAGACTTGGAGGTGCTGACTCTCATCCCAACCGTGTCACACTCGGCTGCAAACCGCCCTAATGCCTGCTGGAGGTCCCAGCTTGATGAAGCCAACAGGACAACATAATCTGCAAAAAGCAGAGGTGAAATCCTGAGGTCCCCAATCTGGAAACCCTCCTCCCCCCGGCTGTGCCTTGAGATCCTGTCCATAAAAATCACAAACAGCATCGGTGACAAGGGACAGCCCTGGTGGAGGCCAACACACACCAGGAACATGTTTGACTTTGTGCCGAGAATGGGGACACGGCTCTCACTTTGGTTATACAGCTACCGGATGGCTCGTATCAACAGCCCTGGTACCCCATACTCCCGCAGTACTCCCCACAGGACCACCCGGGGGACACGATCATAGGCCTTCTCCAAGTCCACAAAGCACATGTAGACTGGATGAGCAAACACCATGCCCCCTAAGCAGCCCTGCCAGGGTAAAGAGCTGGTCCACTGTTCCACGGCCAGGTCGGAATCCGCATTGTTCCTCCTGTATCCGAGGCTCGACAATCGGCTGTAGCCTCCTCTCAAGCACCCTGGAATGAACTTTACCCAGGAGGCTGAGTAGTGTTATACCCCAATAGTTGGGACACACCCTCCGGTCCCCCTTTTTAAAAATGGGAACCACCACCCCAGTCTGCCATTCCACAGGTACTGTCCCAGACCTCCTTGCGACATTGAACAGGCCTGTCAGCCACAACAGCCCAACAATGTCCAAAGCCTTTAGCATCTCAGGGCGAATCTCATCTACACCTGGCGCCTTGCCACTGAGGAGCTTCTTGACTACCTCAGCGACCTCTGCCACAGATATAGATAAGGTCCCCTGGACCTTCAGACTCTGCCTCCTCATCAGAGGACGTTTTGGCTGGGTTCAGGAATTCCTCAAAGTGTTCCTTCCACCGCCTGACAATATCCTCAGTCCGGGTCAGCAGTTCACCACCCCTGCTGAAAACAGCTTGAGCCAGTCCCTGCTTCCCCTTTCTGAGTCGTCTAATGGCTTGCTAGAACTTCTTTGAGGCCAACCGAAAGTCCTTCTCCATAGCCTCTCCGAACTCTTCCCACACCCGGGTTTTTGCTTCCACAACCACAGAAGCTGCAGCCCTTCTGGCCACTCTGTACCTGTCTTCTGCCTCTGGAGACCCCTGGGCTAACCAAGTCCGAAAGGCCTCCTTCTAGCCGCTTCCACAATGGAGGCTTTGCATACGGCCCATTCGGATTCCATGTCCCCAACCACCCTCGGGATGCAAGAGAAATTCTTCCGGAGGTGAGAGTTGAATACCTTGTGGACAGGGGTCTCCGCCAGACGTTCCCAGTTCGCCCTCACTACACGTTTAGGTTTACCAGGTCTGTCCTGCAACCTCCTCGGCCATCTGATCCAACTCACCACCAGGTGCTGATCAGTTGACAGCTCTGCTCCTCTCTTCACCCAAGTGCCCAGAACATGTGGCCACAGGTCGGATGAAACGACCACAAAGTCGATCATTGATCTACGGCCTAGGGTGCTCTGGTACTAGGTACACTTATGAGCAGCCCTATGTTCGAACATGGTGTTTGTTATGGCCAATCCATGACGAGCACAGAAGTCCAATAACAAGACACCACTCGAGTTCAGATCGGGCAGGTCGTTCCTCCCAATCACCTCCCTCCAGGTTTCTCCATCATTGCCCACATGAGCATTAAAGCCCCTGGAAACCCAAATCCACAAAATCCTTCTCACTATGCAATTTAAAGTCTTATGTACATACTTGTAAGCATGTTAAAAGTTTTAGAAATTACTTTTAATCCAAACTGGAGTTCTTACTTTGCTAACTTCCCTGACGCTGGGGTTAAATTAGGCGTGGTCAGTGAAGATATTTATGTCGTCATAAATTTTCTCGAACCAATCGTGAAATAATCAACAGCAGTTGCCCCGCCCTCACAGGTGCCATAACACTTCTGGGCTTGCGATCAATCCCTCTCTCTTAGTCTGCGCTAACTCGTGTCCACACACCTTGAACATCTCTGCACATACCTGTTGCAGTTACCTACCTAACGATCGCCTTTTTTCCCCATCATGTCTGTGTGTGCTGTCCCCGGGTGCACATCCACCATCTGAGATGACAACGTGTCATTCTTTATTTTCTAAATGCGGCGGACTTGGAGAAGCAGCAGTGTTTCCGCCACATACATTTAATGAATTGTTGCAGCCACTGCTTCAGAAGTTGTAATTGAACGACTCTTTGGAGAAATCAACAATCGTCCATCCTCTCCTCATTGAGGAAGACCACTAAAACAGTGAACTCGTGAAGTCTTGGCAACCACATAAACAACAGCAGAACCAGTTTACCTCTAACGGCAAAAGAGGGTCCGCTCAGCATCGCTGACATCAGCATACATACGCAGTTCTAATACGCAGTGTAAACAATCCATGTGCCCATATCAGCTGTGCGCTCAGTATCAAACTTTCAGCTCCCTGGCGATCTCCCTCCAGCAAGCTGCACAATATTATACTGAAATGAGGAGATATTGTCTGTCTAATTCCGTACGTCCCTACTGTAAATACATTGATTGTCGCGCTTTAAAAAGCTTATAAAAGGAGATGTCATTTGGTAACGATCGATCGTTTAGATCGCTACGTCATTAATGACGTCCTAGGTGCACACGCGACTCACGTGCTGTTCGAACTGAATTGCGAAAGAGAAAATATGTAACTTTTGTGACTTAATTAAACAGACTGCTGATGAAGACAGTCAACACAGCAGACAAAGAGACAGACAGAAGCGGGGGCGGGGGGGGGTTGAGCGGGGCCAGTAGTGGTGCAGGGAGCGGAGGTGCAGGTGTGTTGGGGGACTGAAGCAAAGTGATCAGATTAAAGTTGTTTGTGAATTAAAACTTAATGAGGTGAAGAAGACAGTACAATTAATGTGTGGAAGTAAGAAATAACCATCTAGAAAGAGGGTTAGTCTAAATGTTATGTGCCTCTCACAGAAATCATTGATATATGAGATTAATTGAAATCAATTCATTACAAAGCCTGTAATTAATTTGATTCATTTTTTTAATCACCTGACAGCCATAGTTTTGATATGGTGTGCACATGCGCACATACCTGGGTGGTACAACACCCTCTACCCTGCTGCTGAAAAAAATCCTAGAGGAAACACTGCTTTCCCATGCGCCATTGTTGTGTTGACAGTTGCCATGAGAACTCGGACAGGCGGACCCCGGCAGGTGTCAATCAACACGGGAGCTGCCACGCCTACACAGTCCTGAGAAATTGTCTGCACAGCCAAACTTGCTGTTTTTCAAGAAGATTTTCTAGTGGTTCTGAACGTTTATTTTCACTCAGATTTTTGTGGATGCTTTATGACACACTCACAACTGATATCATATATGCATTTTTGCTATTTCAAGCTGAGTTTCCAGGGGCTTTAAAGTCCCCCAGTAGAACTATGGAGTCCCCAGATGGGACCCCTTCCAGGACCCCACCCAGTGACTCCAAGAAGGCCACGTACTCTGAACTGCTGTTCGGTGCATAGGCACAAACAACAGTCAGAGCCTTCCTCTCCGCAACTTGCAGTCGCAGATAGGCGACCCTCTCGTTCCCCAGGGAAAACATCAACACAACGGCGCTAAGACGGGGGCTTGTGAGTATTACCCAGTTCTTATATCCCATTCCCAGACAAATACACCGCGTTCCAAATTATTACGCAAATTGTATTTAAGTGTCATAAAGATTAAATTTTTTGTTTTTCAATTAAACTCATGGATGGCATTGTGTCGCAGGGCTCTTTGGATCACTGAAATCAATCTCAGACACCTGTGATAATTAGTTTGTCAGGTGAGCCCAATTAAGGAAAAACTACTTAAGAAGGGCGTTCCACATTATTAAGCAGACGACCATTTCCAAGCAATATGGGAAAGAAAAAGGATCTCTCTGCTGCCGAAAAGCGTGAAATAGTTCAATGCCTTGGACAAGGTATGAAAACCTTAGATATTTCACGAAAACTTAATTTAACTTAACTTAATGATCATCGTACTGTTAAGAGATTTGTGGCTGATTCAGAGCACACACGGGTTCGTGCAGATAAAGGCACAATGAGGAAGGTTTCTGCCAGACAAAAACATCGGATTAAGAGAGCAGCTGCTAAAATGCCATTACAAAGTAGCAAACAGATATTTGAAGCTGCTGGTGCCTCTGGAGTCCCACGAACATCAAGTTGTAGGATCCTCCAGAGGCTTGCAGTTATGCGTAAACCTTCTATTCGGCCACCCCTAAACAATGCTCACAAGCAGAAACGGCTGCAGTGGGCCCAGAAATACATGAAGACTAATTTTCAAACAATCTTGTTCACTGATGAGTGCCGTGCAACCCTGGATGGTCCAGATGGATGAAGTAGTGGATGGTTGGTGGACGGCCACCATGTCCCAACAAGGCTGCGACGTCAGCAAGGAGGTGGCGGAGTCATGTTTTGGGCCGGAATCATGGGGAGAGAGCTGGTCGGCCCCTTTAGGGTCCCTGAAGGTGTGAAAATGACCTCTGTAAAGTATGTGGAGTTTCTGACTGACCACTTTCTTCCATGGTACAAAAAGAAGAACCGTGCTTTCCGTAACAAAATCATCTTCATGCATGACAATGCACCATCTCATGCTGCAAGGAATACCTCTGCATCACTATGGGCATAAAAGGAGAGAAACTCATGGTGTGGCCCCCATCCTCCCCTGACCTCAACCCTATTGAGAACCTTTGGAGCATCCTCAAGCAAAAGATCTATGAGGGTGGGAGGCAGTTCACATCCAAACAGCAGCTCTGGGAGGCTATTCTGACATCCTGCAAAGAAATTCAAGCAGAAACTCTCCAAAAACTCACAAGGTCAATGGATGCAAGAATTATGAAGCTGCTATCAAATAAGGGGTCCTATGTTAAAATGTAACTTGACCTGTTAAGATGTTTTTGATTGAAATAGCTTTTGATTTCAGTAAATATGACCTCCTAATGCTGCAAATTCAAAAGATGAGCATTTTCAGTTCATAACAAACTATAAAATGTTATAAAACTCTGTCGTGCGTTTTTTATTTTTGAAAAATACTGTTATCATTGGGAGGTTTGTTCAATAACATTCGAATTCATTAAACTAACGGTTGATGACTTGAAAATTATGCTGACTGTCATTTGCATCGACTATTTAGGAAAATCTGAGAAAAATATCATTTGCATAATAATTTGGAACACAGTGTAATATATACTGTAGTGTACATACATACATACATACATACATGAATACAGACAGATAGACAGACAGAAAAACATACATATATGGACATACATGAAGTAACTCACAGACATACATATAGAGAAACATTTAGACATACAGACGAACAGACAAATAGACAAAAAGACATACACAGACACAGACACAGACAGACACAGACAGACATATAGACAAACATATAGACAGACATATAGACACACAGAGGGACATATAGACCGAGACAGACATGTATACAGACACACACAGACATAAAGACAGATAAAGACAGACACACAGACATAAATATAGACAGACATAGAAAGACACAAAGAGAAAGACATACATATAGACAGACATATAGACAGACAGACACAGAGATAGACATACAGACAGGCACATACATATAGAGCGGGGGTGCCCAATATGTCGATCGCGATCGGCATTTTCGGACTGTTCATAAAAACTATGACACCGACTTGCCTCCGAAAAGCGTGCTGAGAAGGAGAAAGGTGAAGGAACTAAAATCCCAGTTGTCCGGACAGCAGTCATTTTTCTCACAGCTAACTTCAAAAGCGAAGGCAGCCACCGAAGCATCGTTCCGGGTGAGTCACTTCATCGTTAAGAACAAGAAGGCCTTCCAAGATGGAGAGATGATAAAAGAGGCATTCGTTAAAGCAGAGACTTTAAAAACAAACCAGACATACTGTCTTCGATCAAAGCTCTCCAGCTGTCAAGAATTACAGTTACACGGCGCACTGAAGCCATGGCCGAGGATTTGACCCAGCAACTTTGGAAGGACATCGCAGATTGCGAGTATTTCTCACTGCAGTTGGACGAGTCTACAGACGTGAGTGACATAGCCCAGTTGTGCATTTTTATTCGGATGGTTTTTACTGATATGACTGCAAAAGAGGAGCTGTTAACAGTACTGTCCATGAAAGAACACACACGAGGAGCGGACATATTTCAGTCTTTCAAAAACTTTATCGAGAAAACCCAGCTCCCAGTGTGCAAATTGGTGTCCATCACCATGGACGGAGCGCTCGGATGGTTGGCCGCTCGGATGGATTTATTGCCAAGTGCAGGGAGGACGATGCTCTCCCGGACTTCCTCAATTACCACTGCATAATACACCAACAATCGTTGTGCGCAAAAATGCTCAACATGAAAGAGATAATGGATGTGGCAACGAAGATCGCCTGTTCTATTTGCGCCAGATATCTTCAAAGACGGCTGTTCCGTGCGCATCTGGAGAAGGCTGACTGCGACCACTCTGAGTTGTTGTTGCACACTGACATGAGATGACTTAGTCGAGGGAAATTCCTGCAAAGATTTCGAGAGCTCTGTCCGGAGATTAAGGAGTTTTTCCGTGTAGCTAAACATGCAGAATACAACCAACTAAATGACGATCAGTGGCTGCTAGACTTGGCATTTTTAACCGATCTGACCAACATGTTGAATGACCTTAATCTAGAGCTGCAAGGAAAAGACAAAACCGTGATCAATATGATCAGCTCAGTTAATGCTTTCAAACGAAAAATGCGACATCTCTCCTCAAAGCTGCAGCACCATGATTTGGCAAACTTCTGGAACCTCGAGTCAGAGCTGGAGATGCAAGGGAAGGCCTGTGTGCAGCTTGACTACTACAGACTACTACACAGAGCAGATTGACAATTGTCTATCAGAGTTTGACAGACGCTTTCAAGACTTTGCATTACTCGAGCCAATCGCTACATTCATGTGCTACCCTTTTCAGGAAGATGCTGAGGTTGATTCACTCGCATCAAAAATTGCAACACTGTTTCACCTGAACTCTTCTGGAGTGGAGGATGAGATTTTGACACTACAGGCTGACATTCAGCTGAAGTCCAGGGCTCATGGACAGTTCTGGAACTTACTCACAGAGGAAAAGTACCCCAACATGAGGAAATGTGCTACCTCCTTGACTGCGTTATTCGGCTCCACTTATTTATGTGAGTCAGCCTTTTCCCACATGAAGATCGTTAAGTCCAAGTACCGTTCCACCATGACTGATGATCATTTGGAAGTGTGCTTGAGGCTGGCTATCAGCAGCTACTGTCTGGACTATGCATCCCTTGCTGATTCCATTCAGTGCAAGTCATCAGAGTGAGGTAAAGACAAAAAATGCACAGAGTTGTATTGTGCAATATGGGTTCATGCAGTTATGCAAGGTACACCAACATATATTGTACATATATAGAATTCTCAATATATTTATAAATAAATATATGTTTTGCATTTTTATAGTAGGTAGATCATTTTGACTTGGTCATTTTATAAGTAGCTCGCAGGCTGAAAAAGTGTGTGCACCCCTGGTCTAGACCATGGCAAAGATGGAGTGCAGTATTGCACCAGCTCAGCAGATTTGAGGTGGACAGGTGCATTAAGCCTAAGAACTTTGGACTTGTAAGGACTGCTGAGCTGCATCACTTCTGTGATGCGAGTGAGTCAGGAAATGGGACTGTAACCTACCTCAGGCTGACAAATGAAAAAGAAAAAAATCGCCTTTGTACTTGGGAAATCGAGAGTAACTCCATTAAAACAGATCACCATTCCTAGGCTTGAGCTTGCAGCTGCAACGCTTGCAGTTAAAATGGATCGGATGTTAAAAAGGGAACTACACATACAGCTGCAGAACTCGGATAGCACATCAGTGTTAAAATAAATTTACAACCAGACAAAACGATTCCACACTTATGTTGCAAATAGAATTGCAGTGATTCATAACCTCTCTCAGGAAAAGCAATGGAGGCATGTAAGTTCCAGGGACAATCCAGCGGATGATGCCTCACGTGGACTGCACATAGGACCCTTCTTGGATTCCACAAGATGGCTGAATGGCCCAAACTTCCTGTCAAAAGAGGAACCCGAATGGCCACTAGTGCCAGAAGATCTTGGTCACATCCCTTCTAGTGATCCAGAAATAAAAAAGGACATCACTGTAAATAGCTTGAAAATAGAGCATGATGCAACTAGCAACCTGATTGAATACTACTCCTCGTGGAAAAAATTACAGAGAGCTATTGCTTGGATGTTGAAACTGAAAAAAACTCCTGCTTCTTCGAAGTCAGAAGGTCAAGGTTATTACCAACGGCAAAATGATGGAAGGACAGCCAGGATTAACTCTGGAGGATCTGAAAGAAGCTGAAAAATCAATCATTTTCTATGAACAAAAGCGCTATTTTGATTCTGAATTTACCAGCTTAAAAAAAGGTAAATCAGTTAAAATGGACAGCTCCATCTGCAAACTGGATCTTGGAGGATGGATAAGCAAAGCAGCTATGCCAGTGAGCTTGAAAAATCCAATAATTCTTCCCAGGGATTCACATGTATCCAAGTTGATCTTGTGTGATATCCATCAGCAGGTAGGGCATTCAGGAAGGAACCACATGCTCTTAAGACTAGGCCAGAAATACTGGCTACCTTCTGCCAACTCTTCTGCCAGGAAGATTATAAAATCTTGTGTTTTTTGCAGACGTATGCAAGCAAGAGTTGGTGAGCAGAAAATGTCCGACTTACCAGAAGATCGTGTAGCTCCTGATCTTCCACCCTTCTCTCATGTGGGCATTGATTACTTTGGACCAATTGAAGTTAAAAGAGGTCGATCACATGTGAAACGTTGGGGGGTGATATTTACCTGCCTGGCATGTCAAGCTCTTCACCTAGAAGTGGCCAGTTCTCTAGATACAGACTCCTGCATCAATGCCATCCAGAGGTTTTTATGTCGGAGAGGGCCAGTACTTACTATCCGAACAGATCGTGGAACCAATTTTGTGGCTGCTCAAAAGGAACTAGAATCCGCTTTGATACAGCTTGACCACCAAAAGATTCTGGATGCCCTGCTGTCAAGTCAAGTCAAGTGGTTGTTCAATCCCCCAGGTGGAGCCCACTTTGGAGGAGTGTGGGAAAGATTGATCAGACTTGTGAAAAAAGTACTAATATCAGTTTTGAAACAGCAAATTATGGATGATGAAATGCCGCAAACGGCTCTATGCGAGGTTGAATCGATTCTAAATGACAGACCTATTACAACCGTGTCTACTGATCCCAATGATCTGGAGCCCTTAACACCGAACCATCTGCTGCAACTGAAGACCAAAACCCTCCTGCCACCTGGACTCTTCTCCAAAGATGATCTCTACACCAGAAGGAGGTGAAAACATGTGCAGTACCTTGCAAACCTGTTCTGGCAAAGGTGGACTAAGGAATATCTGTCACTTATGCAACAAAGGCAAAAGTGGATCAACACAAGAAGAAATTTGAAAGTGAATGATGTTGTCATCATTGTGGATGAAACTGCACCAAGGAACTCATGGCCTCTGGGTCGTGTAGTAAGGACCTTGCCTGGGCCCAAAGGACTTGTGCGAAGTGTTCTCATCAAAACAAAGACCAATATTCTGCAAAGGCCCATTGGCAAGCTCTGTTTGCTCCTAGAATCTGAGGATTGAGCCAACAGTTTGACTTTCTCTCCCCAGCCCCTTGACCATTATGCATGCATGAAAACACAAACATGGCCCTACACACATACTTACCTACACTCTTACCTTAACATGCATATATGGACTTTTTTCTTGCACCATTTTTTACACTCTTTGATCGATCATTTCCTACCCTATAGACTATAAATTGCTATTGCACAACCATGGACAAAGCATGAACTTTGGGGGTAATTATGCAGGGATTATGGAATTATAATGATATGTATATTGATATGTGAACGTATAGAATGTGATTTCATGTAATGAATTGAAAGTTCATAATATGTACATTCTTTATGCTTATTCCTATGCATGTGTTCTCTGGCTCCATTGAATGATATTGTTGTAATTGTTTTGCTGTGGCGTCTACAATTAGGGGCCAGTATGTTGGAACCAGATTGATAGTGCTGAATTACGAAAGGAACAATTATAAGTAATAAATAAATGTACAACTAGACAAAACGATTCCACACTTATGTTGCAAATAGAATTGCAGTGATTCATAACCTCTCTCAGGAAAAGCAATGGAGGCATGTAAGTTCCAGGGACAATCCAGCGGATGATGCCTCAAGTGGACTGCACATAGGAGCCTTCTTGGATTCCACAAGATGGTTGAATGGCCCAAACTTCCTGTCAAAAGAGGAACCTGAATGGCCACTAGTGCCAGAAGATCTTGGTCACATCCCTTCTAGTGATCCAGAAATAAAAAAGGACATCACTGTAAATAGCTTGAAAATAGAGCATGATGCAACTAGCAACCTGATTGAATACTACTCATGGAAAAAATGTGTTGTATGTAATGTAATGTATGTTGGAACCAGATTGATAGTTTTGAATTAAGAAAGGAACAATTATAAGAATAATATTTGGGTTAAATGATTATAATTTGAATGATTGGATATTATTATAATTATTGGTTTAACTCTGGTTACTTACCTTTGTTTGATAATTTAGGAGATAGAAACCTACCTGATACTTACCTGATCTCTGGGGGTGTGTGTGTGACGTATTCGCTCCTCCTGGATCCTGCGTCCTGAGAGCGCTGACAGGTGGCTTTAAATTATGTGTGTGTTCTGTCCATTGGAGGTTAGATGGCGGAGAGCAACAGTTTTCTGACCACATCGCTAAGTAAATCCTGTGTTTGATTATGCTTCATTTTTGTTGGAAAAGTCAACCGGAGTTTGTCGTGAATAAATTATGTTTCGATTATTGCATCCGATATCTCCGTGCGTGCTTTATGTAAAAGTGTGTGTCAGTCACTCCTCACCTCACCTCAGGTGGCTAAAAGAAAAGTTTGATAGCCACTCCAGACATAGAAACAAATAGAGAGACAGTCATACGGACAGACACACATACAGAAATATAGACAAACATATAGACAGAGACATATATAGACAGACACACACACACACACACACACAGACATACAGACAGACACACATACAGAAATATAGACAGACAGAAAGACACACACTTACAATCACACACACACACACACACACACACACACACACACAGACATACAGACAGACACACATACAGAAATATAGACAAACATATAGACAGAGACACAGACAGGCATATAGACAGACATATAGACTGACACATATATAGATAGACAGACACACACACACACACACACACACACACACAGAGACATACAGACAGACACACATACAGAAAGACATATAGACAGACATATAGACGGGCACATATAAGACTGACATAGAAACACAGAGAGACAGTCATACAGACAGACACAGATACAGAAATATAGACAAACATATAGACAGACACATATACAGACAGCCACACACACAGACATACCAACAGACACACATACAGAAATATAGTCAAACATATAGACAGAGACATAGACAGGCATAAAGACAAACATCTAGACAGGTACATAAAAAGACACACAGAGACAGACATACATAGAGACAGCTATATAGACAGAGAGACACAGAGATAGACATATAGACAGACACACAGATACATATAGACAGACACACAGACATATATACAATTAGACAGACAGACAGACAGACACACACACACACACAGATAGACATATAACGGACGGACATATATACAGACATACAGACAGATTCACAAATATACATATAGACAGACACACAGACAGGCATACAGATAAACATATAAACAGACACACAGACAGACATATAGAAATACACACAGACACAGACAGACATATACAGAGACACAGAGATATAGACAAACACACATACACTCATATATAGACAGGCAGACATATAGACAAATAGACAGACAGCCATACAGGCAGACACACAGACATGCATATAGACAGATATATACACAGAGAGACACAGAGATAGACATATAGACAGACACACAGAGATATATAGGCAGACATATAGAAAGACACGTACAGAGACAGACATACATATAGACAAACAGACAGACACATAGCCATTTAGACAGGCACACACAGAGTTAGACGCACACAGAGAGACAGACAAATAGGTATACAGCCAAGTGGACAAACAGACATTTAGACAGACACACAACAGTGACATATAGACAGACATATATACAAATAGACAGACAGACAGACACACACACACACACACACACACACACACACATATGGGCAGACATATAGACAGAAACACAGACAAACATATAGACAGACATACATATAAGACGGACATTTAGACAAATACACAGATTGACATACATATATGTATATAGACAGACACACAGACAGACACATAGACAAACATATAGACAGACACACAGACAGACATATAGGCATACAGACAAATGGACAAACAGACATATAGACAAACAGACATAAGACAAACCTACAGACAAATAGACAGACAGACATTGAGACAGGCACACAGACATATAGACAAACATACAGACAGAAATATAGACAGACACAGACAGACATAGACAGACATACATTCAGACATACAAATAGACACACACACACACACACACACAAATAGACAGACATATAGACAGATAAACAAATAGACAGACACACATACACACACATATTGACAGGCACAGACAGACACATAGAAAAACATATAGATAGACACACAGACAGACATACAAAGACAGACATGTAGACGGACACAGACAGACATAGACAGACATGTAGACAGACACACAGACATACATATAGACAGACAGACATATAGACAAATGTATAGACAGACAGACAGACTACAATGTTGCATGCTTGGCTGGATGGTTCTCTTGGTCCTATAGATGCAATTCAAGGTTAAACTAACAGACAGAACATGGTTGAAAGTTAGGTAGAACAAGGACTCTGTATATGTATAAGTATGTGTATATCTAGATACACTGTGTTATCCCAATGTCGCCATTGTTGCCATCAACATGTTTACTCATGCTGTGACCACACTGAACAAAGTTGAGTGATTCTAAATAAAAATATCAATACTAGACACCTTAAAGATGATGCATACCAAAATTGTTCTTTGTACTAAGATACTTTAATAACCTTTTTTGTCATCCTCCTCTAATGGTGCAACCAGGAAGTAATCAGCTCTGGTCATGTGACAATTTACACTACATATGTGAAACTGCACATATGTTATGTATGTTATGTTTTATTCTTTCAATATTTTCTGGAAATGCATTGATACATCATTCAGTAACATTTTTAGGTTTTTTACTGTCACTACCAATGGGATTAAATGGGTTAAATATTTATGTAATAGACTCATCCACTGATATACGAGGGGAATAAGTACAATTATACACATACTGTTTGCACACACAGATGCACTCATTTTTACACATAAGTGGCGTTTTTGTTACACACAAACACACAGGATCAATCATGCAGAAAGTAGGTTCCAAATCCAGCCAAATTAGCCAGTTTATGTATGCAGTTGTGAGTGTGTGAACACAGTTGAGTCCTCTATAGACCTACAGGTCCATCTGTCACTGTCCCTCTCTTAGCCTATGAGGAGTATCACAGTCACTGCTCTACTGCTGAGGCACAGATCAGGCATCACGCATATGCACACCCTCCAACACACACCGTGTAGCAGTTCACTTTAAGCATAAAATTTACAATGTCAAAATGGTGAATAATCGAAGCAGATGTTTTTCTATTTAATCAATGCCAGTATTCAGTATATTTATTCAATATACACAGAGTCATCAGTGTCTCTAATAAAATAAATAGCTGATCATTTTCTTCAATTTCGAGAGCCAAAATTCAACAGTTAAACTTTCGTAATTCATGTCATCATTAATCTAAGTTGATTAAGTAGCAAATGAAAACGTTTGAAATGCCAGACATCAGACATAGGTACACAATGTGCCACATACATATGTAATCACATTGCATATGTTCTGTTTTGTGTATAAGTTTTATATCAGACATTGTATCTGTATCAGCAGATCAGGACTGGAGCCAAAAGAAATCTCTCTCGATCCATTTATGACCACTATGAGGTTATTTTAAGCAGGAGTAGTGCAAAACGTGCTAATTAGCTAGAACCTTTGTATCTATGAGCCTATGAGTCAGACAGAGTTGCTAAAGCTAGTGGCAAGAGAGAAGGAGAGGGTCTGGCTTTATTTGTGAACCAGAGATGGTGTAATCCTGCTCATGTTGCTTTCAAGGAGAAGATGTGTTGTCCAGATATTGAATTATTGGCAGTTGATATGCGACTATACTGTGTGCCAAGATAATTCAGTCATATCGAAACTGGTGTACATCCCACCCAAGGCAAGTGCTGGGGTTCCATGTGAAGTTCTCCATGAAATAGTTGCCAGGATACAGACTAAACTTTTTTTTTTTTTTTTTGAGGCCATTCTAAACAACACGGATCATTCATTTCATAACGCCTTTATGGACCAAAGTAACAACAGTGGTCGACGGCTCCTCTCTCTTCGCTGCAGGAAGGAGAGATAAAGAAGATCTTTTGTACCCACAGCCATCAGATTTTTTTAAATTCTGCAGTAAATGGTAGACGAGATGCCAGAGAAGTGAATTTCCCTTTGTGGATCAATAAAGTTGTTGTTATTGTTATTGTTAATTCAAGAAAGGCAAGCTTGATATACACCTGAGTAAAAGAAAAAAACCCAAAACAGTATATCACTGTCTCCATTTGCCACCATTGTTATTGGGCTGGAGACCAAAATGTTACAGACAGACATCGCAGGACATAAAAAAGAAAGATTCCACTGGGGGAATTGAAAACATATTTTTGTCTTTTGGGTGAACTGATGCTCTGCAAGGCTCCTAAAAGTAAGGGTTATGAGAGTGTTCAAAGTAAACACAGAGGCAGACCTGCTGGCGAGGTCGGCAGAAGATTCGGCTGCACTGAGAAGCGGTCGTCTGTCTCTCTTGTGAATGCTACATCTCAACTCAACCTGCTGCTGCAGCAACACGTGACCATGGCAACGAAAAACTACAGTGAGGGAAACAATACAGGAGCTGATCTTACTGCTACTGTATGTGAGTGCACTGAATTACACACCTCTTCACAGACAGATCAATATAGTGACTAACAGCAAACAGCCTGTGTTGTACAGTCTGATAGGATCGGAAGGAGCTGCAGTGACTTTTGACGTTACCGGGCTGCAGCTTTAAACAATAAACAAACAAAAATCTTAAACATTATTATAATATGATGTAATGTATAGTTATAGTATCTAGTAGGACACAAAAAAAGCTGCCACAGTGAATATGACATCAGAGCAAAGTATGACAGGCATATTGTATTTGTCTTGTTCGTCTCATAAGAGATTGTTGGCTCTCCTCCCTGAGGAGTGACTAATGAGCTCTGTTGCCTGGTGAATACAGGTGTCCCACTGCACAGCAGCAGCATTAAAGCATGAAAAGACCCCGAGCCTGACACACAAACACTTGTAGTGAACATGAAAGCACAATCAAACACATTTTGACTAAGGCAGTGACTAGTTAAAGTAAGAAAAAAGCACAATTTTAGTCAGTAATATAACAAAACAAAAACCTTTTTGTTCTTAACTGCTCTAACTGTAAACAACGAAGGGCCATTTATTTTCAGTGGAATAAAGGCTTTGAATCCATTTTCCTTTTCAAATAAATATGATTTATTTATAACTGCATCGTTTATGTGTGATAAACATGCCCTTTTTAAAAATCTATCATAAGACTTAAGAGTGATCTTGCCATATTACCCAGGTAAAGAGAGTCAGCCTATGAAAGTGTACAAATGTTTTTAAAAGTCAAAAAACTTACTGCTGAAACTGACACAGGGGAGAGACTAAGACTCTATTTTTGTAGTTTTCAGTTATGATAATAATAATAATTTGTGTATAGTGCATTGACAGAGGTACAAAACGGACATTTGTAGTTAGTTTTATACTGTTCATCTATCTATTATCTCTAAAGTCAAAACAAAATAATTTACAATAATTAGTCAATTTGCTCAATTGAAATATATATACAGTCATGGCCAAAAATATTGGCACCCCTGCACTTCTGTCAGATAATGCACCACTTCTCCCAGAAAATTGTTGCAATTACAAATGCTTAGGTATTCACATGTTTATTTCTTTTGTTTGCACTGGAACAACACAAAAAAGCAGAGAAAAAAAGTCAAATCTGATATAATTCTACACAGAACTCAAAAAATGGACTGGACAAAATTATTGGCACCTTTTCAAAATTGTAAGAAATAATTGTATTTCAAGCATGTGATGCTCCTTTAATTTGCATTTAAACTCACCTGTGGCAAGTAACAAGTGTTGGCAAGATAGAAATCACACTTGCAGCCAGTTAAAATGGAGAAAAGTTGACTAAACCAAAAGAAATAAACATGTGAATACCAAAGCATTTGTAATTGCAACAATTTTCTGGGAGAAGTGGTGCATCATCTGACAGAAGTGCAGGGGTGCCAATATTTTTGGCCATGACTGTATATATATATATATATATATATATATATATAAATAAATCTTATCAAGCATGCTTATTCTAAACTTGGTGCCTGGTGGGACACTGCACATGTGCCTCCTATTTGCATGTTGCCATTGTTGCAAAAAAATAAAACATAACAACTCTGTTAAACACTGTGTTGTAAAAGAGATGTGTATTTACAGTCTTGCATTCTCCTACACCAGTAATATTCCTGGAACACTGACACTCACCTCTGTTCATTCGTATACAAATGTTGTATCTGTGTAGGACATGCAGTAGCTGACATCTTAATTTTCCCTGAGAGGAAGCTAACAGTGTCAGACTTTGAAAGCCCTCGCCTTTGTACGGAGAGAAAGTTATCCAATTACCTCGACACAGAGAGGTTTACAGATTTTTTAAATTAGTGGTTGTCTGATATCAAAAGAGAACAGGTTATTAATAGTTCCAACATGTTAATTGGCCCTTTCACTGGGTCACAAGACTATCATGTACAGACGAGACGGTTCTTTGTATACTGTGTTGTGAAATCAGCCTAAAATATTTCACTCTAAGATATTTTCAAAATATATTAAACCATTAAAAATGAACTGAAATGCTGCCAAGACAACATCACTCTGACTGACTGAGAATCTATAAATAGGCGTGTTGTGGTTGAGATATGAGAAATGCTTACATTGTGTTTTATTGCACCATTATGCCAAAGGCAGCAGTGTGACCCAGATACAGTCAATACCTCACAGAACCAGGCATGCAAAAATACCTTGGCTAACAAGCGCACACATCACTTTGAAATGCATATCAATCTCTCCACAGAGTTTTCTTTTTTTTTACATTAACTCAAGCAACAGCTAAGAGAGGAGCGTGAGGATTTGCTGAGTAAGTGTGGATTATCAGGAATATGCCCCAAATTATATGGCTTTCTGATTTAATTGCACATCAGATTTGATTTCATCATAACGTGTGAATAAAGAGCTCTTATTAACAGCAAAGCAACAGAAGAGAAAACTTCAAAGTAGCATGCTTCAAGCAGCCAAGGCTTATCTGGTATGTCACACTTCATAAGAAATTCATGCAGTGTCTTTCTTGCGACCCGCTGATGTGAGGACTGTTCCTGCAGGCCCATGTTTTTGAATGAAAATAATTGTGGCAGGCATAGGAGGAAGTGGAGATTGAAGGCTAGGGCAGCACTGCAAAGAGGCAGCCATGCAGCTCTGTGTTCTCTACATGCATGAGTCACCAGCTCTCATCAAGAAGAACATACAATATATACTAATATAATATTTAGGTTGTTGCAGGGACAGAAGCAGATTTTTGATTGACACATTGATGTTAAACAGCTATAATTTGTTGTGAACGTGTTAACATAACATTTGATAATTAACCTAAAACAAAGTACGGCTGAGGCTGATGGCAATTCCACAAGTTATTTACAATTCGGGCCAAGAAATTGCATTTCAGCACATCCAAAAGGCTTAAGCTGATGGCTTACACCTACATGTGAGGACATAACTATCTCTACCAGCAAGTGGCAGTACTCTGTCATTAAAAAGGGGAAACCAAAAGACCTTGGATTGCAACAACTACAGTTGTAGTGTTTGCCTTCCATTTTCACACGACAAGTGTTGTAATGTAACTTCTTCTTACCAAGAATGTCTGACAAAAGGTTGAAAATGGGACTTTAATTTTCCGCCCTTGGGGTTTAGCCTGTGGTAGAGAGAGAGGACTAGTTGTTTGCATGCTTTTCTCACTACTATTTCTCTGTGAATGCCTGATTTGCTTAACTGAACAGCAAATTACAGTGTTTCTCTCCTCAATCTCCTGAAAAGTCGCAGGCCAGGGCAGGTTAATGCCATAATTGCAAGACACAATTAAAAAAACAGGCACATAGATGCTCACCAACTGCTCTACATTGGCTGATGGCCAACTGTTGGCCTGTTGCAGGGTCCACAGAAAAGAAAGACATACTCATGGTGGTACGAGAAAAGTCAGGGGATCACCAAGTCAATAGTATTCATCATTTGGGAACAAGATATGTGCAAATCCAACCTTCTACAATACTAAGTGAAAAATTAGACCTTCTGGTGGAACTAAAAATCTTCGGCAAAATTCAGAGGGCCTGATTCTATGAATTTCTGCACTTAAAGCAGTGGTATACCTAAAGCTTTAGAGCTAGTGTGGCTAAAAATAACACATTTATATAAATTAATAAATGTACACACTGTCATCGTTTACAAAATTATAATAGTACACTGACAACCAGTAATGAGTTCTATGATGTTTATTATATGATGCAAACACAAGTTGAATCAAAAGGGCAGGCATAGAAATTAAGTTAATGTTAGTGATTTTGATGCGTTTCTACCTGTGACTCCAGGGTGACTACAGCTGCTGTCCCCTGTGAAGCAGCGAGGTACACATTTTAAACATTGCAGGGGGTGAGTGGCCTTTATTTGTTCATTGCATAAAAAAAGGCAGGTGGCTTATAAAAGCAAGGTAAAAACTATAGGTACTATGGATTTTACATTTAACAAAAAGCATTCCCGAAAAAGTTATGCCCTTTGAGTTACTGGTAGACTTTTAATAGTAATAATACATTTTTATTTTCCCTGGCATTTGCTAAACAGTGACCTTTGGATTAAGCCTAGAAAGAGCAGTGATTAATTTAAAAAAAATAACTACAAATATTATTTGTCTAAAACAGAACATCAGTACAGCATAAAAAAATGTAAAGCTGGCATAAAGTATAGTGCTATGGGAACTTTCCTGAATTTATTAAAATGGCAGGTAATGGTGAGGGAAGTGTCGAATTTGCACTAACAGCAAACCAAGGCATCAGCAAATTAAAAATGGAGCCAATCCAAAAACAGACCCCAAATATTGTGTTATATTGTAGTTTAAGTATGAGAGCTAACCACTGTAAATCCAGCAAAGAAATTGCTGGACAAACTCTGGCATGTGTGCTTTCTCTAGAGAAACCTCTTTCCTGGCGACTGGTGGGCAGATAATTACAAAGTAGATCAAGACTCTCTCTAGGGTTGTTAGTGTTTCAATTAATGATGCATCCAAATGAAGCTTTCGTGCTTCATCAGCTTGCAAGCTTTTTACCTCCCCACACTGTCTCAAAACCACTCACTTCAGCACGAGTGTCAGTTTGTAAGTTTTGCTGCACCACACCAACATGCTTAACTTGAAAACTGTTTTTCTATAGTCTGAATGGGAAAATATGCTCAAGGATTTTGCTGAGCCCAAAATGGAACACACAGGACTTTATTTTTATGCCCGGGCAAAATTGGCAGGGGCACCTCTACAATATGTTATTTTCCTGACTTTGAATAATTTTGCCTGCAGTATCTCCGTCTCTCTCCTGCTCACAAGTGAGTCATTTATTCTTAAAAAAAAAAAAAAACTTAAATTAATAATCTGCCAAATTTCCAATTTTTAGAGAACCTTCCTGTTACTGTACCAAATCTATTTTAACTCTATATTAAAAAAAATACCCTGATCACACATTTGATTGTACAGTGTCACTGTAGAGTGGCAGTAAATACATTTAACTTCCACTGATAGTTAGTATCACAGGAAGAATCAACTGCACATATTAGGAAAAACCTGATCTAATTACAATGAACTGAAATGAAATGAAAAGAGTTCACATATATTATATTAGGTTAATAGCATAACTTAACAGAGAATTTCACCAAGATCACATTCGATATAGCCATTTAAAAAAACTGTTAAACTCAGGTGAAATAAAACATACTAGAAATTCTTTCTACAGGTTATAAACACCAGAGAGGACTGGCTGCACTTTGCCATGTTAATGACCTTAATGAACTTTGTAAGATTGTTCTGTCTCTGGTCAGTCAGGAGAAGGCTTGTTTTGTTTTTATTATGTTTTTGTTAATGTTGAAATTTGCACTTTATTGTCTGTTTTTTTTCCAGGTGATGCATAATGGGATCCCCCATAAAAAGTGCCCATCCCGATACCTGGAAGATGAGTCACTGGAAATGACTCATTTTGACTCTATTTTGACTGTACCTTATCCTGATACCTCACCCAATTCTGAGCCATCATTGATAGCCTAGTTTCTGAGATCAATACTTTCTGTGCTATGAAAAACACAAATGATGATGTCTTGTACAGAGGAAGAGACCAGAAGCTGCAGATAGACAGCCTATGGTAAAATTCTTTGCAGAAGCAATAATACTTGTTTGCTTGAATACCCCATTAGAGCAGTCGTGTAACTTGCTTGAAGCATTGTGGATATATAGCTTGAGTCAAAACAAAAAAGAGAACACCTTTGCAATGTATATTACACTTTAAGCAACAGCTGAGGAACTAGATTGAGATTTTAAACTGTGACCCTTACACAACGTGAACCCCCCCCCCCCCCAAATCAATTGATTCCTGTCCTATATCATCAAGAACATGTGCCAGAATGGTAAGTTATTGCTGTGTCAATTGTTGGCCCCCACAGCTACCTAGAGGGGAAAATATAGGCTGTCTATGAGAAGGAATGAGAGTTGACTATTTATTCCAAGGCAGGGACAAAAAGGTCCTGGCCAAAGGGGAGTCAATGACCTCATGATATTAATGTATGAGCCACAGTCCATCCATTCAACCAATATCTTTCGCTTATCCGGGGCTGGGTCGCGGTGGCAGCAGGCTAAGCAAGGTGACCCAGGCGTCCCTCTCCCCAGCAATGTTCCCAGGCCAGATGGGATGTATAATCCCTCCAGCAAGCTCTGAGTCTGCCCCAGGGTCTCCTCCCAGTTGGACGTGCCTGGAAAATCTCCAAACGGAGGCCCCAGGAGGCATCCAAATCAGATGCCCGAACCACCTCAACTGGCTCCTTTCGATGCAAAGGAGTAGCGGCTCTACTCCGAGCTCCCTCCAGATGTCTGAGCTCCTTACCCTATCTCTAAGGCTAAACCCAGACAACCTTCAGAGGAAACTCATTTAAGCCGCTTGCATCCACAATCTTATTCTTTCAGTCGCTCCCCAAAGCTCATGACCATAGTTGATGGTTGGAACGTAGATCAACTTGTAAATCGAAAGCTTTGCCTTCAGGCTCAACTCCCTCTTCACCATCACAGTTTGGTACAACACCTGCATTACTGCTGATGCTGCACTGATCCGTCTGTCAATCTCCCGATCCATTTTACCCTCACTTGTGAACAAGACCCTGAGATACTTAAACTCCTTCGCTTGAGGCAGACACTCTCTCCCCACCCGGAGGAGGCAATCCACCATTTTCCAGCAGAGAACCATGGCCTTAGACTTGGAGGTGCTGACTCTCAACCTAACCGCTTCAAACTCAGCTGCAGACCGTTCCAATGCCTGTGGGAGGTCCCAGTTTGATGAAGCCAGATGAAATTCTGAGGTCCAGAAACTAGAAACCCTCCTCCCCCTGGCTGCACCTTGAGATCATGTCCATGAAAATCACAGAGTCGGTGACAAGGGACAACCCTAGCGGAGGCCAACACGCACAGGGAACGTGTCTGACTTTGTGCTGAGTATGTGGACACAGCTCTCACTTTGGTTATACAGAGACTGGATGGCTCATAACAATGGCCCCTGTACCCCATACTCCCGCAGTACCCCCCATAGGACCCCCTGGGGGACACGATCATAGGCCTTCTCCAAATCCACAAAACATGTGAACTGGGTGAGCAAACTCGCATCCTCCCCAAGCAGCCCTGCAAGGGTAAAGAGCTGGTCCACTGTTCCACGGCCAGGTCAGAATCCGCATTGTTGTATCCAATGTTCGACGACTGGCAGGAGTCTCCTTTCCAGCACCCTGGAATAAACTTTACCCGGGAGGCTGAGAAGTGTTATACCCCGATAAATGGAGCACACCCTTCGGTCCCCCTTTTTGAAAATGGGAACCACCACCCTGGTCTGCCATTCCATAGGTACTGTCCCATACCTCAACGTGACATTGAAAAGGCGTGTCAGCCACAACAGCCCAACAATGTCCAGAGCCTTCAGCATCTCAGGGCGAATCTCATCTACACCAGGCACCTTGCCACTGAGGAGCTTCTTGACTACCTTAGCGACCTCTGCCAAGGATATAGATAAGGCTTCCCCTGGACCTTCAAACTCTGCCTCCTCCTCAGAGGATGTGTAAGTAGGGTTTAGGAGTTCCTCAAAGTGTTCCTTCCACCATCCGGGTCAGCAGTTCTCCACCCCTGCTGAAAACAGCTTGAGCCAATTCCTGCTTACCCTTTCTGAGTCGTCGAATGGCTTGCTAGAACTTCTTTGAGGCCAACCGAAGGTCCTTCTCCATAGCCTCCCCGAACTCCTCCCACACCCGGGTTTTGATTCCGCAACCACTGAAGCTGCAGCCCTTTTGGCCACCCGGTACCTGTCTGCTGCTTCTGGAGACCTACTTCTTCAGCCTGACAGCTTCCCTCACCGCTGGCATCCACCAGCAGGTTCTAAGGTTGCTGCCATGACAGGCACCGACGGCCTTCTGTCCACAACTCCTCGCAGCCGCTTCCACAAAGGAGGCTTTGAACACGGTCCATTTGGATTCCATGTTGCCAACCTCCCCCAGGATGCAAGGGAAATTCTTCCAGAGGTGGGAGTTGTAGATCTCATGGACAGGGGCCTCCGCTAGACGTTACCAGCTCACCCGCACTACGCGTTTACCAGGTCTGTCCGGCAGCCTTCCCCGCCATCTGATCCAACTCACCACCAGGTGGTGATCAGTTGACAGCTCTGCTCCTTCACCCGAGTGTCCAAAACATACGGCTGCAGATTGATGACACAACAACTAAGTCAGTCATTGATCTGCGGCCTAGGGTGTTCTGGTAGCAGGTACACTTGTGAATCACCCTATATCCGAACATGATGTTTGTTATGGCCAATCTATGACGAGCACAGAAGTTCAATAAAAAGACACCAATCGGGTTCAGATCGGGCAGGCTGTTCTTACTAATCATCCCCCTCCAGGTTTCTCCATCATTGCCCACGTGAGCGTTAAAGTGCCCCAGTAAAACTATAGAGTCCCCAGGCAGAACCTCTTCCAGGACTCCACCCATTGACTCCAAGAAGGCGGCATACTCTTTACTGCTTTTTGGTGCATAAGCACAAACTACAGTCAGAGCCTTCCTTTCTGCAACTTGCAGTCGCAGAGAGGCAACCCTCTCGTCCACTGGGGAAAATGCCAACAAAGGCTTTTGAGTATCCCCACACTCGCCCAGCGCCTCTCACCCTGGGCAACTCCAGAAAAGGAGAGAGTCCATCCCCTCTTTAGGAGTTTGGTTCCAGAACCGGAGCTGTGCGTGGACATGAGCCCAATTATATGTAGTTGGTAGCGCTCCAGCTCCGGTTCCTTCCCTGCCAGAAGGGTGAAGTTCCAAGTACCAAGAACCAGTCTTCGCTGCTGGGGATCAGCACACCAAGGCCCCCGTCTTTGCCTGCCGCCCAGTTTACATTGCACACAGCCCCTACGCCTTTCCCTGCGGTTGGCGGCCCAACAAGGCGGCAGCTCCATGTTTGTTCTTCGGGCTGCGCCCGGCCGAGCCCTATGGATGAGAGGCCGGCCACCAGACGCTCGCCGTCAAGCATCCTCCCCAGGTCTGGCTACAGGTCATATGCAAGAATCCTGTTGGAGGACTTCAGTTTGGTCTTTAAACTGTTATTACAGAAATGTTTTACTCTAGACTGACCCAGCTTACTATGTCAACCCACACCACTTAAGGGATCACAAACTTCCTCCCATCACCATACTGAATCACAAAGTTGCAGCTGCTGCAAACTAAAGGTGTCTTCGTGTGCCTCTGCAGCAGAGCTACTTCCTGCACCAGCTCACTTCAACCTATCAAAGAGCTGCTGATCCTATTTAACAATACTATTATGTCTGTTCTCTGCCCTGTCTAGTATGGATCGCTTTCAGTGCTTTTACAGTTTTGTTTGTAAATAGAACATGAATTGTTACTTTCATGCACATAACAATGATTAACACTCCCTTCCCTTTGTTGTTTTTCTTTGGCCCTTTTTATATTTGTCTGTAGAAGAAAAGTAAAATAAACGTTTAGAAGAATTAACTAATGCCTGTTACAGTGATCTAATAGTTGCTTTTATAAAAAACATTTAGCATAATAATACTGTGATGACAACAAGTAAAGTACTTTGATTCTTACTTAATTAATAATTAGATTATTTTAAAGGTACTGTGATTAAATTTACAGTGCACATACTTCAGAATAACCTACAACTACTTACTAGCTAGTTACTAGTTACTGTTCACTTTGCAGAGTTCATTTCAGAGTGTAAAGCTAAGACTGAGGGGAATGTAATTAGTTCCGCAAGGATTAACATTGTAATCCAAAGTACTTGACAAATTGAAAGCTTGACCTGATGATGGCACCAGATTAAAAGTCAGAGAACCATCAAAGTTATTACATTCACCCTGAGAGGAGGATGAATATGTATACCAATTTTCATAGCAATCTATCAAATAGTAGTTGAGACATTTCACTCTGAACCAAAAATGTCAGTTTGCACGTTGCGCTGAAGCAAGTTAAGTACCACCAAAGTAATCATGAGTCATCCGGTGGGAAACATTGATGTCTGAACCACATAGTATTGCTTGTTTTAGTCTAGACAAAAGTAAAAGGCTGACACATTCATCCATAGCGCTACACTACTAAAAGGCAGGGGGCTATGATATATCCTAAGTGCCCCTATGCACATGACCTGGTCTTTCTGGTCTGGTAAAGTAAAGGATCCCATACGTATCCTATGTCCTACATACGTACACATAAGGACATACAACATATGGCTTGTCCCACAATAGTTTTTGAAATTAAACAATAATTATGTTTTGATACTGGCTGCAGCTCAGACTTTGATGACTGACGTTTGGTATCACAGCTCTTTGGATGTCTGACAGATAAGTCAATCAATGTTATTATATTTTGTATTTGCACAAGTGAAACTTCCAAACAGTGTCAATATGCAAAATCTTAGAATGAGGAGAAAACTTATATGGAGTTGATTATATGGTTCTCATACAATCAACTCTGGTGAAAGGTTAGAATGAGTGCACATATCCGCTGACGTTGTTGTTTGTGATAGCCATGGAGGGCTAGTCTTGGGTTGGCAAAAACAAAGTTTTGCTTACAGTTTTGCTTTATGTTGTTAAAAACACATCCAAATGAGTGGCAAATGAAAAAAGGTGACTCAATTACTGAAAGTTATAGGGAAAGTTAATTGTAATTCAACCATCTTCTTAAACTGATCAAAGATGGTTCTAAGAAGTGTGATTTCTCTCAAAGTTTGATTTGAAATTTGGTCACAGCCCATCAGAAGCTGAGAGCAATCACAGCTCTTCATACATTTTTAAATTTCCATCATCGTCAACCATTCATCCATCTTAACTGCTCATCTTTTGCAGGGTTGTGGGTGGCCAGAAAATATCCCAACAAACATTGGCGCACACCCAGGGCAGGTCACGAAGTCCAGAGAATTTCACTTACTCACTGCAAGTATTCATGCTATAAGAGCATAGTGGACTATCATTTGTTCATGTATGATGTTTGATACGAACATAAATGTCCATTTCCTTTCTGATCATCGCTCTGTATGCTTATAATTCTCAATAACTTTAATGTTATATTCTGTTTTTACAGTGACTGTACATCAAAAATAGCCTCTTGGCTAAGATGCTTTACACAAATATAAAAGTGCACTGTCCTTGTTAAACAATAAACATAAAGACAAATAAATAATACAAATACCGAATAAAACATCTTGATATCTGTTTGCTGTTAAGATGATTTGATCTTGACCAAATAGCTGATGAAACAACACATCTGTTAACTGTCTGCTTTTCTGTTTTTAGAAAGGAGGTGACAGCAGGCCAGCACATGCTCTGCCCTCTATCATTATCAAAGCATTAGCTTTCTAATCCAAACTAATTGTTTCCTCACCCCTCTCAGGAAAAAACAAAGCCATTCGTTGATCACAAGTCAATCTGTACACAAACCCATTCACCAGACCCAACAAGACCCTTATGGGGAGGAAGGAGATGGATGGTTATTACAGTGTGTGCAGCATGGTGCTGCTGTAGAGCCTGGCTTCACATAGCTAGGGTTATACGTTTAGTTTGAGTGAGACGACTATGGCTCTGAATGGAATACAAGTCGTGGCATTCATAATTCATCATTCTGTAAACTTGAATAAGGTTAGGAAGCTGTAGTAAAATATTTTTATTTGAACAAATGCAAATTAGCAAGAGCTGCAACTACAGATGAACATCAATCTATGTGAGTAAATATTCTAGCTGTCCTATAGTTCATGACCAACCTCTCCAAAAAATATTTTCCAAGTATTCTGAAAGTTATGCAACATTTTGCAATAGGCAACTGCAATTGCCACATCCCCTTCTAGGTTTTATCTGGTATGAGCACAAATCCACCCCTTCTCTCACACACACACACACACACACACACACACACACACACACACACACACACACACACACACACACACACACACACACACACACACACACACACACACACACACACACACACACACACACACACACACACACACACACACACACACACACCAATTTCAGTCTCCCTCGGGCTGAATCTGTGACTGCCAAAGAAAGGAAAATTTTTGTGGACCAATCTACCAACAGAGCTGCTGGTTGCAGCTAGAAATCTTTGGGCCCTATTTACACAGCGCACAGTCATGGCGCTAAGTGATTTAGGACAAGTCCAACCCACTTTTGCTAGTTAAAGGTTCAGTAGGTAATATTATTAAACCTAACTTGTTGTCATATTTGTTCTGTCACTTTATCCATGCATGTTCCTCTGGCTCCTCCTACTGCTCCAAATGGCATTTGCAAGAATCCACTGCTCCCGGTCCACAACAACCAATCCGAGCTGTGCAGTCTCTCAGGCTGCTGTCAATCACACACTGCGCAGCAACCCTCCACCGCGAATGCTCATACGGTCAAGCTCAATTTCTTCAGTGTGTGCAGTGTCAGCCAGTTTGTGTCCACAAAAGCTGAAAAAACTGCCCATCCCTCCATTGTAACCTACGGCTTACACTACAAAGACCATTTAACCAAAGAAGACGAATGAGGAAAAGCAAACTGTGTATTTGTTTTCAAAAATGTTTCAAAGATGTCTGTGGTTACTGTTTCATGGCGGAGTGGCTGAAAATATCTTTGTGAAGTGCCCAGGCAGTGTTACTATTTTGGACTTTCTCCTGATAGTTATGTGTGCCTGTGCCCTCACGGCTAAGTGTTCTCAACAGTGAGACGCAAGGCGCAAAGAGGTTGACTTATAGGTCCCTTGATTATCCAAAGGTGTGTTTTTGGCATAACATGAATCAAACCAATCAGAGTCAATCAATCATCAATCAATCAAATTTTATTTGTATAGCGCCAAATCATAACCAGGGTTATCTCGAGACACTTTACAGAAAGAGCAGGTCTAGACCGACTCTTTGTTAAGTTATTTAAAGAGAGGCCCAACATGAATCCACCATGAGTAGCACTCAGCATTTCGGCACATTGGCAAGGAAAAACTTCCTTTTAACAGGCAGAAACCTCGAGCAGAACCAGACTCATGTTGAACAGCCATCTGCCTCGACTGAGTGTCAGCTCTCTTTCCTTTTAAGAGCCAGGTGTGCCTGCAGGTAGGCGTGTTGCTATTTACACAGTGGATTTCAGCCTTTGTTCTTATATAAACCAGGCTTGAGCCGGCATATATAACTTCCTTCCACTGTGCCACTGCACACGCATGACACACACAGGTCATTGTACAATATATCTCAATGCACGGATTGATGTTAGAACCACTGAAGCGATCCCACTGCAGAGCAGAAAGGAAAATGAAAAGAGACGCTATGTACGTTTACGCATTATTTAAATCTCCAGACACGCCATCAGATTCGGACAGGATCTTATGTTTATTAAAGTTCTGTGTGATTACCATCAAAGAAAGGTAAGTTTTACATGTTTATTTACTTATTTTTGCTGCTGGATCACACAGCTGTATTCTCCTGTGATTGCATAATGGACACTGGACAGTGTATTAATTATCTGTGGGCACAATTGTCTGTGCCACAGGTGGTTATGTTGGAGGATTATAATAACTTTACTTCTTAGTTGTTGGTCTCAGGCCTGAGTTTGTGGCCCATGTAGGGCTCTAGCAGGAATCTCCCTGATGTGAGGCAGGCATGTGTGGAGGCATCGGTGAGCTTGTACACTTATTCTGGCACCGCCAGATTGGCACCAAACTGAAAGCGATATTATGATTTAAGGAGACGAGAGTGTGACAAAGTGGGTGAGACCTTTTTCCTTTCTCACCACTTGTCCCTTATGTTCATTTACATATCACAAAACTATGGACATTAATTTATGTAGCTATAATTTACCTTTGCAGCACTTACTATCCCTGGTTTGTTTGTGTAAGCATTATGTTACAGGTTTAATCAAAGCACTTGAGTAAGTTAAAGCAAACACACAGTCATGGGTTAGTTTCTGTCACTTTTATTAAGTTGCAGGTTTAAATATTAAATTGATTGTTTCCTTGTCTGTAGTGACTATCCTGACATGTTTCTGCACACTTCCATCAATGAATGCAGAAACAAAGAAGATCAGAGCTGTAATCACTGTCGGGTGATGTTCCCATTTATTAAAAAATCAAACAGCAAAACTTACTTTTCAGTGATAGTGGAGGTGATGATCACGCATGACGAGCGGCAAGCGTGACGAGTGGTAAAAACCGTGTGTCTTCCCCTCACCCACCCACTGTCAGCCGTTTCACCTGTGCCCTTCTTAGTAAATCTACCACCACCGACCTACACTGCCACCTGTGGCAAACTGGTGTGAGCAACAAATATACACAAAAATACAAAAAGTCCGATCCAAATGAACGGTCGTTTGCCCGCTCTCCTCGTTGAGGAAGAGCACTGAAACAGTGACAGGACATCAATCACACGTGAAGTAATGGCAACCAAATAAACAACAGAGGGATCAGTTTACTCCTCACACAGTGTTCTAACGACAAAAGAGGGTCCGACATCGGACGCAAAGAGACAGACAGAAAGAGTGGGGCGGTGCCAGCAGCTGTGCAGAGAGCAGAGGTGCAGGTGTGTTGGGGGGACTGAAGCAAAGCAAAGTGATCAGATTAAAGTCGATTGTGAATAAAAACTTAATAAGGTGAAGAAGAGAGTACAATTCAAGTGTGGAAGTAAGATATAACATCTAGAAAGAGGGTAATCCAGACTGAGTAATCACTACATGTGATGTGCTTCTCACAGAAATCATTGATATATGTGATTAATTGGAATTATTAATTACAAAGCCTGTAATTCTTTCCACAGACCAGAACAAGAGTTTTATATCTGAATAATTAACTGAAATGTTAAAATAGTCAGTCGTTAGTGCTCTCAGTGCCACAGACTCATGTGCACAGATCATAACAATCAAGGTGGTGTAGAATCACTGTAAGATCTTTACACTTAGCCTAACACTGGTTGTGTAACAACAGATATCCCAACGTTTTGTTTTGCATGAAAGCTCTGTGTTGTTATCCGCTCTGGAAAGTTGTAAACCTGCTGGCTGCAGCACACTCCGGTTGTGATCAAAACAACCACAATTAAGTGATGCACAAAAAGGAAGATGAAGAAAAATAGTATTTTCCCTGCCATAAAATAGACTTTTTTTCATCATGCAGTTTGTTGCACAGTGATTGCATATTGGAAAAACATTCCTGTTAACACTGGCAAGTTCATGCCAGCAGAGATGCATAAGCAAACAGGCATGTTTTCCCCTTCTCCAGCATTCCACTGCATGATGGGAAATATCCAGTAAATTAATAAATAATTTGCTGAAGACACTGTATCAACAAGACAACAACAATAAGCACTAACATAACGAGGCTGCCATCCACATGAAAATATATAATTATTTCATTTGCCAACAATACAATATCTTTAAACATTGTGTTGTAAAATGAAAGCTGATGTGTTTCATTGTGTTATGTAATAAATTCTGCATTTTTTTAAGATTATTAGTTGTTTGCCTTTATTAGATAGGACATCTAAAAGGCAGACCGGGAGTCAAACCTGTGATCAGTGCATTGAGGACTGTAGCCTCTATACATGGGGTGCCTGCTCTAACAACTGAGCTACCAACCAGCACCCGTTGTTTGCATTTTTAACATAACATAGTATGGCTCGAGGTCAGCAGTTAGTGCACTGCAATTAAATGTTGCAAAGTTCAGTTTAGCATGCCGGTCCATTGACAAGCATACTTAGAAAGAATGTTCCTTAAATAGTGACACCACAGATAAATAGCAAAAAACTTCACTAGATGTGACAGAGTAGTTAAGTATTAGATTCAGTGGGTGCAGGTTCTAGAAAAACATCAGCAGTATTACAGGACTGGAAAAACTACAGGGTCTGTATGTGTATAGCCCTGGTTTCATTTCCACCTTCAACCGAGTGTACAGGCTGCACCCTCAAGTGGTGAATTATTAAACAACAAGAGCTCAGTGCCATTCAATCACTGATTTTACAGAATAAACAATTAAAAATTGCTTACCCAGCTTTCTGGGAAATATGATGAAGCAATATGTATTTGAATTTCCCAAATACTTGTTGAATGGCCTCAACAGTCTTAAATACGTTTACAAATGACATACAGTGAATAATGATGAAGAATGATGATAATGATGACCAACCCTGGCCATTGCTCACTTATGTCCCACTGCAATTTTCTAAATGTTTCCATGATATCAGAGAAAAAATATGCCTCTCTCAGGATTGAAAGAAACTATTGCAAAGACAAAGACAAGGGTTTTCTTTTTTCATTGCACAAAATTTACAGCAACGGGCTATACACATATTACATATTGCTAAGTCCTTCTTTCAGATTCTATGATGTGATGTGATTTCATGATATGCCCCCCAGTATCAGGCAAAAAAAGGCAAGGATATCACAGAAGAACAACAAAAACAGAAGTTCTTATTTATCTTAGATGAACTGTCCCAAAAAATGAATCCCTACTCTAGGTCTATACTTGGCTCCAAGTAATTATAGAAATTATACTTTTGTGAAATTAATACATGGACCAGAAATGGCACTGGCATAGTATGAGTCACGTCAGCTTGATCATGCTGAGACAACCAAGAACCAACCTGCTTTTCTATCAACCTAATAACGGATGGCGTTAAATGTGATGCAACTAGCTGCAACCAAATGCAATTAACAGCAATTAACTAAACAGAATAAAAAACCCTCAGCACCAGTGAGATATCCACCCTACATGTAACATTAACCTCATTGGTACATGTACAATTTGTTTGGTTTCTACTGTTACATACTAAACAAATGGGTTTTTTACCTTCCAAGCAGCTGTTACTGACTCATGTTTTTCATCATCTGGAGTGACAACAAAAATCTAATAAAACTATCATTGCTGGTGGCATAGGTATACTGGTATATCAGCACATTACCAGACTTTTATTAATCTACATAAACTGCACACAAATCTTGCAACTCTGCAGGTTTCAGAAAAACAAATGAAAAGACAAATCAATGTTTGGCCAAAAAAAATACAGAAAATAAACAGTTGTATAAGCTTTAGACCCCAATGGAATTTTAGAATGTTGCTCCAGCTCCCTGAGAATTCTTTGTTAAATGCTTGTTTACTGAAATTTTCAAGTCAAACAGCTGAAGCTCAAAAACAAAGCAAAATTGACAATTACAAGTTTTTTTTATTTTAAAGAGCACAACTTTGTCTTTAAAATGATACCAAATATATGCCAAACGGATTCTTGTCTATTTTGTAAAAATCGGTTTAATAAATAACTTTTTGAAAAAACAACAAAAACAACAACCAATAACTATAAATATCTGTATAAAAATGTATTTTGAAATCTTCAAGTGAACCAACTGGTCTTAGAAAGACATCTAATATGTACATAATATGTAAATAGTAAGTTCATACTAAGTTCACTGAATAGAAGAAATGGCAGACTTCATTTATTAAATTAAATAAAATATTCTTATGCTTATTGGTTTAAATATATTGATAGCTTTAATAAGTCGTGCACATGTATATGTATCTTGTATTAAAAGACGACAAGTGTATTTCAATTAAACAGTGAGTTATGAAGGAAATTGAGAAAAATGTGACAGTTGTCCCCGGTCTCCCCTACGTGCCCAGAGAGCAGCATACTGGAACACCCGCCATCCCATGTTGTTTTCCCCTGTCAACTTTCGCGCGCTGTGAAAAGTCGGATCGAAACAACATCTATCAACAGGAATATCCCGTACAGTCAGTGTATACAGATAAGGATATGATCAGATGACACGAACAAAAGAAGATTGAAATCGCTTCAACAACCGGTCAATCAGGGTGAGCGTAATCGCTGTTTCTGCCCCCCGCAAAGCAGCACTCTCACCCCCGCGGCGGAGTCCCTCTTCATAGCATAGTTGATGGTGAGTCACTTTACTGAGCAAGATATAATTATACTTATCAATTACAGCTTACAATGTCATCATCACTTTCCACATTACATGGTAGATCAGGGTCCTCTTCGAAAATAAGTTGCGTTGCCTACTTTGAATTATAAAGACGCTGACGTTTCCGCGGAGGCTGCTGCTGATCCGACATTTTCAGGACTACAAACTTTGACAGGAGAATGCTCGAAAAACGACAATGACAACATACATGATTTCCGGTTTAGTAAAACTGGCAACAACCTAGACCAGCTGTCTAACAACTGCTAACAACTTTATTGTTAGTTTTTGATATGATTAACATGCTTTAATTACAAAGGCCGTCCGCGGCCGTTACAGGGAAATGCAGTACGGCCGTCCGCGGCCGCTATGGGGTCTAGAGGGTTAAATAAAATCAGTTTTGAAGTTCTGAAACAATAAATATAAAGCTTGCACATTTTTATGACAAAAAAAACTGACTAACTTACATAATGTGGTATCGTGTTTTAGTTCTGTATTTGTTTTCTTGTTTCCTAAAGTGGTGGCCCACTTAGAAAGAAGTAAGCTTGACAGATCTCTGTAGCACACTTTTCATCCCTGCCTGAGGCTAGCTGCTTGAGGCTGTGCTAGCAGTGACTAACAAAACACAAGCAACTCTTTCGAAAACTCTGACAGCGAAGTTGCATTTATATATTGAAGCAGTTTGACCATATGCCGAGGTGCCAGTTAGGTTGCAGCCTAACAATACTGATGTCATGGTCTGTGAGTAAATGGGAAATGGTAAATGGACTGTACTTGTATAGCGCTTTTCTAGTCTTTGCGACCACTCAAAACTGCTTTTACACTACATGTCACATTCACACACACATTCATACACTGATGGCAGAGGCTGCTACGTAAAGTGCCCAACTGTCAATCAGATATCACATTTATACCCGTTGGCTATGCCACCGGGAGCAATTTGGGGTTCAGTGTCTTGCCCAAGGACACTTCGACATGTAGCCTGAGGGAGCTGGGGATCAAACCTCCGACCTTCCGATTGAAAGATGACCGACTCTACCACTGAGCCAGAGCCGCCCCAAGTCAGTATTTTATTTTGTATAAAAGTCAACCATACAAAGGTCCCAAAAAATAAATATATAAAAATATAAATATATATATATATATATATATATATGTATATATGTATATATATATGTACTGTATAATATAATATAATATAATATAATATATATAACCCAAAATAGACACAATCAACCAGCAACAGAGACACTCAATAAACAATTAAGCACACAAACAGAGTAAATTCAGTTTAAATGGATTATTATTGCAAAAAAAAGGGAAAACAAAGACAAAAGAAACACTTTCCTTCCAGAAGTTAAACAATCCAGTCCGGGATTTCTTTTCACCAGCACATAATCAACACTCAAAACCGCTCATCAAAGTCAACCTTTGGCATTTTCAGTTCAATTTTAGTTAATTTCCAACAGAAAACAACATTGCAATTCAATGTGGAAAAGGGTTATGAAAGAAAAAAAGAAACAAACTAAGTAAAGCTCACGCATCCTACAATACTTCCGTGAGTCCAGTCCGGATTTTACAGGCAGTCATTAGTCAGACTCCGTCACATCAGCAGCTGTAGTTTAACAACAACAACAACTCCGTCGTCTTTAGATCCACGGAACATAAAATGGATAAGCCAAGCGGATAAGAAAAGTTTGCTTTCAATCCAGCATCAATTCTTCTAGGTACACTTGCACAAAGTCAGTGATTTTGTAGGATTATAGTCAAGTGTATGATCAACCAATTACACCAAACAGGTGCTAATGATCATCAATTTGACGTTGAAACACAGTCATCAACTGAAAGAGAAACACCTGTGTCGGAGGCTCAAAACTGGGTGAGGAACAGCCAAACTCTGCTACCAAGGTGAGGTTGTGGAAGAAAGTTTCATGTCACAGGTCATACACCATGGCATGAGCACAGCAACAAGACAAAAGGTAGTTATACTGCATCATTAAGGTCTCTCCCAGACAAAGATTTCAAAGCAGGCTGGGGTTTCAAGATGTGCTGTTCAAGCTTTTTTGACAAAGCACAAAGAAACAGGCAATGTTGAGGATCGTAGATGCAGTGGTTGGCCAAGGAAACTTGTGCAGCAGATGAAAAAAACATCAAGCTTATTTCCCTTCGAAATCGGAAGATGTCGAGCAGTGCCATCAGCTCAGAACTGGCAGAAACCAGTGGGACCCAGGTACACCCATCTACTGTCCAGAGAAGTCTGGCCAGAAGTGGTCTTCATGGAAGAGTTGTAGCCAAAAAGCCATACCTCCGACATGTAAACAAGGCCAAGCAAGTCAAAATTTGAAATATTTGGCTGTAGCAGAAGGCAGTTTGTTCACCGAAGGGCTGGAGAGCAGTACAATAATGAGTGTCTGCAGGCAGTGAAGCATGGTGGAGGTTCCTTGCAAGTTTGGGGCTGCATTTCTGCAAATGGAGTTAGAGATTTGGTCAGGATTAATGGTGTCCTCAATGCTGAGAAATACAGGCAGATACTTATCTGTCATGTCAAAGAAATCTGGTTTTGTTGATTAGTTTTTGTTTTGTGTTTTGTGGCTTCCTGTTTTATTTTGAAATCTAACTCTCCTCTCGTTTTAGGTAACATGCCCATTCCCCTTGTGTGTTGCCAGCTGGTCTGATTGTCTTCACTGCCCTGATTGTTTCCACCTGATCCCCATTACCTTGTCTATATATTGTCTGCCTTTTTTATTTGTTATGTGCCAGTTCGTCTTGTCCCGTGAGTCATAAACCCAACGCCATTTCTATACCATGCTCTTTGTCAAGTCAGGTTTTGTATTATTTTGATACTTTGTCTTACTCTTGCTTGTGGTATTTTGATACTTTGTCTAGCCTTTTTTTGTCATAGAAGTTTTTTTGTCAGTGATTTTTTTGTTTCTTTGCTGTTGTAGAGGGATATTCATTTTGCACTTTGTTATTAAAAGATTGTTTATTTGAACTCTGTTTCCTGAGTCGTGCATTTGGTCTCAAGTTCTAGTTCAGTTGTGACAGTATGAACTGGCCAACATAAACCCAGCTGACTCAGATCACCTAACAGCAGCCATTCGCTCCCAAGGTGTCCATCTGAATCAACAGGAGGATCATCTCCTCTCTGCATCATGGAGTGAAGCAGCTGGCGAACAGTAGGAGGATTTCAAAGCAGCCATGACCACCCAAGTGAACCTCCTGACTGCCCAAGAACAAGTCCTCACTCACCTCACGAAGGATCCCTCCTCTCCTGCCACAGAAGCCACACCCTCTCCGGCGCCTGCCGAAGCATCGTCGGGCCGGGTTTTCCTCGCCTCTCTCCGCCAGAAAAGTTTTCCGGTGCGTCTGGAGAACGCCGACCTTTCATCGTTGACTGTGAAATGCATTATGAACACTTGCCATCAGCCTTTCCTACAGAACAGTCCAAAGTGGCATTTATGGTTTCTCATCTCACAGGGAGGGCGAGGGCATGGGCTACGGCTGAGTGGTCCTATGTTTCATCAATCTGTGAATCCCTCGATGAATTCAGAGAGGTTCTGGGGAGAGCTGTTGACCCCATCTCGTCAGACTGAGAGAAAGCACGTGAGCTGAGTAATATGAAGCAAGGTATGGACTCTGTATGTGATTATGCCATTCGTTTTCACACCCTATCGACCGACAGCGGATGGAATGGCACAGCCCTTTATGTCTTTCTTAAAGGACTCTCTGACCAGATTCAAGATTTGTTAGTGCCCCTTGATCTGCCTTCTAACCTAGACTCTTTGATAGCCCTAGCCATAAGAACTGACAATTGTTTACAGGAGCGTAAACGAAACCCCCTTAACCTCCAGACCTGACGTCAGTCCCAAGTTGTTACCATGACCTGGGTAAAGTTTTTAGCAAAAGTAAGGCTACTTCTCTTTCTCCTCACAGACCATATGATTGTTCCACAGACTTGATCCCAGGAGCCCATATTCCTAAGGGTAGACTGTATTCTATCTCTGGTCCTGAATGGAAGGCCATGACTGAATATATTGAGTCTTCATTAAAGGCTGGCCTTATTCATCCCTCTTCGTCTCCAGCAGGGGCAAGGTTCTTTTTTGTGGGGAAAAAAGATGGGTCTCTCCAGCCATGTATCGACTATGGGCCACTTACTGACATTACTACTAAAAATCTGTGCCCTCTGCCACTCTTGTCATCAGCTTTTGAGCAGCTTCAGCAGGCCAAATTAGACCTGAGAAACGCATATCACCTGGTTTGAATCCGAAAGGGGGATGAATGGAAGACGGGCTTTAACACACCTGGTGTTCATAATGAATACCTTGTTATGCCATTTGGGTTGACTAATGCTCCTGCTGTCTTTAAAGTCATGATCAACGATGTTCTTAAAGACTTCCTGAGCCACTTTGTCTATGTTTACTTGGTCATCTTGATCATTTCACCAGACTCAGACTCTCATGTTCGCCATGCACGTCAGGTTCTCCAGTGGTTGCTAGAGAATCGATTGTATGTTAAAGCTGAAAAAAGTGAGTTTAATGCTGACACCATCTTTTTTTGGCTTCATCATAGCTCCTGGAAAGATAAAAATGGATCCAGCAAAAGTTAACGCTGTGGCTCAGTGGCATACACCCGATAGCCGCAAAAAGGTTCAGCAATTCTTTGGAAGTGATGGTATGGCCCCCACAGAGCCCTGATCTGAACATCATCGAGTCTGTCTGGGATTATATGAAGAGACAGAAGGATTTTAGTTCTCCAAGATGTTTGGAACAACCTACCAGCCGAGTGCCTTCTGAAACTATGTGCAAGTGTACCTACAAGAATTGATGCTGTTTGGAAGGCAAAGGGTGGTCACATCAAATACTGATTTGATTTAAATTTATCTTCTGTTCATTCACTGCGTTTTGTTAATTGATGAAAATAAACTATTAACACTTCCATTTTTGAAAGCGTTCTTAGTTTACAGCATTTTTTCACACATGCCTAAAACTTTTGCACAGTACTGTATATATAAATATAGTATATATATACTACATACATACATATATATTTATATATGTCTCTGTATCTCTCTCTTGAGGGAATTAACAGGAGAGAGAAACGCTTAGAGAGATTGCAAAGGAGAAGACAAGACAAAACGCAGGGAGGGAAGGAGGGGGCAAAGGGACATAGCACAGCTCAAGTGAGTAATGACAGGAGGCAGGGAAGGAAGCAAGAGGAGAACACATATTCATTAGCTTGAATATAATTGAATATATATAATATTGTAACTAAATTACTGTAGTTTCTTTAGAAAAATCTACATGATGATTTACACTACCCCTAAATATCTTTGCAGTAGAGCTGAAGAGATGGTCAATCAACCAGGCAATCCAATCAACAGGAAGTTAATAGATGAAAAACCATCAATTTTCAGGCAAAAGCTTGATTTTTTTTCTTTTTTTAATGCGAGAATTTCAATTTGTTTTAAACTGACCACCAGGTTTGGAAACTTGATTTGTCATTGTTTTTAGACTTAAGGATTATTCAAATAGAAGACAGCTTTTATTAAAGCCCAATCCCAAGAACAGTCTATCCAAGCATATCCTGCCATAGCCTGACATCCTATTCACTAAAGAGTGCATCATCTAGTAAATAAGAATGTCTAAAATCCAAAAGCAATCCATCCAACAGTCAGAGTTACTTTATTCTTGACTTAAGTGGTTGACCAAATGACACGGTCATCAATGCCATCAAGCCAAATCTCGAGCATGGCTATAATTGAAACAGTATATTTATGCATTGTTTTTAAAGATCTACGCCTTCAGTAGAGTGCCACATATAAGGTATAGAAACCAGGAAGAACGTTGAGAGGGACCAACACATTGTTGGCACATGATAGAAAGAAGCGTATATCAAAACGCCAAATGTTTTCTTTTTACTAAGCTGTACACCTCCTAATATTCAGTCAATATTGCACTTAAAGTTGCTTAAATAGGCCATAATCAATTCCGTAAGCGATGTTACCACATGATGAATGACTAAATGCAGTCAATATTCTTCAAGGCTTCAACACTGACATTTTGATTGTCACTCTTTTAGAGATAATTGTGGAACATGAAGGAAGCTGCTTTTACACTACATGTCACATTCACCCATTCACACACACATTCATACACTGATGGCAGAGGCTGCTACGTAAAGTGCCCAACTGTCAATCAGTTATCACATTCATGCCCGTTAGCTATGCCACCGGGAGCAATTCGGGGCTCAGTGTCTTGCCCAAGGACGATTCGACATGTAGACTGAGGGAGCTGGGGATCGAAGCTCCGGCCTTCCGATTGAAAGATGACCAACTCTACCACTAAACCACAGCCCACGTTTGGGTTGTTGGTTGTGACATGTTCTGGGTTTGATACTTTAATTATCTTATCCTTGCTGGTTTCTTCCAAGCAGCAACCTCTGGTGTTGCAAAATGAAGCCAATGCAGAAGTGCAAAAAACTGCAGTTCCTTGAGTGGCCACTTGCGGCTGGCTCCAGAAAACAAGAAATAACATTACGGCAGTTGGGAAAATGCCTATTTTTACAGCAGAAATAAACATGTTTACAGCCTGGTACAAAAAAAGCTTTGAGCTATTTATAATAGCTAATTTTCAAGATAACTGTACGGGGGGTGAATTTTTTTTATTACACACCCATTTTTATTATATCAAGCCTTAAATCATAGGGTCGGGTCACTTGAGTGACAGGTGGAATCTGCTGGCTGTCTGCTAGACGTCACCACAGACACACAGTCACTGAACTTTACTACAACTGTTAGTGTAGATGGAGCCTTTTGGGGATTTTTTAATTCAAAGTTTGGACAAATAATCTGTCTCTCTGTGGAATTTATGGAACTTCCTGGCCGTGCAACAAGTATGTGCTCTAGCTTTTCAGTGAGTTAAATGCTAGTATTATTGTACTGATATATTTTAGCACCAAGTAGCAGGTATTCTGTGCTTGCTATAGCTGGCTTGTGAGTCTGTACAGTGATTAACAAAATGTATTTAATCATCGGCTTGTAAATAGGAGTCAGAAGTTGTTAGCTTTTCCCCGGAAAGATTCCAGCGGACCGTAGTGATGAGAAGACCGGTTATTTTAAGTCATTCACCTGCGGCTACCTCACCGTGTGAGCGAGTGGTGAGATTGCTACTTCTTTAGTCTGATAAATTATCAGCTGCAGTCAGTCACCACCACAAACAGAATCTCCTCTGTGGGAAACACGAAGTTAAACTAGCTCATTCACAAGCTAATAGATTGGCAACAGAGACAGGCTGTTTGGCTTTGATAACTCGGCGTTTTTCAACCACCCGCTTTTCTGCAGCATCCCCTCTCATCCAAATTTTTGTCTCTTCAGGCTTCAGTAAACCAACTTGGCAGCAGCCATATTTTGGCTTCATTGACACAGTAGAGAAACCTATGGGTCACGTCACGGTGGCTTCGTCCATTATTTATACAGTCTATGGTATCTCCTAATGCAGCTTAAACTCAAGGTCCGTTTTAGATATAACTATATTTATGAGATTAATAAACAAATTAAGTAAACAGTAAGTACTCACATGACACAAAATCAAGCTCAGCATCCACAATCAGCTGATGACTTTTCTATATCATATCTGTTGACAGTGCTGCTTCTCTATTTTGTAGGGATCTTTGATTCTCACCCTGCCTAAGGCTTTGGGTAGACACATTGAAGAGTGGGAAAGGTGTGCTCTTCCCGCCGTAGGCTAACTACACAGGCATGGGGAAGGGTAGAGAGGTCCCAGAACAGAGCCATATTGCCAAATACAACTAACTTTATTATAAATAAGATCTTCTTTGACTAAATAGGTCTTTTGCATCACACAATGGTACTGGAGTTATTCCTCCACAATCCCAATACTCAGATTCAGTCCTAATGTGATCAATTCTTAGGGGTGTCACTCATCCCTGCAAAGTGGGAAATATGTGAAGGGACCTGCAGTATTAAGTAACTCATATTCAAGCTATATAACTGAATTCCTTGATGTAGCAAAAATCCTCCCTCTAGATTTTGGCCCAATTTTTTCTGATCTCTGTGTTGGCAGAAAAAAAAAAGGAACACATCAGTTAAAGCTTTAAAAACCCCTTGCTGTAATTCACAACGCCATTCAGCTCTTAAAGAATAGGTCCAGATTCTAATAGAGGTTATAGGCAGTCCAGGTTACATGGCAGTCCTTAGTCACTAAGACCTACTCAGTTTGTCACATGCTGCTCATAACAGCCATCATCAAATCAGCAATTTGGAAATTGAAAAGGTTAATAAGTAAACTTATTAACCTCGACTTAAGTTAACAGTTGATCAAATTGAAAGATGATGGTTTATAAAACTGTACTATTGTAAATCTCAAAAAACACAGTGTGCAGAGCGGATACACTTACACAATATCTCAGCTGTATGTCAAATGGATTGTGCTTATGGCGCTTTTCTAGTCTTGCGACCACTCAAGGCTGCTTATACACTACATGCTACATGCTCTTAAAGAATAGGTCCAGATTCTAATAGAGGTTATAGGCAGTCCAGGTTACATGGCAGTCCTTAGTCACTAAGACCTACTCAGTTTGTCACATGCTGCTCATAACAGCCATCATCAAATCAGCAATTTGGAAATTGAAAAGGTTAATAAGTAAACTTATTAACCTCGACTTAAGTTAACAGTTGATCAAATTGAAAGATGATGGTTTATAAAACTGTACTATTGTAAATCTCAAAAAACACAGTGTGCAGAGCGGATACACTTACACAATATCTCAGCTGTATGTCAAATGGATTGTGCTTATGGCGCTTTTCTAGTCTTGCGACCACTCAAGGCTGCTTATACACTACATGCTACATTCACCCATTCACACACTGATGGCAAAGGCCAATCTCCAATCTGATCTATGCCCATTCATACATCAGAGGCTGCTACGTAAAGTGCCCAACTGTCAATCAGATATCACATTTATACCCGTTGGCTATGTCACCGGGAGCAATTTGGGGTTCAGTGTCTTGCACGAAGACACTTCGACAGTCAGGGATCAAACCCCCAAACTTCCGACTGAGAGACGACCAGGTCTACCACTGAGCCACAGCTGCCCCAAAGTTATAAAAAAGTACACCCTTAAGAGATTCATTAAGTGTACATTAAAGAACCATCCACTTATATAAATAAAATAAAAATCCATAATATAGTCTGTGAGCCAGGACCCCAAATTTGGACCATCGGTACCATCCGAGGGGAAATAATTATTGGCAAGGTATGTACCCCTAGTGCTTATTCAACTTTTTGATACCTTTTTTACCTTGCAAAATCGCAGTTGAAGTTTTCAAGTTTTTTCAACCTTTATAATGGGATCCTAGACTGTACTTTTTACTAAATTCTGACATTTCAAACTGACAGTTCACACAACTATATACACATATTATACATCAAACCCTTCGACAATCATATATACCACATTTTAGGGCTTTTTTGGGTATGAGAAATCCAATTTTGAATTTATTTTGTAATTAAACCTTAATCCTACCGAATGGGGTACCCGCAGACCCCAGAGATATACTTTAATTTGTATCTCACAGGTGTTTTTAGGCTATCATTCAAAATGTCCATGACTTTGTCACTCAATTTGTTCGTTGTGACTTAATATCATTGTTTTCTGTTTTATTTAGTGCTTTTCAAAAATACCAATGTATTGGGGTCCTGGGGATCCCCAGTCAAAAGCACCACCTAATTTTAATAGATTTAACTATTTATTGAGGTCATGGAACCATCTATATCTATATATACTGTATAAATATATATGGCTCTGTTTTGTGCAAGGGGTGTGGTTTATACATGTCACATGGTATTCTAATGTAGAACTGTATTACAACATTTGATGAAAAGTGCTTGAACTCAGCTTTCATTTTGACAAATTTCAATGTTGAGGGACCACTGATGACAAAATACCAGTAGGTTGAATATACATACAGGTTTATATTGGCCATTTAACAGAAATGTTTATTTGAGGGTAGTGTTATACAATGCATGACAGCACACATAAAGCTACCACTGGTGCAATGCCATCACATATTTTCTAACTCGAGAGATATATAACTTAACAAAAATCACTATGAGCATTATTCCCTCAGATGGTACCGACCAACCCTACTGGCTCACAGACTAATATCCTTAACTGAATTTCACATCTTTACTGTCTTTGTGTAATGTATCTTACCTCCCCTGCCAGCGAGGTGTATAATTTACTTCTCTCTTTCCTACTGAGTTGTTTCGGAGGCATGTTGACTTGCTTTCTCTATTATCAGCACAACCTGCAAAAACCCCAAAGAAAAACAGGCATTATAAGTTTGAATGGACAACATGTGGATGACTAGACAGGAGTGATTGGGAACAACATTCATTTGTGTTCACAAAAAACTCATCAGCTGAGGCCTCAATTATAACTGTTGCTCACACAAAAAACTTTGCCTGTTAGGGGCATACACCACTTACCCACTTATGAGGCACCGGTTGGGGTCTATAAAACGTACTTGCCTTAAAAACAGCAGTCTCCCTTCTTTCCACAAGGTGTCACTAGAAGATAATTATTGTATACCAGTAGCTGGACCACTGAGGTCAGGTTGCCACATTTGTTCTTGTCAGTGTAAATGCAGCAAGTTGCAGCATTATTTAAAATAAGCTTGTGAGCTAAATTTAGACACATTGATGAATAAGGAGCCTGACAAAGCTACCACAATGAGAGGTCATTTAAAGAAGGATCAGACATCATTTTATCATTTTTTGATCTGCATGTCTTATAAACCTGCAGGAGCCATGTGTATCACTGTTTTACAGTAAAGCAAAGATTATATATGATATAAGAACTTTATTCTTACATCATTTTGAATACCAGGAGAAGCTCAAGATGACACATCATAAGCAGCGACACAGACTCACACAGTAGCCTATATCTACAGATCAGCACAGCATGCACACCACGCTTGAACTATCGTGACCTTTATCAAGCTGAGCAGCAGTCTGCCGGCCCTTATTACACAGCGCCACTGCAAATCACTGAGAGCTGGCCTATTCTAGGAAAATTGTGTGAAACTGCTGTCATTGAGCAATGTGGCATTTTCCACTTCTATCATACCCAATGTGAGCCTTTGCTGGAGGCAAACCCGACTGCTACCAGCCTTAAAAAAAAAAAAAACAAGACTTTGTGATGCCATCTTTGCAGTGAATACAGCAGCATACACATTCCACACCAGCTGTAGGTCAATGACAGTTAAGCTACCTGTCACTATTTTAAATGATTGCATATCTCAGGACAGCAAGAAGCAGTTGGCAAAATATCTAGGCTCCTCTAGCGCTGTGATTTAGCAAATTTAAACATAAGCAGGATTGACTTCTTAAAGTGTGTATGGGTTTCAATTCAGAAGTCGATTTACCAAAAAAAAACACAACTATATCAGAGCAAAATTGTATCAAATTATTATATTAAGTTAAACCACTCTAATTTAACAGTTCCCTAAACCTCTTCCCAGAAGCCTGTTCCTCACAGAAGGGAACTGCTGGTTGAGAATACTCTCTAAGAAACCTCAGAGCCATTTGGTGAAGCTGAATTTCGAAGAGGAAGAGAGAGATAGGAGGGAGTGGCCATAACTTTTAAATGCAGCAATGGTCTTCTTTTAGTATTAGTGTCAGAAGTAGTCATACTACAGAACAAAACTATGACAGAGAAAAGGCATAATGGAGAACTTTTGATTAAAACTAAACCAGATCTTTGAAATGTCAATTTTCCTGACGTTTCTCAAAAAATATTACGTTTGATGTTTGCACAATATTGAGATTTTTTGCAGACTTATTTCAAAGGGAGAATTAAAATGTGAGCCATTGTCTCCATTTGGATAAATCATTGCAGTGAGTGTGCAAAGACAAGCAAACCTCATCTTGAAGTGTGGCCTGTGGTCAAGGGTAAACACTTTGACTTTACATGACATGTCATTGGAAATAGTTTGTTTCAAGGATGCTGAACCCTTAACCCAAAAGGCTTGACCAGATGCAAGGTGTCAGAAGCATGTAAGTGCTAAGGGTTCTAAGGTAGTTACCATCTGTTCAATCCACACCGACCTTGAGCTCTGACATTGTTTCTCTGTCCTCACAACCAGCTGTCCTGTCAGAATTGTGTTCTTGTACATCAAGAAAATGTGGGTCTGTGAAGATTACACTTAAATGCACAACAGAAAAATGACTCAAAGCCTGAAAAACATATACGAGATCTGGCATCTGTCATAAATTCTGCTTAAATCTGTTACATGAGATGACAGATGTGAAAAATACTCCAGAAACACTTAAAACCAAACCTCTGCCAGATGACAAAGGGCCTAACAAGTCACACTGAACTAAGGCTTGATTCCTGCAGTGTTACAATCACTTTCAGTGCAAGATGGGAAAAAGCCCCGGGCAAGACAACATTACTGAGAAACTGTTTATCTGAACATCTGTGCAGCTCTGTTGTGTGATATTTTTTTGTCATTGGTTAACATGTCCTTGGTGTAGCAGAGAGTCCCTGAAATATAGATAGAGTGTTGTACCAGAGAACTATTGTGCCTTTAGCAAAGAAAATGTACTCAAAGGAGCTCAATCTTGATTTGGAAGAAAAAAATGTTTGCAGGAGTCCTTACTTGCAGAGTTCAGATGGTCAGAGTAAATTATGTTCTGTCTAAGCAGCATTTGTCCTCTACATACTCTCTATAGCTGTGGTTCTCGACCGTTGCGTCGGGACCCCAAAGTGGCTCGCAGAGCTGTTTCCAGTGGTTCGCGAATGTGTGCTTGGAAAAAAAAAAGTTGTGGCCAAAAGTCTACGCTGCACTTTTATTTTGAAGGACATGACGCGCGTGCAGCAGTAGTGTAGTTTATTCACACTCCATGTATCCACTGATTGGGTTATCCCAGCTACAGTTACATTTACATTCTAGAAACTTGATGAGCCCTACAGAAGTTTATTATGCACTTTAAGTTTATTTTAATGAAAAACGGGTTTTAGTTGAATGAAATGTAGAGGGAATATGTCCCTTTATGCACTGCTGGTCATTTTGCTGGACTATTATACTGTTGTGTTTTATGATGTTGACATACTGTGATGGTTTTGTTCGGTCTTAGGTCCAAACTGCACCATTTTTTATTAAATAAATTTGGGTCGTGATTTGTCATTAAGGATGTGGTGGTGGGTCCTGAGGTTAGATCAGATGAGAACCACTGCTCTATAGTGTTACGCCCTGTCCCCTCTTGGGGTTGTTGCTGACATTCTGCTTCATGGATATGGGTCATCACCTCACCCTGTGCTAAGTGATTTGCAAAGTGGTGTAACAAATATTGTGACTGCAACTTCAAACATTTCACAAAATAAAAGTGATGATAGTGTGAGGATAATGTTGAACAATTGTAACTCTTAAAGGAATGTATGAACTCAGTTTGACAATGAATGGACTCAATCTCCCAGATTCTCACAATCCTCCTTACACTTCACCCATGGATCCAGCTTTCAGCTACTATTGGTCAAAGTGCCAAATGACCCATGATGTCACCTAGTCAATAAATTAAGAATTTAGCCCCTTGTTTTCCCTCTTCCCTTGTTGCTCATAACTTTTCCTCTGTCCTCTAACACTCTTAGTGAACACTTGCCATATGGAATCGAGAGCGCCAAAACAGCCCATTCAAGCCAAATCCCCACCTGGGACCAAAGCTGACCTCGGACTGGCATGCAGGATAATGATAACATGTCACTATTGACTCACTCATCAGGATATATTAATGAGTAGCTCACCACTTTGTCCCTTCCCTCCATCCACATGCAGAAGGCTTTCAAACATAAACATAAAAGTTAACATCATGGAAAAGTTGAGGAGAAATTTCTGTCCTTCTACAACTGCCACAGTAAACTCTAAGTGCTACTTTTGTGAAGTGATAGTGCCTAGAAGAGACAACAGCTTAGCAATCAAGTGGTAGAAAACACAAACACAGGGTTGAAGTACGTAGCATGTAAAAAACTGTTTGTCTGATGCATAACTAACTTCAGACTGCCTGCCTTAGAAGCAAATCTCTGGCTGTGTAACTCAGTGGCTACAGTTTGGGGAAGAGCCTTACTCATTCTACCGTGAATTTTCCCGAGTGCACAGTATTATTAAAGTTTACTGATAAAAGTAAGATTTTGCCATTACCTGTTTTATTAAAGGGAAAAGTAGATACAACTGAGTGGATTTTGTTTGATAGCTGCTTTAACTCGAGTTTTCTTCGGTTACTTTATTGGTCTATTTTCCTTGTTTTTTTTTATTTATCAACTTTAAAAAGCAATAATGAACTACATTTTAAAGAAAAAGATTTAATTGTACTGGTTGAACACGTGCCAAAACAATCTTTGACGGAAGAGGCCACATATTGTAAAACTAATCTGGATTTGAGTGCTGGGATGATATTATCATTGTCATATTTCCTGATTCAATACTATCACAATACTTGTGCTAGTTTATACTGTTTATAATTAACCTTTAATTTGCAAGATCACAATGCTTTTATACTTAATTTTATGATTAATTAACTTAATTGCCACCTGGTTGTATTACCCTTAAGTCAAACAATTTCACCATATGAATCTGGACTGCATGTGTGACCTTTTGTTGAAGACCAAAAAATATTAATCCTCGCTGATCCCGTAGGCATCAATTAAATTATGCTTCTATGCCTCAAGCATAAATGTGCACAGCGTTTCTATTAATGTTGAGTCAAACTTTACGCATTTATGTTAATATTTTAGAGACAATTATTTTTTCTGATTAATGATTAATTATTTCAACCAACTGCAAACCATACATGTTTAATAATAATGTTAACTTTCATGACATCACCTGCCATAATCTGCAGTTCCCTCTGACAATTGCAAGTGGTTTGTCAATGAACTGTTTGAGCTCCACTGCAGACTGGAGTCTCTGTTAAAGGGGCAGGCAGGCAGGCAGGCAGGCAGGCAGATCTTTGTTACAGACAGCCCACTCTAAAAGAATTTGTATTCACATGCCGGGAATGACATGAAAAATAATAAAACCAAAAGATATCACAAGACAAAGCGCTGTAAGTATTAAATCAGACAAGAATAGCAGGCAAGCCGTTTCTCACACAATGTCATTGTAGCCCTGGATATGGAGAGTAGGTAGGCCTAGTCCTTCATTGTCTATATAAATATAAATATATATATATATATATATATATATATATATATATATATATATATGTATATATATATATAAAAAATCTTTACTTTTAGTACTGCCCTTCTGTGACATTGGGGGAACTTGTGACAAAAACAAAGGGTCAAAACCAAATCAGCAAAGGCTAAAACATCCTGAATCTTGGGCCTTTGTATCAGTCAAATTCAAAAGTACTAGAACCTACAATTCCATAGCATCTTTGGCCTACATGAGACTGTCCCTGCCTGATAAATATTAATACTAATAAACCTAGTCGTTGACTAACTTTAAGTCTTAATCTGTTGCAAAGCTTGCCCATGAGTGACTAAAGTAATACAGACCTAGATAGTCCAAATTAAAGAGAGTCCATAAAAAGTTATGTGGAAACAAACAGGAAACGGATCCAGTCACCCATGTTTTAAGGCCTTCCAGAGTTCATGGAGTACCATTGCCACACAACAAGCTTTCCTCAGCCATAACCCAGCGCTACGACTGATATTGCTGCAGCAACAAATCTCTCACCACAGGCTTAGCCAGGGAAAGAGGTGGCAAATTTTACTATCATAATTAAGTTAGTGTCAATATTTATGCAACAGACCAATTTAAGACCCGTCCAAGGACGGGACATCTTTTGAACTTGATGCAGCTGGCCAGAGATAACATCACTATGATATCATTTGTTTCGAGACTTGAAAGGGCTCCTTGAAAGACACTTGAACCAAGCTATTTTCACTATCTGAGTAGCACTGTTCACTAGGTTGACCAAGATTTATCAATCAATTTAACTTGCAAATACAAAAAACATATTCATACAAATTCAACTGTAACCAAATGAATGAAATTCAGCATGCATTTCCTTCCTGTAACTGGCATCAACATGAAACACTTTACAATTGGATAACCAACTTCCTGAAGGTGTTTGGTTAGATGGCTACTACTGCCAGGTAGCCTAAGCATGCATGTGGCGTAGGCTATGTAAAGTTCACAGGTAAAGACAGTTACTGTTCGACAGTCCCGTAGTTGGAGAAACAGACCTGGTCATCTTGTTAAGTTTCAACAATAGTGCCTGATATAAAAGGCAGGGGAACGGTGAATTTGTTGTTGCTTGTTATTATGGTGACGATTGTTTACCTGTCACAGACAAAAGTTACCTGAAGCTTTCTGACTGCTTCAGTCTACTGCACTTCCTGCTTGTGCCGGTGTTGTCGACGTCTGTTCCCCGATAGATAGTGTTACCTGCAGCGTTGCCCTCCGCAGTTTAGAATAAGGTTATGTTAGACCTAGCAGTTTAGGTTAGGGGGAAACACCTATCGACAGGGAAACAGACTTCGTAACAACGTCCGTCCGCTGTGGACACAGGCTACAACACAGCTGAAGGACATCGGGGGAGAGTCTCCTACCTTGGATAGCTCCAGGAGTTTGTGCAGCTCTCTGGAGTCTCGACCTGCTTAACAACAGCAACAAAATGCACCACTTGGAGGTTCTGATGGTAAAAAATATTCACTGACTACAGCTGTCATTTCATGCGTTCTTCACTCAAACGCTGCATACTTCTCCGCAGCTTCGTTGTTTTAATTACCGGTGGTGCATGCACGAGGACGCCGCTGCTAAGGCGCATGCGCGGAACAGGTCGGTCTGTAGTGGGCTGAGGTGAATGTTGCCTTCATGTAATGTCGGAAATAAGCTGCAGCAGAGAAATGGCTCAGCAAAAAATGCGTAAAATAAATAAAATATCATAATTTTCAAAACATCACTTGGTCTGTTGTGGAACCAGATTTTACTGATGTTCTTTCAAGCAAAGTTGCTGTTTAAGCCAGTCCCTGCAGGTTATCCTAGAGAAAAATGTGTTGCCCGTAATAATGCCCAGTAAATGTATCATGTTACAGCCTTTACAATGGAATGATGATAGATAAAACACTGTTTAACATGATTAATAGGTTATCACTTAACTTCTGGCAACTTTTTGCTGTGTTTTTACAACTTTTCCTTTTTGACATAGGCTACACTAAGTCTTTCTATGTGGAAGGAAATCCTTTGTTTTCATTCTCTCTAGATGTATCTTGACCTACAGTTTGTTCATCAAATACATGACATCACAAATCTCTCCCCCCAAAAAACTTTATTATGCCATAGGATGTCTTTTGAGTTGAACGTCTCAGTTGTCGCAGCTAAGATTGGACCATGAAGGCAACTATTCCCCTATCTGTGTATGTTGGTAGCAGCAGTAACAAGAGTCCTTTCACATACACACACTGACTTGATGTGCATGTGGTGTCCATTTACCTGGCCAGCAGTCATGAAGCAGTGGGAAGAAACCTTGGCAAGCAGCTAGTGTGTCAATGCTGAGATGTTAAACCTCACATTGTACCACAGGTTCAGTAATGACAGCTTTTCTCATCAATATAACACGCACACAAATGCTGATAGTTGAAAATGTTAATTAGCATCCAATAATGTTGTCTGCTGAAAGTTATATATATATATATTCAATATTGTATATATAGTGTATCTATACATGACGTGTGGAATCTGATGAGCATTCGAATCAATTCGGCTTAAGGCCCTTCAATCCTCTGTTCAATTCTAAGCTTTAGAAATGATAGATAAAACCAATTGCATACCATAACAGAAGTCAATGATACTTGGAAACTCTACATTTGCCATATAGGTATAATGTGAGTCCATGCTATGCATCTATGTCAGTCTATATATTACTGAATAGTCTGCAACTTACTGAGTGGGATTAATGATATAACATGCTTACATGTATTTAAAATTACCATTTTAACCTCTTTTAATTATTTATCCTAATATGCACGGAGAAAGAGTACATTTAAGTCCCGTCCACCCGGCAGGAAAAACATATGGTTTTCCACTGACTTTGTATCGCAGGAAGGTGCCTTGTCACTTTTGTCAGCTAGCAAACGACACATGCCTAAAAGCTCATCTCTGGTGGGATGCACCATGAAAACGTTAGTGAACCCTGAGCTAAGTTTAAATAGGCATCAAAACAGTGGTTCAATCAAAAACTTGTAAATATCAATTGAATGTAACTTCAGGAAAATCACATTATAGCTTATTTATTCTAGGTTGTTCTGCACTGATTTGCTTGGATGCATGTACTGAATAGTGTCTGTTCTTTTTGCATAGTTCCATGAATGTTTTGTTTCTTCCTGTGCATGATTTGTTAACTGCCCTGCGTCTTATTTTCTTACGTTTGTTTTTCTTGACCTGCCACATGCAAAGCACACACACAATTATCTAAGTTATTATGTAGGGCTCGTTGCAAAGAGAGAAAATCAACAGTGTGTTGACTGATGGCTGCTGACATTTACATGTGTGCATGCATGGGTTTGGTTACTTTGTCAAACAAACCAAATGTTGGTTAGATACTTGACAATTACTAACAACGACTTGCGGATGCGGGGGAACTTGTTTTGGTTGTACATTGGCACATGAGAAGACAAATCTTGTCAATGCTGTGTGTCAGTAGCAACTACCAGGGGAGCTAAGCTCATGTACTGTGCGCATTAAAACTTTAAGTGATTAATAAGTAATTTATGGAACCCACAAATACACCTTTTCAGTTTTCTTTAATATTCCCTGACCAAGTCGACATTCCCAGCAGAAAATTCATGAGGTCATTTTAAGTGACGTCCACTACCCAGCAGTTGGCGGTGAGCCAGCGAGAGCAGGCGAAAGCGCTAAATTCCTCTCTGGCAAGGAAAAATAAACAGATCTGACATTCAGATGAAGACAAACAGTCAAAACTAAAGCTTGGATGCTGTTTGGTTCTCTGTTAAAATTACGTTCAAAAACACATCTTTAAAGCTCCTGTGAGGAGTTTTTTGGTGGTTATAAAACAGACTGATATTAATACTGATTCATCTACGTGACCTAACAAAAGCAATCAGCCAATAGTGACAAGATTAATTATTTCTTTATAGATATTTTGAATGCCTTAACTACCGCTAATAATTGCATTATGTGCTGCTGACATCCTCAGAATAACTACTTTAAAGTGTCTTTTTAATTAGGCTAATTATAGCCTATTAATTTGTCACTTTGTCACTTTAACTGAAGCCTGTATGTTTGACAGGTCCAAGCATGTATTTTATTTTGTTTTTGTGATCTAGATCTTTGTGTGTGAGAGTGTCTTTATGTGTGGTATGTGTAGCCTATGTCTGTATATGAAAATACACATTTATTGAAAATATTGTCTCGTTTGAGGTTTGAGGTTATTTTTTGGTTAAATATGCAAATCGGCCTTTGTCTCTGCATGGTGGCGCTGCGGGTCTCACTGTTAAATATGCGGAGAACGCAGAAGGAAACCTTTGTGCCAAAAATTAACCCGTCATTGCCACGTATCAATCACACAAATAACGGCTGTTTGGGTTGTGGGGTAACAATCTAGTGGGGCAGCTCTTCAGAAGGATGTGATGATAACTGCATGTGTGGAAATGTACAAAGCGCGCTGACGGGATGAAGGCTACTGGGATAATTATTTTTATTTTTTTAATTAATTAAGCTGACATCTTTGCCCGCAAAATCAGTCTCATCCATCCATCCATTGTCAGTGTCAGCAGGCAAAGCCGTATGCTGTCAACTAAACTCCTGCCCAGTGCGCCTGCGCTCCCTCTCCTCCCTCCGTCGGTGTGTCTCGGTTCTCCACCTGACAGCTCATCGGAAGACATGCACAGAACCAAGCCCCGGGCTTCTCACTTACAGAGATAAAAGGCCCCGGTGTCTGGAGTTTGGGCTGGATACTGTCCGGCTGTTGTCCTGAGCATCCTGCTACACAAAAGCGGCATGGAGCGCTCCTGATCCCGGCAGGACGCCTGGAGAGCTCAGCCATTCTTCCCTCGTCACATCTTGGATCTGTGTGGATATTTGGAGGCCCGACCATGTCTGCGAGAGACAAGGGGATCCTGACTAAAGACAGCGTCAGCCTGCTGCCCTGTTTCTACTTTGTAGAGGTGGGTTGTTTCTGCATGCTTCTCATTCAGAGCCGCTCGGTATCTCCATCAAACAATACCGCATACAAAGGGTCTGATGTGGTCGCGCATAAATAGCTATCACCTAATCCTGAATGATATCCAACAGCCAATATGACGATGACGATTATCTTAATAAGACTGATACTATTATGATATGTAGGTCAAAGAGACTGTCAACGTTAAACGTTATACCCCGTATTCAGCTAATGAAATGTGTTCCACGAGAAGCCTATATCTTACATTATACTGTACCTTTTATTTCCTGTATAATAAAGCCACCTGTTCTCTTACAGTGAAAAATGCATTACTGCTTTATGTAAATTTTGTGTTTTGTGTCCATGTGCTTAGGCTATATTTTTATGTCCCAAAAATATTAGCTGCTCCTACGGCCAAATGGGTACACATTCACATTAAGAACTGTGTCTCTTGAACATAAACACATATTTAAAAAATCAATCTTAGTGTATTAACATTAACGTTAAAAAAAAAGGCATAATGCAAAGGTTATGTGAACATTCCCACAAACAGAATAGCAGACCTGTACTGTTTAGTAGCTTCATGAGTCTGTGCGCACAGGATGGTGAGCCTCTATGGATGTGTTTGAGGGAAGTCCTTGGTGACAACAGTGAATTGTAACATAGTGACAAACTCAAACCAAGACTCGTCTGAATTTTTGTTTTGTATTGCATCTAAAGAGAATCAGGTTGAAACGTTCATCTGAAACTTATTCAAATTGCCTGATGATTTCAGTGATTTAAGTACAGCTTGCATGCAGCTTGTGGTGACTGTCACTCGTTCCCCTGCTGTGCACTTTATGCATGCTCTAATTCACCACTGGCCTGTGGCTCTTCAATCAAACTGGCATCATATATTATAGAGTAGCCTGTTATACTGTATGATGGATGCTGTTGGGATTACTGCAACATTCCCATGGAGGCTCTTACAGTTCTGACTTTGACAGGGAATTCCCTCGCTTTTGTTTTTGTTTGTTTTAATTCTTTCATTTACATTTCAATGCACTCTCAGTACAATTAACGTGCCTGAAAAAGAAATTCAGCCTTGAGCTTTTCAAACCGCTAAAGCTGCAGTTCACTGAAGGATTTTTCCGCCCTCCATTTTTACAAACAGCAGGAAGCGTTTAAACTAGGTCAATGATGAAATTTAATTCTACTGAGTGAACTACAACACTTGTGCATATAATTAGTCTGACTCAGGCACATTCCCTTAGTGTGTTTGTCAGTGGCTGGTTTGCAAAAAGCTAAGGTGGTGGCCAGTTCAGCTCAATCTCATCCTGCTCTCCTGTCAGCCGTGACTGCCATGTAATAGATGTGGGGAGGAGATCAGAGTCTGCCAATCATTAAGTATCTGTGTTCCTCAGAGAGATTTACCTCTGCAGAACTCATGGCTCTGCACCTGCCATATGAATTCTTCATGCTGATAGCTTTAGAGTCATAAACAGGCTGATCTTACACTCCACCTACACCATAAGTGTATAATGAGTTAGCACTATTTGCTCTTTACACAACTATATTCACAGCCTGAAGGTCTGACCCCACTGAACACAAACTCACGTGGCCAAAAAAATGAGCCCCTATTCATTGTGTATAACAAGCGGATGATGCGCTGCTCAAAGCATGCTGGAATACCTAGCGACATGTACCAGGCAAGCGGTGCCACTTTTTAAAAGCTTTTCTCCCATTTTATGTCATAATCATGCGTTTAAAGAAAATGGTGGTATACTATTTAGTAAATAAATCTCGTAGGGTGTTGGTTAGATTGAAAAGACTCCTCAATTCATGCCCCTAAGTAACCAGTGAGGCTGAGCCGATGTGAGTAGGCAAATTGGTCGCATGCAGTGGGTCTGCAGCGTAACACTGGTTGCACACTAGATGATGTTTAGCTAAACATCCCATGAACTCATAATCACAGTCTACATGTCAAATTTTAACATTCACATCATCTGACAACCAAAGAAGTTTAGTTGATTGCAGAGTTGGTCATGTGAAGGTTAAAAATAAGATGCATTCAAAAGAAAGCCTTTTTAATTTGGGTTAAATTAGAGCAGTGGTTCCCAACCTGGGGCCCGGGCTGGGTATGGGCATTTCCAGTAATCTCAATATTCCAGTAACCTAATGACCTTATGAACGAGTAATCGAGTACACAAATTGGCCCTGAAATCGTAGGCTTTATGCCTGTAACAGAACATTACTATCTAACACTTTTGACATTAATGTAAATAAATAGCCAACATTGGAAAGGAAGTGTAATTTCAAATGCATTTATTGAACAACCTTAACAGGCCCTTCAATTAACGTTGTTGTAACATTCCGTTGTCAAACGTCACAGCGGTAGCGGACCTTATGGACTTCTGTTCTGTGTTGCTTAACATGTAACTCTGAATCAACAGCCTATTTATACATTCCAAGTTAAAATAAATAGTAAATTAACTTAATTTACAGCAGTTTTAGTTTGCAGTTTCCCTTGAAAAATAAAATAAATAACATCACACAGGGATGAGCCCTGAATAAAACGCTTTCCTCATAAATTTTTTCCACTCTCGTAGCTGTTGTCTGGCATGTCCGGCTTGTACTCCGGCTCAACAAATGCCATCAGCTCACCGAAGCCTTCTCTTTCGACAAAACTTTATGAGCATATCTCCAGTCACCATCTTCGTTATTAGCAAGCTAATCTTCTCTGCTCTGGTATCATCACTACAACGTGTACTGCCTGTTGTCTGTCTCCGCTGGCTTCTCCTTGTGCTTTAAGCGCATGTGGTTAAGCACATCGAACTAGTATTTCTGATATACAAGTTTAACACCACATATCTTACACAGCACGTTATTGTCGTCTTTTTTGTCAGTACTTCCAGACATCACTTTTCCTGGTCACGGCTGACATGGTGCATGTAAGCTAACAGAGTTAAACTACTTTAGCCGAAAACAACGCATACGCAGGTGCGTGAGAAGTGTAACTTTAGTCTTATAATGGCGTCAACAACGAGTACTCGAGTATTCGTCCCCAATCCACCAAAGATCGCCAGGGACGCAAGGCTTTGTCTGCTATCTTTGTCAAGATTAGATATTCACGTTAATTAAAATAACTTAAATAGCACTGACTTGCTAATCAAAAGTCTGTTCAGCTATTAAAAAATATATATTCATCCATATATACACACACAGATATATTTTTTGACATACATACAGAAATGCCTACATCCACATATTTAAATTTAACTAAAAGGGGTGTTTACAGTAATAATAATAATATATAATAAGATAACTTTGAAAAACTAAAATGACAAAGAACTATACGCTGATTGGTGTTAATTTTTGCCAAAATAAATTTGTAATTTATTTATTTAAAGGTTAGGAACCACAGAAGCAGAGCACCCCGCCTCTCGCCCAATGAAAGCTGGGATAGGCTCCAGCCCCCCCACGGTTCCGAACACAGGAAGCGGTATAGATAATAGATGGATGGATAGCTTAAGCAGAAGACTATGGCTAATGTGAGTCGAGGTTCCTTCACTGTGCAGGTGCTTCTACATTATTATGGACCAAGTTGGTGATCCATTTTTTAGAGAAACAAACTTTTTTGTAGGGTTCTGTGATCAGTAAAAACACCCCTTTCCTTTGAGCAGTGTGCTTTTACGACTCTCTCAAAGCTCTCTAACCTTAAATCAACAGGATGTTGCATTCTGGCTACGACAAACTTGTTAGAGCTGACAGCAGGCACGTTAGTTAAGAATTGTGCTAAGGAATGGCTCTGTGGAATCCCCGAGTAACACTTTCACATGGATTAAGGAAGGTGCTATATTGCAGATGGTCAATACATCCTTAAATTTAAGAAACGACCGAACAGTCGTGGTAGAATTGCAATACTACAACAGCAGTGCTCCTTTGTGAGGACCCTACGTCGCATTTGATAGTAAATTCTGTCTCAGAGGCAGAAATGCTGTCTTCTGTCACCATTGCTGCTTAATTTGACAATACTGCTCAAGTACACTATTTCTATAGTCTATCGTCTACCTGAATCCATGTCAATGCAGCAGTCAGGCAGATAACTGGTCAAAATAATCATAATTATGATTTTTTCCCCCTCATAATTGAGCAGCCCTAAGCCCCTTTTACCGCCTCTGTTGCGCCTCACCGTCTGTAAAACTCAGTGGTAGAAAGTCGGGACGTTTCATCCGCTGAGCCGGCAGCGGAGGTAAAAACAGAGGCGCAACAGCGTCTGTTTAAACACAGGAGCAGGTAGGACGGAACAGCCTGTATGTGAAACTTGCTCCGTTTGTTTACACACTGTGCCTCATTTTCTTCCGCAGTAGCATGTGAAATCACACACTGGGACAGCAATATGACACAGCCGTTTTGGATTTGTGTTAAAGTATAAACATGGTGTAACGGCAAAGTTGGTTATGATGCTATTGTGGAATCTCTCTGTAAATAGGGCCCTAGTTTCCTGCCAGAATAAATACAAGGATATTGATGGAAACACTACAAACACTGGTAATAACTTTAACTCTTACATCACATGAATACAGCTCATTTGATGGAAGTTTCTTCGAGTAATAGTCAACCAATTATGGCTTTGTAGGCAGCACTAAGAAAGAGGATGTCATCTTATACTCACATATCCGGAGGTAGCTGTCAAGCCAAAAAAGGTGTGAATGAGACTGGAGCAGCTGTTGATGTTGTTCGTGGGCTCAGAAATAAGACCTCCTAAATTCATATTTTTCTTGGATGGATGACATTTACAACAGTCACTACTAAATGGGTTTGGCAAAACAAACAAAACATGATATCTGACTCAATTATTTAAGTTATTGGCTGTAACAAATGATGTAACAAATGTATGTAATTATACAAATTAATACAATTTCCAAAACAAAAAAACTGATTCTATTTTATGTCAGCACATATTTGGTCATTGAGCCATGTCTGAATGTAAAACCCCCTTTTGCCTTTAAAAAAAATCATACTTTGTGCTGCAGCTCTGATCCCAATAATTAATACACTTCGCTGGCTAAAGTAGAAAGGCAAGTTAGAGTTACTATGCCAATGATGTTTGAACCCCTTAAAAGTTTTGTGTAAAGACCAGTGTACTAGTTGTGAAGTGTACTACTTAGCCTTTGAAGGTTAACGTCTCCCATGGCTCTGGTAGCTTGAAGAACACGCGTCTGTCAGAAAAAAACGTTGTGTGACGAGGAGGAACTTGTAACATTACCCCAACGTGTTATAAACACTGTAGGATCAGATTTTTTTAGTTTGACCCAAACTATTGACTATGGGTCAGAATATGTCAACATTTGCTCCATTCATCTCTCTATCAGCCTTTTAGTTTTTTTAGGAGAATTGTTGGCAAGAAACCAGCACACTAAAGGTGACAAATTTCAATGTAAGGGTACAAGCTGAACTGTAAGAGAGTAGCAAACTTGAAAGAAATACCTTAGGAGGGGACAGCTCTTTTAACAGTTTATTGTAAAGTCCAGACTCGACAGGTGTTTACTAGTTTAAATATCTGTAACCGAGCTTCATTTTTTTGCTTGCAACAGCAGCTCGTCCATATAATAATCCCTGTCATGCGTAAAGGCTCCAGACGGTCTGCCTGTGTCTGTGCCCGTGTGCTGGGGTTGAGCCTCGCACAGCGCCGGACTGATTTGTCTCCCGATTATAATTATAATGACAATATATTATTATTATTTTTCAAGACAAATGCATTTTTTTGATCACACAAAAGATGGAATTGTTGCCATGATCACTGTAAACTCAGAGTGTGACAGCCCTTATAATAGGTGCGCCGAAATTACCACCAGTTTTCTGCTGGCGGTAATATTTCACTCTAACTGCACAGCGCTGTTAGCGCTGGCGTTTGTGAATAAGGTACTTTTTGCCACGAGACTCATTTACATAGAAAGGGGCTATATTTTCCCCCGAATGTTTGCATAATGACTAATTAAAATAAGCACAAACGGCACCGGAGCACAGAGACACTGTTTGCTCTGCAGCGCATTTTAGGGTGCATTCAACCCTCTGCGTGTGCTTGGAGAATGAGGCGGAGCCTTTTTATGTCATTTGCACAGGTTTAGCGGGCGCAAAAGCACAATCCTTTTGTGAATTCCCCCCTTCGTGGCCAATTTTCATATTCCAAATGAAAATTGTTGTTGCTCTGTGTTCACTTTATTCAAGTTCATCAGGTAATAAGGCAGGTATTTACAGACTTTTTCTACTGCTCCAAAGTGGGAGTAGTCATATTTGGCTGGAATATTGTGAGTGATATGAGGCGAGTAATACGATATTTTGCTGCTGGATTTGCTGGATTCTTCCAAGTATTGGAGTGCCATTTCTTGTAATCAATTATGTCACAGTTTTGTTAGATTTGAATTAAATATGTGGCATCGGGGAGAAGCTGCAGATACGATCTGTTGCATGTAGCGAGCTGACCGCTCTACTATTACTTTGGACTGCATGGTGATGTGCAGTTAGGCTCCACTGTGAAGCCTCAGGCTGCTTTTCCTCCAAAGTGGAACAAATTGAGGCAGGCTGAAAAACCTGGAATCTAAAACTGGGGAAAAACAAAAGATGAAATCACATGTATAATTGAAGGCATGTACAGTACATGGACATAATGGATAAAGAGAATGGTGCACCTGCAGAAAAGATAAATGCTTGGTTCTCAGTTAGACTATGATTCAGAGCTGATCAATATCAGAGTTGTGAATCAGGAGCTTCAGTATTTGGAGTCAGGAGCTGGTTAAGTACAGAAGCTATAGCTGTTAACTTGAATGTACCAGACGCATCTAGTAAACATTCTTGATATTCTGCTAATAATCTCGTTTTCAGGTGAAGGCTAAAGGTTGTGAGCTAAAAACTGAGCTAAGGTGTTTTTACTTTCTCAGCCAACAAACATTGAATAATTTGGCTACCTCAGTAAAGAGTGCTCACAGTGAGTTCTGTGGTTCATCCAGACAAACAGACACTTTCTGAGAGAGGGAGAAGCTTATGGTATTATCGGATATATACTTTATACATTAATTGTACTGCTGTGATGGCTTATGTTTCAGAGGCAGGTATCTTAAATCCTCAGCACATTTACGTTAAAACTATCTTGTGACTTGATACCACGAGGTGTTAGTGAGAAAATATTTGATCTACTTTGATCTCCTGACCTTTTTTTAGCTTCAACTTCCAGGGGGCAGGTTGGCAGTAAAGACATAAAACTTAAATCACTGTTTCCTTATCAATACTTATGCCCACTGCACCCTCAACTGTCAACGTGAGGAACATTTACCGTAGTATAGTTTTACCCACTGTTTTGTGCTTATGGGTGTTGGTAAGTTGGGTGATTTTTTTTTTTACAAATGTAATCTATAAAGTCTTATTATAGTTACAGATTATACTTTGCTACATTTCAATTTGCATCCATTTCAAATTAAAAGCAGAAGTCAAACGAAAAAGTCAGAACGAGCTGTGTCAGAATGGAACAAATTTCAAGTGTTGAATCAGCAGCTGCAGCAGAGAAGAAGCTGCTGTCAGTGGCTGAAGAAGGGCAGAGCTCCACATTCAGAGAGGAGACACGCTATATGTTGGAGATATACATAGCTGACTGTCAGCGGGTGCAAGCGGTGCAGTCGCAAACTGGCTTAAGAGGACAACAATAGTATAATTGTCTTCTGTCATCTATCTTAAACACTGATTTAATGCACCAACAGGAGAGCATGCCATCTGTCATAAATCAAACACACTCATGGTGTTGCGTGACCAGAAGGTGCGTGCTGAGTCTGGCTACATGTTATGCTTAAGGTGGATTCTAAAACAGTGACTTTTGCGTTCACTGACTTCAGTGAGTGTGTGATTTTTGACAATAAATCCTTTCACAGTTGTGACTGCAGAGCCTCTTTCAGCTCAGAAGTTTATGGAAACTTAAAGGATCTCAGTGAGACAGAGAGGCTGAGTGAACTAGTTATATTCTGCTTTGAGAATAACAGAGCAGAAAAGATGAACCTAGTGCAGATTGAGGAGGACTTTGCGACGCATACAGCTCATAGGATGTAGTTCAGACTTGTTACAACAACAAACTCAGTGCTAGATACATTGACTCTCAGCTTTTACAATGTTTATTATTGATAGCTCTCGACCAAAACTACTAGCATCACATCAGACTTTGAAAATGCAGAAGATCCCAGGGCACAAACAGAGGGTAAAGAGGAAGGATATTGCCAGAAATCCAGTCAGGATTAAAGAAAAGAGGCTGATGATGATATAGAGCAGTACAATATGTGGCACAGATAAAGCATGTGACATAAACTGAGGGAATGAATGTGAGACAAAGAGAATGAGACACGGAGGAGGCTGGCAGTCAGAGTTAGCCTAGATGTAGGGCAACAGAGCATCTCTGCTGAGCTCAACTCTCCCGAAGGAGCAGAAGCTTCTCAGAGAAAGAGAGCGTAAGGAACAGTAAGTCATTCTGCTCTGTGATTTATCTCTGCTATTCGTTCATTCTGACTGCGCTGCTTGGTATGTAGACCATTAGTAGATTTCCTCATCAAATCAGTCACAGTTGTTCAGCTATAAAAACCTGGGATTGTCGTGAATCTCCAAATCCACAATTAGATTTGACTTCTATCTTTAAGGACACTATTTGATTAGATTTTGGATTCAGTCATTTTTTAATCACTGACGGTTGTGTCATTGAATACGTTTACTTGAACAATAATTTTCTGCTATTATTTTTTGGACAATTTTCCAAAATTGAAAGGAGTCATTGTTATTCAGTTCATATTTCAGGGATAGTGCACATTGAAAACATTACTGTAAATATGAAAAATGTAGCTAGAATTGAAATTTACAGCGTACAACAGAACCTGAAATATGTTGTGCATGTAGAAATAGTCATTATAATACTGTTAGAAAATGTAATCTGAAAAGAAAGGCAGGGGGATCAGTTCACTCGTTTCTGTTGTTTCTCTGTCATCTCCCACAGTGACCATGGTGTCTCCACCATGCAGGTAAGCTATGCTATGTTAAATGAGAAAACATGACATCCTTAGCAAATTTCAACTAAAAGTAACAACAGAGTTGCACCATATATGTAACAAGTGAAGGTAGCTTTGCTTAGCTTGAAACATGTTGCATCTGGGATGGCTATCCAGCAAGTTCTTTGCCTGGATTTCATTAGATGCCCTTTAACACTTTCTATTTGACAAGGACGTCGCTGGACTGTTACTAAGTACAGTTACTCAAGGACGACACTTGAGTAAAGCTTTGAGGTACTTTCACTTCACTTTTTCCTTAAACATACTTTCTACTTTTACAGCACTACTTTTCAGAAAGAAAAGTGTATATTCGCTCCCTCTGCTTTTTTCTGCTAGCTATAGATAATATTTGCTTTTGAAATTAATATTTATTTTTAAAAAATATGAGTTTAGAAAATATGATGAACAGATGAAATTATCTCCAGCTTGTAAAGTTCTGGTTATTCTGATTATTATTTAGAAATATATTATAAACAATATTTATATTATAAACAATAACAACACCTATGCAACATATGCAACACCTCTGTAATGTCTAACATTCATATGACATACATACAGTGACCTACAAGGGCAATTGCCTTAACTGTTTAAGCAGGTTTCCAGGAGAAGAAACAGGCTGCAAATCCAGAAAGGAATCAAATTCAAAACACATGCAAAAGTCCAAAACAAATGTGTGTTGCAAAAGGCTGAAACGAATGCATTTACATCAGTCACGCTGCAAATACAGAAACCATGCAAAGTAAAAAACTCAGAAACCAACAAAACACATGTAAAAGGAAAATGCTTGTATCCAGTCAACACACGACCTATAGGGGGCGCTCAGTGGAGTAGGTTTATGATTGACGGGAGATATGGAATGACGAGTTAGTGAAATTATTTATTTTCAGACGCTTGTCCCACTGAACCCCCACTCAGGCCTCAGATGGGCACAAACTGATACCCGACATCCCCGTCACTCATCTCACTCCACCGTATTTTAATCACCCCCAGTGTCAGGGTCACGTTTAGCGTTACTGTAGATATCCTGGCTACTGTATTGTTACATTTACTCCGTCGTCAAACTCAAAACATTATTCCCCACTGAGTCCCAACCTTTTTGCCCCAGGCCTGACAATTACGAACTCTCAGCGGCCCGAAGTCAGCAGATAGTACCACTAACTACATTGCCAACTTATCCGTGGCTAACGAAAGCAACTCTTAGCTCTTGTTCTTACTTGTTTCACCAAGTGCCGATGCAGGCCTGGAGCACTTCTGTTGTGTTGACTAGATTTGCAGCATTTTTCAGAGCCGACAGAGACACTCCGCACCAGCGGCGTATTACAAGGTCTGATAATAAATAAATTGTATAACTAAAATGTTTGTTTCGGCCTTTTTTTTGCACAGTGCATTTCCGTCGTTGTGTTTTGTAATTTGCATCGTTTCTCAAATTGCTGCCGGTTTCTTCTAATAGAAACAGGCAATATTAATCAAACTAGTGTTGATAAATCTGAAGAATTATGTTCATCAGTTTTTTTTCTAAATGAAAGATGTAGGAGCAATGCTGATCAGTTTAGGCCTCTGAGCAAAAAGAGGGAAAACACTCATCCATGCACATGTGAAGTGGTAAGATGAAGGGCAGACTCGTTTCACAGTTCATACAAAACCTCAAGCTTGTAATTAGAATGAGCAATCACCTCCTTCATGTTCCTGTCCTGAGAGAGGTCATGTTACAGAGGGCAGCTGCCTGCCGCAGGGCTCTGATCACAGCTGCAGAAACAGAATCACAAGACATAAGTTATTACATGAAAAACTATGTCTGTTTATGTTATTGTGTTGTTATGTATCTATCAACATGATTAGAATAGATGTTTTCAAAAAAAGATGCCCCATTGTAACCCAACACTGCTGCAAGCTCTTTACTGCTGCAGGCCTCAGCACCTCCGCACATACAGCAAAAGACTCATCTGACAGTAAGAATGAATCCAAACCTCCTTACCAGCAGTGAGACCTCTTGGAAGGAAGCTGGACCCAAACATCAGAGCTTTTTCTGTCATTCCTGCAAAATGACAGGATTTCCAGATATAGATGCTTTTGTTAATACAATCAGATTTTCAACTTGCCAAGTTGCCCGGAGCAGTTTTAAATAATGCACGATTACAATAAAATTATTCTGTTATGTCATTTTTTAAGCAAGAGTAGGCATATTTCGTCAATTTTCCCAACGCCTTCCAAAGCATACGTTGACAAAGTAGACTTCAAAAAGCAATTGATTTACAAATGAGAGACTTGAATTTTTACCAATCGGACACTCTGTCACTGAGAAAACTCCTTGTCTGTTCAGTTGGCCCAACACCCACCAAAAATAACTGCCAGCCAAAGCCCACTGGAGCCTGCTTTCCATTTTACACATCTATTATTCAAACCTCACTGTCTCTTTCCTGTTCTCTCATCTCTGTAATCACTGAGGGCCCGCCAGGAACTCTTGGGAGCCCGTAGAAGGATTATTGTAAGGAAAAGTTTCAGAAGTGTGTTTTATGGCAGAAAGCTGAGGAGCTATCCAAATTTAAACACTCACAGAAGAAGGTGCAGAAGGCAGAAAATCAAATCCACGTTACAACTGCAGAGAGAGTTCTAAGAGTGCTAAAAAAAGCAATGTTTGCCCTGAAGGTTCAGTAAAGGTCATGGGGATATTAAATTGATGGGTGTGTCCACTGGGGAGCATGAATGTGCTTGGCAATTTGCATTGCAATGTGTTTATTAGAGTATGATAAATCCTGTGCACATGTAGTAACGTCAGTTTTGGTGTACATATGTGCAGTGTTAGCAGTCAAGCTGCATAGATACCTCACAAGATCTAAGAATGACGAAAAGTCCTGTAATGAAATGCTCAACTAACGTCCCATTCTGAACAAAGTAGCATTTTTTTTTACTTCACTCGGGAACAAACATTAAGTACTGAACTGCATTGATTTCTAAACTCTGACAACCTCCATGTCTTTGCAAACTTTGAGAACACCTTGCTGCTGGCTTGTTGCAACTGAAGCCAGGTACACACTCCATTGTGATCATTTTTATACTGCATTGTTAAAATGATCGCCACCCAGACAAGTGGTTAAGCTTTGATTCAAAACTAAACTATGGCCTTAACCGCATATCAGTCAAAACAGGCACTTGTTCTCTCACCTCAAACAGGAGCACTCCATGTAGGGCTGATAGAGCCCACGGACACAGGAATTATTTAAATTCCCTTCTGCATATTTAAGCAGTAGTGGCATCATGAAATGCAAATGTTGCAATGATTCATGTTGAATTAGCAGCTGCTTGTCAAGGCTGATAATGTTTGTTTTCTTCTATAAAAGGGCAATACAATAGTGATGTGACAAATCAGAGAAGATTACGTCATGACTGATCAGACCCAATCAGCAAGCAAATGTGGGTGTCTGCGTCATCTTTTCCAAATCTGATTCTGCTCCTACACACTTTAAAGCAACCTACAATTTTCCATTTTCCAGGGTCGTGTAAATGCTTTTTGGTGAATGAAAAGGGGAAAAGAGTATTAAAGTAAAGGTCAAAAGGTTGTCAAAATTCTAATGAATCTTGCTTCAGTTACCAAAAATAGTCTTAACATATGCACCACAATAAAGCAGTTAGCGATAACTTTCCACCCAACTGTTACATATACAGTTTGATGAAATGACTAACAATAAACTGTTTGCACATTAACTATTAGTACAGGAAACTGTCGTGCAACATGCAGAATTTATCCATAGTATCCTCTTTATCCTATCCAATTTCTGTAGGAAGCTGTGATGATAGTTAAATGTAACTATGATCTGAACTGCATATGCATTCAGCTTGATGTGAGGGTGGATGATGATACAGCGGTAACTATCACCAAAGCCTAATTTACTCACCAATAAATGAAAGAATTCACAAGGATGTGTGGGGAGATTGAAGCATATCAAATACGATTAGCTGCTATTGGCCTGAGCAAACCACGCTGCACTTTCAAAATAACAGGATGTGACATAAAATATCCTGCAGAAATCCACTTTGAAGTATGGAGAGTATTCCTCCAAGAGCTGCTTCATCTGCAGAGCATGAGCAGTGCGAGCGCTGATGCCACTGACCTATATTTCTCATTTCCACAAGCTGAGATGCTGGACGAGAGGTGAGGGAGGCTGACAGTAAGCCAGGAAACAGACCTGAGAGAGGGGGAGGGAGGCAGTGTGGAGCTCAGTGGGGGGGGTTGCATGAGCTGGTTTCAATAAAGAACACACACCAAGATAATTCCTGCATGCATGTTGCGTCATGCATTTTTTTCATCTATTTAACATACAATACATTACTCACTTCATTTTATAATCATATCTACAGTAATGGTAAAATTGCAGTGGATTGTTATATCTCACTTCCCTCCTCCTTTCTAGTCTGTGGCACATATTTTCTGCAGGTTTAGAACGTCCCTTAACTACTCAAAATTAAAATAATCCTCCTCACAGCTGTTTGTTGGGAGGCCCAGAGACATCAGTCTTAAAATGACATCCAGTTGGACATGCTCCCAATATTCTTGTTCAGTCTTTCTTTGGCAGCTTTGTCAGGTCCTTTCATGACGTTGTTGTCTAATATAAACAATAATAGTTGTCATAACCTTGGTGCATTAGATGAGGTTGTGTTTGTTATTGGCTCACCTTTTTATTTTCATTACACACACGCAAATAGAGCTAGTCAATTAATTTGGAAGACAAAAAAGGAATTGGATAACATGACCTGTGGCTCTTTGTAAAAGACATTTTACCCATATTTTGACATTTTTTTCACCCAACAATGACTGAAAATAATGTAAATGTTGTGCTCATCAGTCGCTGAGATCTGTAAATACAGTTGTGTCACTGCAACAGTCAGACAGGGCAACAAACATCTATTGATGAGACTAAAAATCAAACATACAAATTATTCAGAATCTGTAAAGCGCTTTATTTGTAAGTGAAAATAAAAGTGAGCACATGAGCCTTTGTTTTCTCCTCTGCAATCTTTTGCCCAACATCCCTGTGTCAAGAGCTTGAGATCGGGCAATACAATCATTCAGTACATTCTTAGCTGCATAACAAACTGAGATGTAGCTAATGGTAGCTACACTTAGAAGTTCTTACCTTAGAAAAGCTATCTGTCTGTTAGAAACGTTTCTCAACCAAAGTTGTGTGAGGTTTTTGTGTTGTGTGTGTTTGCACAGTGGGGCATTGTTATCTGAGATACTCCAGACACGCTCCAACAGAATCTGTATTATGTGCAGCATTTTTCTTATGCATGTGTTTTCTGGGTTTCTGTGCTTTTGAGTTTTCAACATTTTTGTGAATTTGTTTCGCCTTTATGAAGAAGGTTTTTCTATTTGCATCAAGTTTCTAATGTTGCATTATGTTTTAGACATTTGCATTAGTTTTTGAAATTGCATGGTTTCTTAATTTGCAGCCTGTTACTCCCAATGGAAATTGTTTGGGCCATTGCAGCGTGTGGAAATGGTGATAAGACACATTGTGCTGCCACAAGTTTGACATTATTCCAGTTGACAGTTTTGTGCACAAACAAAAACAAAGACAAAAACAGGAAGATTGCAAGCTTGCAAACATGAATATAAATTATGTTAACATATGTTTGATATACACAAAATATTTCAGTTAACAGTAATTTATAATCAAAAAACTCTACAGGGAACTTTCATGTAAGCTGGGGACAAAGCTGAATGCTTGACAGACCACATACAGTAAAAGATTATTCACACATTAACAGATATTTTTGTCAGAGAGTGCCAACACAACACACTGGCCTACTGGTCAGTGACTACTGGAGCAGTGTAGAAAGTCCTGCATGACTGCCAAGTGTCACATGTTCTGCTTGTTGCCATCTAAAACAAACCGAGACAGCAACCCGGAGCCTGCACTATGTATTTGCAGTGCAATTTGTGCAGAAATGGCAAAAATGGCCAGAAATCTGCCACGAGTTATAGGGAGATCCTGGATGGAGAGGCATGTAGTATTGTCGAGTAGGGTTGTCCAAATTTTCCATACTTTTTGATACTTTTCGATATTACGTGTTTAATTTTATTATTTTTATGTTCAGTAGTACCGAAAGGTACAAACACTTTAAAAAAACAACAAATCTACGGTCAGATTTTCAACCTGAACTACCAAGAGCAAAAGAGAGAGAGCCACTGTGGTCAAGCAACATAGACAGTAAAATAAGAGAGTGAGCGCAGTTAATGTAAGTAAAGCAGAAACAGAAAACAGAAAAGTAAAATGAAGGGTTATGCTCTAAACAACAAACTAACACACCTACACCTCCATACAACCCCGCAGGAAGGTACAGGATTTCGTTTTTATAGGCCAAAGTCGCGCTTCATCCCTCCCACTGTGTGCGTCACACCTGAAGCTCTTATACAGCAACGACACATCTGACTTTTTCCATTCACAGAACAGAAAATTAAGACATTTTGTGATGTCCCTTTCACGTCTCATAAAGATGCTAAAGTTACAATAATGTCTGTTGCAGACAGACAGAGAGCAGCTGTTTTGAAGCTACAGACCTGCGGACTGTTGACTGAGCTCCAGACCACTGCCCAGCAATTAATGCCCAGAAATGTCCCAAACATAGCAGAATATTAAGAAACATAGAAATACAGAGGAAGGGCATGATCCTCTGCGGATACAGACACCACCTCACACTTCTACTGCATTATGAGTGATGAGGAAATATTTTAATATGATTCTATACAATACTTTTGGGGAAAATCCTGCTCATTAAGCCTTTCATTACTATTAACAGTATGTCAAATGAGCTGGTATTTGACTTACCAGCACTGTGTGAGGGTGGGAAATTAAAAACATGAAAATTACCTCATTTTTTATTGGTAGGACTTCTATTCTTGTTGCCATGGTATCAAAAGAGGTATCCAGTATTGTTTTTCTTTTTACTAGTATCCTGACGAAGTTTTAAATTCTGGTATCGTGACAACCGTTAGAGCCTACGGAGGAAACTTGAATTAGTCAGAAAGCTGTTTACTTAGACAGCACAGAAGGGACGTCATGGCTGAGAGATTTTGCAAATGTAAAGAAAATTTGGATCTGAAGGCTTCTACATATCAATCTCTTTTTTATTATAACTGCCTACTAGCAACACAAGCTGTTTGTTGTACACAAACAGCGTAGGAGCAACAGCATGACAGGCTGTGAACTCTACAATCCAAGTCTCAAAATGACCCACCACATAAAAAACTGAAGGATGCTGAAATGGGCAGGACAGTGACACTCCAGTCTGTTACTGCGCTGATACTCACTGCTCCAATGATGACTGTCAGTGAAGTTGGCTGAACCACTTTTGAAAAAGATGGTGATAACGTTACGTTACAACTTGCTCTGCTCCAGTGTGATTGACTCTGTACTGTCAGCAGCCCCGTAGGATAAACACATCATGATCTGCTGGGATTTTATCACTGAATATAAGCATAATTCACACTTAAACTTTCTCTGACTCTGTGGAAATATGATGTCATAACATCACACATAACCAAATGTGGGGCGGCTGTGGCTCAGTGGCAGAGCAGGTCATCTTCTAATTGGAAGGTTGGCAGTTTAATCCCCGGGTCCTGAAGTCTTCATGTTGAAGTGTCCTTGGGCATGACACTGAACCCTGAATTGTTCCTGAAGGCTTAGCCATCGGTGTGTGAATGAGATAAGTTAGATCCTGATGGGCAGATTGGCACTTTGCATAGCAGCTTCTGCCATCAGTGTCTGAACATGTGTGTGAATGTGACATGCACTGTAAATGTGCTTTGAACGGTCCGAAGACTAGAAAAATGCTCTGTAAGTTTAATCCATTTACCCTTTTATCATAAGGCATTCAGGTGCAAGTTGTAGGTAAAACATTAAACACGTTTCAGTTAAGTGAAAAAAGTGAGGAAGAATAGTTTAGCGAGCGAAAAGGGGGTTTAAATCAAAAGACCCATACCTCCTTCTTTTGTTTCGTAATAACCTGTTTAACCTGTCCTATTAATGTCTCCTCATTTCTCCAAATGTCATTACGCCCTAGAGGTTACCAGTGATGGTGAATAAAGTGCTTAGTAAAAAACTACATTAAACCATTCTCTTTGTAAGGAAGGAAGGGGGTAAGGATAGAGAGCCACGGTGGCAGAACAAGAAAACTAGTGTGTTAGTGAGTAACCCCTGGCAGAAACATCAGACAGACAAAAGGAAGGAAGTCTGCAAACAGAGGCCCTCTGTGTGGTTGTATGTGTGTATAAGTGGCTCAGCTCCCAGCAGGAGTGTGCTGACTTGAAGAGATCCCCATGTATTGGGCTCCTAGTGGGGCCCTCCTCCGTCACGCTGCTCTACTTAGCATTAGCTGAGCGAGCAGCAAGCCTGCCACTGTGTACCAGTGAATCAGGGTATTAAGCTGCACGATAAAGCCTGTGATGCTGCGGGCCACATTCAGCTCCCACTGACGCATCTGAATGCAGTCCTGTGTGGAATCTTTACTGCCTTCAATTACAATCAGCTTTCTGCCTACACATGCACCTCACTTGTTCCTGTTACCCTTTAATGGGACACCACAGAGCCTTGGGGGCTATAAAAAAACACATTTGTGACGGAATTTTGACACAACAGAAATGCAGTGTTGGTGGTTGAATTGGGGTCATTGGCATTTGAGTTTTGATCTCTTCCTTGTTAAGTCTCCATGAGAAATATCTTAGACTAATTTCAGGCACTCATGTTTTCCCCAAGAGGTATGCGGTATTATTACCAGCCTTTTATTGAGTCGTAGGACTCGTTTACTTGACTCAGTGGTGCCATTTCAGTCCGTCTCTCTCCTCATTATATGATGTTTTTTTTATGGGAGGTTATTAAACTTCTTTTATGTTTCTGCAGTACAGATGCATGTGAGGGCTGAAGAACTCCTTGCTTGCAAAAAGAAAACATAAATTGATGCTTAATAAACACATAAAATAACAGAAGCCATGCAAACCTATGAACAAGTAGTAGTTTTTGCACTTTTTAAGTTGCCTGTCTCACACAACAGACACATTGCCTGTCTCACACAACAGTCCCATGGATATGCCATCCATCCATCCATCCATTATCTATACCGCTTATCCTGCTCAGGGTTGAGGGGGGGCTGTAGCCTATCCCAGTTGTCACTGAGCGAGAGGCAGGGTACACCATTGACTGTTCAAATGTGTTTAAAATTTATTGCACCAGGTCTCTATCATTTAGCAAAAAGAGCTAATATGAGGCCCACATCCTGTTCTGTTCATATCCCTTCCACCTGCATCCTTGAAGAATTGCAGTTTGACTTCTCTCTTCTTCTTCTCTCACAACTGGCACAGTGCCTGCTGATTTTTAGTTTCCAGTAGTGCAACATCCTTTAAAGATAACCTCAATAGACCCCTCTACCCATAACTGCTTCCATCCCATCTTCAAATTTCCAATCCTGGCCAATGTTCTAGAAAAAAAATAAGCAAAATAGTGAAGAATTTTATTTATGACTGAAAATTGTCTGCAATCTTCAAAGTGCTTAGTGATCTTGTAACTAAAGATTTCATTAACCCTAATTTCACTTTCATTAGACTGGTTTCCTGTGTGTTTAGTAATCGATTTTAAGATTTAAATTAACAATTTTAAGGCCTGGATGTAGCCAAAGATCCAATAGTTATAGTAGGTCTAGATTGGTTACCAGATGCTCCTGGACCTTTGCTCTCTGGCATTGTTGCTCTTTAATAACATGTCACTGGAGATCAGGCAGGCCTCATTATTCTCTTCTTTTCAATTACTTTAAAAACTTTTCGTTTTTAAAACTGTTGTACTACATGAATTCATTGCTGCATCACCTTATGTATGTACAAGATTCATATTAAAATATTATTGGAAGAAAAAAATAGTAGGCCTATTCCTTGAATTCTTCTTATCTGGTATTACATTTAAAGTGTGTGATGGGATTAAATATCTTGACCATTTTATGGTTCTTAGTATGATCAATTTGAGGATAAAGATGTACAGAGACAATTTATTCTAATGTTTTAACTGTTTCGTTTTTGTTCTCTTATTGCAAGTGTTATCGGTATATTTAGTTTGCTATGGACATGTCCTAATAAAGTTAAAATGTGTGTGATTATGATTATTGTAGTGCAGTGGTTAGCATTGACGTCTCACAGCTAGAACATTCTTGTTTCCAATCTTCTGGTGGCAGGGGCCTTTCTGTGTACAGTTTGCAAGCCCTCCCCATGCCTGCATGGCTTCTCCCATAGTCCCACAGTCCAAAGTTATAGTCGTTCGGTTTATTGGTGACTGTAAGTTGTCTGTAGGTCTGAGTGTGAGCGTGAATTGTTGGTGAATGGTGTCTGTATATGTCAGCCCTTTGATTGACTGGTGACCTGTCCAGGGTGTACCCCACCTCTAGACTAATTACTAGTGGGATCATCTCCAGCGCCCCTTTGGATGTATGTATGTATGGATAACTATTATAACGATTATTATTACTGTTAGAATAATTATAAAATGCTTTGAAACAAGCAGATATATGGCTGGTGGAAACTGGTCAACAGTTGTGGTAGTGTCTCTGCTGAAAACTCCTCAGCTCTTCAGCTCTGCTCTCTCAGTGCTCTTTACAGGATTGGACATCCACTGCTAAAATGCCACCAACTTGTAGTACACATTACAGTGACACTGTGAAAGGTCAGCAGTGAAATCACTGCAGCGTACCATTCATGTCTGAAGCAGAAATTTACATAACCACAGACCACTGAAGCAGTTTGATTTGGTCAATTGAGAGATAAACACCAGCTTTATTACCCCAACATTTTTATTCTAGGGATTGGACTGCTCTGATAGATTTTACGATTATTAGATCTCAAGCTGTCTATAATAAACAGAAACAAGATGTTTTGGAGAATTCATACAGTAGTTTTGAGCAGTGCGCATTTTCCATTCAACATGCCTTCTTCTATAACCCTCAGCAACATCCTCACCCCACTCTGGTCATACAAACAGTTTCCATGCTTTGGTCCTCATTATCAAATCAAATTAACATGGTCATTGAACCATAGGTTTATGGGGACATTTGAAACATTCACTGCCTGTTTATCTATTTATATATTCATTGGCAATCTATTAAAGGTCCTCCTGCTGTTTATGACTTTGAACTCCCTTATATCTCTGTCTTTCTGTCTTCTGTTATGTCTTTCAATAGCTGCCAATCCTGGTATCGTCTGTGGTCAGCCTTTACTTCCTGGAGTGGACAGATTTGTTTAAGCCAGTGAAGTCTGGCTTCAACTGCCATGACCGCAGCCTGAGCCTACCTTACATCGACCCCAACCATGAAGTCATCCCCCTGCTCATGCTTCTTAGCCTAGCCTTTGCCGGACCAGCCATCACGGTAAGGATGGGAACAGACAAGGTATACAATCTTTTGCCTTAAAGTTGGGGCTGAATATATCTGTAATAAAGAGGTGTTCCAATTTTCTGACAGCACACTCGACCAGACAAGTCATGCAGTCCTGAAGAGTCTCGTTTTATAACATCAAGACTGTTGTACAATGGTATGGTGCAGAAGAAGCTGCAAAAAAAGATCTCGAAAAACTGCATCTAGTTCGGAATAATGCCGCACGTCTTGCCCCTCATTGCACGCTAAGGTCTGATACAAAGAACATGCATGTGAAAATCTACTCTCAAAAGTTGATACAGGCTAATGAGAGGAATCATTTCTTGTTTTTGTTATGATCTTTAAAGTAATAACCTCAAATATTTTCATTGAAATAAATGTAAATTAAGTCACTATTTATCGCCGAATGGTGATTGAGCCTTTGGCCCACTGATGAAAGCCTTTGCATTTGCAGTATATACTATTATTATGGACTAGGTGTCGATGGCAACTTTCACGGAAAAAGGGGGGCCCAGTTAGTGATGCGTTTTCCGTCACCCAGCAGTGGTTGGTCTGCCAGAGAGGGTAGGCGGAGTTACAAACAGACACACTTGAGGCTTTTGTTCTGTTCTCTATGTGTTGCAAGTAAACAGTAATCTACTATGGCTGAACAAACGAAGAAAAGATCAATTACTACAGATACAACTTCAAAAATAAGTGTGCTCCCACAATTACCGTTTATTGCAATATTCAAGATTACAACTTTAATAATCGATTTTAAGATTTCAATTAATTTTAGTATGGAGCAAGATCAGTCTCAAAAAGTATAAATGCACACAGAGGGATTCAAAAATATATTTTACGATTTATGTATAACTAACTCTCTTCAAAAACATAGTTTTCAATGCACACAAACACATTCTATTTAAATGTAAAAAAAAATCACATAAATATACATAAGATTCACAAATGTATTTCTGACACACATTTCTTGTTTTAAAAAATGTTTTTGTTAAAAATTGCAAATACTTTTAAATACATATATACAGTATGTGCATTTTCATTACACATATTTAAAACAAGAAATATTTGCGTGTGCATCAGAAATACATTTGTGAATATTATTTATTTATATGTGGATTTTTTTACATTTATATAGAAGGACAAATATTTTTGTGTGCATTGAAAAATATGTTTTTGAAGAGACTCATATATATATAAATCTTAAAATATATTTGTGAATCCTTCTTGTGAATTTATTCTTTTTGAGGCTGATCTGGCTCTATATTTTAAGGCCTGGATGTAGCCAAAGATTCTCAAATTGAAAATCCATAATTAAAAAAAGTAAACTCACATGCAGCCCTGACACAATCATACCTACTCCACCAGACATGTAAGCGAGGTCTCTACACAGTCTCAAAATCTAAAACATTAGTTCCCTGAGCAACATGTAGACTCCACCAAACTCACTGGTCATGGAACTAGCCTTGCTGTGGCCCTAAAAAGCACTTAAGCTACAGCCTTATCTCAGGAGAATCCATTAAGCTTTGAAGTGGTGATGTTCAAAGTCAGTTATGACAGTCAGTCCCTGTCTGCTGTATTGCTATTTATCAACCCCTAAACCCAATAGTAGCTTTTCATCTGCAGGTTTTTTTTTTTTATCTGTTGTTTGTAGCTATGACAACATTTTAATGCTTGGGGATTTTAATATTCATGAGAAAGACCCCACTTATTGCTTTGCTTCTGAATTTTTAAGTATTTGTGCATCTCTTAAACTGAAACAGCATGTATCACATCCCACACATAAATGAGGCAAAACTTTAAATGAGTTTTTAGAATGGGTTTAGTTGTTAACTATTTCACCTTGAAAGATTCTGTCTCTGATCACAAAACTCTCATGTTTGATAGTGTCCGTCAGCTCCTTCCCCAAAACGTAGCCTACAGTTTGTGCCTTAGAGACTGGTTGGCTGATACATTCTCTTCTTTCTTTTTTTACCCAGTATACCAGCTTAACTCTCTTTCATGATGATATTGACCTGGTTGATCAGTTTCATGTTTTAAGCTGATCAGTTTTACCTTGGATGCCTTTGCCATATTATTCATCTGTTTAAGATTGTGCCTACCATTATTATACAGATTACACCCAGCTTTATGTATAATTTAGCCTGATTGATATCAAATATTAATGTCACTTTTTTAGCTGAATAAGACTTGGTCATTGCTCAAGACCAGGTTTAAAATAGATTAGTCCTTGCCTCTGAAATTTTGCAGGGGATATCATCTACTATCTGCTATAAATCTAATGCTGTGTAATGCAGTTTCCGGTTTTGAGCTAAATCAAACCGCCGTTTCTTTAGCTACAGCGCCCCCTTCTGCTGGAATGAGGTGGACTGGTCCTATGCGTACTTTGCTTTTGTTTGCATACTGTATACTACATACTATATTTTGGCCAAATCAGTACGTACTGCTAGTATAGTATGGCATTTCGAACACAGCATGAGTTTGGACAGGCTTGGGGTTTTTTTGCAGCTGAGAATATAAGAAAACCACTTCAGCTTTGAAAAACCAACATGGCACTTGAGCATAATTGGCCCTGCTAAGGTCACAGTGTGTTACACTTAACCTACAATGTGTATACAGTTTGTGTGCATTTGTGAATCAAATTCATTTCATAAAAATGTGAAGAAAGAACTATTTGTTTGTTTTTTATTCTCACCATGTCTAGTAGGGAACTGGGAACATGGGCTTAAAAAAACCTTGAGGCTCTCGATAAGTCTGCAAAACATTAGAAATCAATTCAATTTTGTTAAAGTACAGAAATAAACTATGTAAATGCTTAAATCATGAAACACGCTATTGAATCAGTTAATCTGGGAATCAATTACATTTTGATGTTTACAGTTCTTGTTAATAACACTATGGTGACAGTTTGGTTTTTGCTGTTTATCTAAATGTTTATCTGAAATTGCACAACCCTAATCAAGATAACCAGCGAAGGCCTTAAGGGTTAATGTGACATCTGCTTGACTCAAAGTTTAGCATGAATCAGAGTAGAATCACTTATTAGTGTGCATGGAAAATGTTGTTGCTGAGGGCAAGTGTTGGACAACGGATAATTTGTTCTTAGGTATCACCCACAATGAAGATATTGTTTCCAGTGACTACACTGATCATCCGCACCCAGTGGACACCAAGAGAATTAGTGACAGAGCCTCCCTTTAATTTGCCCAACACAAATAAATCTTTGTGAATTGGGTTTAGTGTTTACTTATTCACAGTACATGGTTGTTTTCTCTTCAATGAGGCAAGCTATAGGAGATATCCCTTTGCTTTTGGTGGAGGTATTGAGTGCCATTGTGGTGTAGATATTTTACACAATGTAAAGATGTTCAGAAGTAATCCCGGGTCTGTAAATAAAACAATAAGAAGAATCTTAATTCCAGAAAGAAAAAAGGGGGGAAAACTGCTTTTTCTTCTTTGAAAGAGAAAAATATGGCATACATTAATAGATAAACCCTGGTTTAGTGAGACGCATAAGTAGAGTGTGTCAATTTCAGTATTATCCAGGCCCCTGGAGGCCTTCCTCTAAGTACTCCTAATCCCTCTTTCTGTCCATCACAGATTCTGCCTTCTTTTTCTTTTCTCTGTCCATTGTTCGCCTCCCTCTCCGTTATTCAACACTGTATACATTTATATTGGCAATTTCCCCCATTTTTATTTTCTTTATGCAAATATCTGTAGTCCTAGATAGTTGCAGTCTACAGGTAGCCAGTCATCCCTCCTGTGATACCATGTGTCATGTCTGTGGGAGTGTGTATTTGTGTGTATGAGTGTAAGACACAGGGAGATGCAGTCTTGGCTATCTTTAGTCTGGCACTATTTGCTCAAATCAGAGCTTAAAGGGCCAGACATGTTGAGCTCTTGGACATCGCCTACATCAAACAGCCTTTTCCAGCAGGTTACACTATTCTGAGACTCAGACATTACTGTTTACATCAGTATTCAAGCATGGGGTAAAACATAGGCTTGCTTCAGACGGTTGGTTAATCACAGGTCAATAAAAGCGCATTTATAATAGCAGAAATAATCACAAAAAAGATTAGACTGGCAAAAGTCAAGGATGTTGCCTGCCTCTCACCCTAATCATGCCTCTTAACCCTGCATAGAAGATGCAACCAGGAAACTGAAGCTGTAAAGTTTGAAGAATGGATGTTGAAATGTAAGGGGAAATATCTGCCTTGATCCCCACTGAAAGTCATGCCCTTGTCAACAATTTTTGCATGCAAACACATGAGGATGATGTGTGTTGTCGTGTATTGTGTTGACAGATAATGATTGGCGAGGCCATCCTGTTCTGCTGTCTATCTCGGAGGAAGAGTGGTGTTGGGGCCGAGGCTAACATCAACGCAGCTGGCTGCAACTTCAACTCCTTCATACGCAGAGCTGTCCGCTTTGTTGGTACATGATTTTCTTTCCTACTCTATGTAAACTGGCCTTAACGCATAGTAACTATTACCTTTTTCTCATGTCTCGTTTAGCAGGCAAACTATAGCAGTTACAGCCAATAAGTACATAGCCTGTGTATATTGGCCCTGTACAGCACATACAACAACAACATCAGTAGTATTTATGTAAGTGTAAGTTAAGCTCTTTTCTAACCTATATATCATATCCCCTGTCCTCAGGTGTTCATGCATTCGGTCTTTGTGCCACAGCCCTCATCACAGACATCCTCCAACTAATGACAGGCTACCCAACACCCTACTTCCTCACTGTGTGTAAACCCAACTACACCATACTCAACGTCAGCTGTGAGCAGAACCCCTACGTCATGGAGGATATCTGCTCAGGGGCCGACCCCACAGCCATCAACCAGGGCAGGTGAGGAGATACTTTGGAAATATTTTTATTGAGAAACTTAAACACCACTCTGCAGTGGTGGTGTTTAAGTTTATATTAAACGAGACTTGTGACAAGATGCTGTTGGGTACATAAAAACTGTATTTGCGTAGGGAAGAGAAACAGCAAAGAGAACGTGATGAAAATAACATGACTTGTTTGAACAGGTGTGAATATGTGTATGATAGTATTAAATTAAATTATTTTAATGTAAAAACAATGAATTATTTAGTCTTTGATGATTCATTACCCACCATTCGCATGCCTATTTCCTTTAAATCCATCATTTTTTACTTGTGCATTGAAGGTGATCTCTGCTGAGCTTGCCCCTTTGCAAAGAAAATGATTAATAATTCAGCAATATAAATCTGTATATCATCCACAATTTATGAAAAATTCAACAGCATTTGGTTGACCGTTGTAATTATTGGCATGTTGCATCTACACTATCATGTTCTCGTGAAAGTAGGGCTTCTTCTCTCAGGCCACAAGAAGCTAAATTGACTGAAATAGTCACTTACAGGTTTTAATGCCTAATACCATATGAGTAACAGTTAGGAGATTTTATATAATAACCACAGTTTGCCTGATGTCTCTGGAAGGATTCTGAGGAGTGTTTGTTTAATTGGGTATTTGTTTGTTATTTTTATATTAGATATTTTGGTCACAGAGAGAGAAGAAGTGAGAAGAGAAGAGAGCAAGGAATAGCCTTTGATGTTCTGTGTTAATAATTCTAATAATGACGTTACAAAGACAAACCCTGGCAGGTTTCTGTTATTATTCATGGATTTTAGAGAAACCTAGATTCCTATCATGCTTTCTTCTTTGTGTTGAAGTAGATAATAGGTAGAATGAGTTCCCTAAAATTATGTAATCAATGACCTCAAAGTCATAAATATTTTTCACAAAGCCTCAGAATTGTTGTCGTTTGTACGGTGAGGGATCATAAACCTTAAAGAAGAAGGGGATTATAAGGCTGAATCAGGTTTTAAAAGACACAGCCAGCTTTTGAAACGGGAAGGGAATGTCAAGAATAGAAAAAGGCCATAGTTCTTCAAAAGGTGACATGTTCCTTCGTCACTTTGATGTTGATATGGTATTTCTGATATGGTCTTTTCACACAGACTCAATACAGACACATGGACCTTTGAATTTACCCCATCTTAGGTCATCACCACTGAGTCTCCGTTTGCAGCCCTCTCTGTTCTAAACCTGAGAGTGTCTGATTATCTACAGGCGTCTTAATGGAGATTGGTTTTTGTGAGATTTAAGAGAATCATGCCTTCATGTGAGTTATATGTCTGTGTGTGTTTGTGTGTGTGGCAGTAGACAGCATAGGGATGTGGGCAAGGGGGATAAGGCTAGGTTTGACCCAAACATTTGGGACACACATAGATTTGATTGCAGAGAGTGGGGGTCTATATATAACCCACCGCTCCTGGCATAAACACTGTCTTCCACTCTCTCTTGGGCAGCTTTAGCTTCAGTCTTGTTTCCAAGGCACCGTGGAAAGCTGTTTCGCTGCAGTGGTTGTCTACCAGGGGTATTATTAACCTATTTTAACTGAGGTACCACTGGACTAAGAAAAACCATCATGGTTAAGCATTCCCTTTTGTGAGACAAAACAGTGCATTTTCATAGACTGAACTTTTCGGAGAACCTTTTCAACGTAGGAAGATAACCTTCCTTTTTTGGAATGCTTTAGTTCTTGAGCAACAGCTCTTTGACCCCAAAAATACTGTTACTTTTCAAAGGCCAGAGATTATTAAGGTAACGTTTGCAGTTCCACTAAATATTCAAACACAAACTTGATGCTGCTACAGCATTAATTTAATTGTAATTACAAACCCTAACTATGTTTTTAACAAATATACATTTCTAACTACACATGCATAATAATAGCAAATGCATAAAAATGTAAACTATTATATTTGTGTTGATTATTTCAGAGCTAGAAGTGAGTTGGTTCATTAGGAAGTAGTGCTATCATTTAACATTTGTAAATTACATTTTTATAACTCCACAGATGTTATAAATGCTGGTTTAAGGAGGAAAATACACATCTGTAGCAAACACACCAGGCACATACAAAAAGACACTGCATGCATGAAAACACACACACATTCCCACACATGCAGAGTCAGGAGTAAAGATGAGGGCTGGTTGGAGGAGTGAGTACCAAGAGTTGTCAGAAGTAGGTCATTGGATTTGAGCCAGTGAAAAAGTGGGCCACAGGTACGCTTTCATCGTGTAGCACACAGTCAAGCTTCTGCTGCTACATTGCAGTATATGACCGTGGATGACACATCTACACTTTGTATGTTTGTTTATGTTTCATTGGCACTTGGCTTGTGGCATCAGAATAAGACATAACTACAATGTAAAATTCTGCCTAATCGGAGTCTCGCTGCCTTTGTTCAAATTTCTTTTGGGTTCTAAAGTAAAAAGAAGGTAGAAGAACATGAAAAGATGCATCAAGTGTATTTCAGTAATTCTACCCATAAAAAGCGACTCTGTGCGGTGGTGGTTTCTGAGGTATCTCATTATGCTTTTGTTATGTTGGCAATGGTTAAACCCTCTCTCCACCCTCTGTTGACTCACACATACAGATGTGAACACTGGCTGAGTCTATTTTTGTTCTTTCATCTCTTGCAGAAAATCCTTTCCGTCGCAGCACGCCACCCTCGCATCCTTCGCCGCTGTTTATGTTTCCGTGAGTAATGGTTTGAGCCCACGCAAACACTGAACTCTGCTCACCCTCCCATGAAGCACCTAATGATTCAGTGGAAGTTAACAATTCGAAACATTGAGTGGTGGATGATGGAATTAGCCGAGATTATCTGTTTTCACATGGTCCTTTCCTCTACACTTTTCTTCACTGTGAAGGACCCACTCATCCAAATAATTTCAGCTTTTGAGGAACAATGAAAAAGACAGGGAGGCCCATGTGATTTCTAACATTGGTTCTAACATCTAGTATTGACTAATTAGCTAGTAAGCTTAAGCATTGTGAACAGAACAAGACCCAGTAAAATTAAGATGAGCACTACACATGCAAGGAGCAGTACTTATGCCTATGGAAGTTTTTATGGGGAAGGTGCCTGAAGGAAAATGTACTATCCTTGCCCATTACTTAATTATTCAAATGTTCTTTTATATAGTGATATTGATTATTATTAATAACCCTAACATCTCCTGGTACTTAATACATTTTAGTTTATAGTATCTATTTTATTTTTATACAGTAAAAAAATTACAATCACATGTTAAATAATACTAAAAACTTTTTTTGTTGTTGTTGTTTTTTTGTTCAAAGTACAGACAGAAAATCAATGTGGTTGTCACTTACAAATGCTGATAAATACTGACTTCCTGTTTAGATCTGGAGATGCCCACTGCCAGGACTGATAAATTCATCTTTCCCAAATGAAAGTTGCAGATGATAGATGATTACAAGTCATACTTATTGGGACACTGCCAATAGTCATGACAGTATGTAGAAAGCAGTCACTTCAGAGAAGATAATTACTGTTTTCGCTCTGTATCCAGCCAGATGCCGAACAAGGGAATAAAAACAAATGGGGAAAAAATCTGTAAATGTTTCATGTGTCCACAGATGTATTTCAACAGCACACTGACAGACTCATCAAAGCTGCTCAAGCCCCTGCTGGTCTTCTCCTTTATTATCTGTGCCATTATTTGTGGTCTGACCCGAATTATCCAGTATAAGAACCACGCCATTGATGTCTACCTGGGCTTCCTGCTTGGAGGTGCTATTGCTGTCTACCTGGTAAGGGCCAGTCCCATCAACAGCTGCCTTTTCAATGATTCCTCTGTACAGATGGCCTATATGGAGATTGGAGCAGTGGTCCTCCCTTATAAAAGCTTAAATCTGTGTTGCTGTCCCACTTGACTCATAAGAATTTTTCAACCAAAAACTTACATGATGTTTTACATTCATTTATAGTTAAACAGAGCTGAGAAAATTACCTAAAAATGGACCAAAACAAACTTGCAGTCTCTAACCAAATAGATAAATTAAACCATGTTTTTATGTTTGGTAAATAAATTCCATCAGGCAGACGGTTTCCTACTCTTGCAGATCAACTGAAGGTACAACATCAAATCATATTTAACTCAAAGCTATAACAAGTCACAGCCGGCCAATGTGTACTTACCCCTTGTTTGCAGTTAATTTAAAACATAAGAGCTTATTTTGTCAGTTTCCTCTGGATTTAAGCAATGTATTCTTTAAGAGGTGCAGTCAGATGATAAAAAGTTTGAAACCTTTGGCCTATATTAACACAAAAAAACAAAGAAAAATAAACATAAAACTGTATCTAGTTTGTTGATTTACCAAAAACACATATATGTAGTCAAACAGGCAGTGATTAAAGCCAGAAGTTTCTACAGTCCTCTCAGATTAATGCCAAACGTCACCATGCTAAAGTTCTCATAAAGATAATGCTTGCATGCTGAAGTCATGTTGTTGTTAACATATTAGCTTAGCATGTTAACATACATATTCATATTCCATCTGAGAAGATGTTATTAGTGCAGCAAGTATGTAGTCAGAAACCAAAGTATTGTATTAATTGAAGCAATATCATAGCACAAGGGGAAAGGTCAATGGACCACCCCAGTTTTACACTTAGTGAGTTAGTGAATCAATTGTCAGCAACAAATGTTATAGTAATCCATGCTAATCCAATCCAACAGATGTCCAAACATTTCACTTTAAAACTAAATTGTGAATTGCTGTTGGCACTCCATTAAAATGAGGGGATCTTAAATCGTAAGGATTCACCCTAGATCTTAAGTTACTGTATCAAATGTAACATGAATTCTAAAAATAAGTGGTGGAGCAACCAAGTGACAGATAGTTCCCCCTGTAGAACCATGGTGCTGGCACTGCTTAAAATATGTTTCTAAATGAAAGTATTCCTTAGGTAAGGTGTTGTAAATAATGTTGTGTTCTGTTTCCTCTGTTGCCAGGGTTTGTATGCAGTTGGAAATTTTCAGCCTAGTGAGGAAGCCAGCACTAGCCCCCCTCCACCACTACACCGCCCCCCCTGCTCCTTGCCCCACATAAGCCAGGAGGCCGTACTCCATCACCTGCAAATGAAAGCCAGCATGGCCGGGGAGCCCGGCATACCTACCACCCACAGTGAGGGCCTCCTCCACCGAGGTCTTCAACAGCAGAGGCCTGAAGACAGTCTGAAGCGCTCAAGTGCAGATGTTGAAGTGATCTCCCCACGCAGCCCTCAGAGTAAAGACGCCCTAGTGACCTTTAGCCACACCCTTCCTCGGGTCCATACCCCCCAGGCCATGGCAGCATATGAAGAGGCAGCAAGACGTCATGCTGCCACCCTCCACCATGCCTCCATGGACTCTAGCCGCTCAAAGCAGCTTCTATCTCAATGGAAATCTAAGAACCACAACCACAAATGCTCTCTGCAAGTCCCTGACTCTTTCTCCTCCTCTATTGACTCGTCATCTGGTCATTCTTCCCAGCATCCACACCACCATGGCAGTATGGAGCTCCGATCCAGCTCAGAGCCATCAGCTATGGGTATGAATGGAGGCTTTGATGCACATGCATACATGTCCAAATTGGCCACAGGTGCTTGTAACACCTTGCCCAGTAACTGCAGTGGCATCACCGGAGGGGCCAGGATAGCCATGCAATCTAGACCTGGGTCTTCACAGCTGGTCCACATACCAGAGGAGGCTCATGAGAATTACAACACTACATCCCCAAGGATGGGGGAAGGAGGAGGAGGTGAGGGGGTGTCAACATTAAATAGCACAATTCAGGCTAACTGGCAAAGGGCAGCAGAGAAGACTACAGCCTGCAGGACTAACGATAATGGGCAGAACACCCAGCCACGAATTATGCAAGTGATTGCTATGTCCAAGCAGCAGGGCCTACTACAGACCCATTCCAAGAGCTTAGATGAGAGCAGCATTGGCTGTAGCACAACTGGGAGTTGCCAAGGATCATCTCGCTACAGGACGCTAACTGATCAAGACCCCACCAGCACCACAGGGCCCAGCTCACTTGGTAGCACCACAGGCAGTATTTCAGGGAGTACTGGAGCAATTGTGAGAGTAGAGGCCCACCCTGAAACCAACAGGCCAGTCATCCAAGCGCCATCCACAGATGGAACCGGATCATGGAGGTGGCGGTCCCTGGATCATGGCACAGGGGCTAGTGGAGGTACAGGAACTATTGGAGGAGGATCAGGAGGAAGTAGTAGTTTGAGGCAGTCCTTTGAGCTCAATGATCTTAATAGAGACTCAGAAAGCTCAGACTCAATACGTGAAGGGTCCATTGACAGGAAGCGTGCCAATCACATTGTGACAACTACTGCCACCGTTAGCAACCCACCTATAGTTACTGTTCACACCCAGAACACCAGCCAGTCAGAGCAGAGGCTCCACCCCCAGGGCTTCTCTACCATAAGGGTCACTCCAGGGGATGGTAGTGGTTCTGGATCTGGAGGTGGTGTTGGAGGAGGTGGGGGTGGAGAATCGGCTTCAGAAACCCACTCAGTCGCCTCCAGTCGTGAGTCAACCCTGCGGAGAAAAGGCAATAATATCATCTTGATTCCAGAGAGAGCCAACAGTCCTGATAACGCTCGGAACATTTTCTACAAGGGAACGTCGATAACTCCTGTTTTTAAGGACTAGCTTACAAAATTACTTCTTAAAGATGTAGCTAATAATACAAGGTAGTTGGATTATCAGAGAACCCTATATCTGTGACAACTGTCAGTATTAGCCCTCATTGTATATGTCATAACTTCAGAGAAAAAGGTTTTATTCAGCATGAGATTTTTTTTACGTATTCACACTAAATCACAACCTTTTAAGTGTTGGACAAATAATCACTGTGTACTTTTGTGGTCACTCCCAAGGAAACCTATTGTTATGTCCATTCTGTGCCAGTGCTTTGGGAACAGGAGAACCTTTTTTAAGCAGTTTCGTTTGTTTTGAATATAAATAATTACAAAAAAGAAAAACATGAGTAGCACAGTAACGTTGAAACTGTAGCAAACTACAGCAAAATAATCGTCATAGCTGTGAACCAGTGTTAAGTTCCCTGCACTGTATATATTGTGTTTGTTTGAAAAGGGTGCTACACCAGAAAATACTATTTACTATACAAAATACTGTATCATTTGAATAGATAAAGAATTACTTATTTTACAAAGAGTGAACAAAAATGACATTAATATGTGACAGATATATCAGAGATATGTTTTGTATTTTGTCTCTTTTGTGTACAGATAACACATATTCAACAGAATACTGTTTTGAACCATAAGTGTGCTTAGCATTCCTTCTGTAGCTATGAAGTCAAATATGCTGTGACTTGCACTGAAATATGCGTTTACTGTACATAGTATACTGTAAACCCTGACCTTATCTTTACATCCTGTACTTACATTTGGATGTCCATTTCAATTCCATGTCTACAGCACAAAAACAGCAAAACAATGGAATATAATGTGTCTTTATCATAAGATAATTTGTACATTTCCAAATCTCACTGCAATACTTGACCTCAAGCTTCCCTAATGAATTTGACAGGTTTTAAACTGCTTAAAAGCTGTATTTCATAAAATGTCAATTCAAAAGTCACAGTGGTCAAATCCACAGCCAAAGGCGTACATAGACAGAGTCAAAAAGAGGGTAAGTATTTTGGGTGTGACCAGGTTTCTGGTAAACGCCACATTGTGACTGGCAGTAGGAGGACTTCCAAGGCTTGTAAGGTCCACCAATCTCCCTTGCAACAGAGATAGATTGTTGGGGATGTGATTTTGCCTAGTCGAGCACAAAGCTATACGGTAGCTGCTTGCAGTGTTTGTACCCTGCAGTTGTTGGCCTTAGAATAGTTCAAAAACTTCAACACAAGCACACCATATCTATTGTTCTCGTTCTATTGATGTTGTCTGGTCATGATACACACACTGTTGGAAGACTTTTCTTTTCACAAATTTTAGATTGAGGCTTCCAGTTTTTTATTCTTCCAGTTTAAAATTAACCAAACATATCCCAGATTTACTTCTGTACTGGATGCACAGAGATGATACTGATATTGATTTTCTTCTCTAAATGTGGTTAAAAAAGCTGACAAACATATCTTTTTCATAAAGACATTTTAAATATTTGCGGATCATAGATCTTTATAAGCGCTCTGTAAAGCACTGTGGTCATCTTAGTAAAAATCGAATTTGATTTGTTGTCGCCTACATTTTTAGGTGCTACATGTAGCATTTTTCAACAAGAGAATACAATATTGCTGTTAAATTATTATACCTCAGTGCAGTGTTCATATAATTGAAAAAAAACTTTTGGTATCTTTGGCTTTGAGAAAAAGAATAAGCATGCAACAGATATTTTTTGCTGGTTTTAGCACTCCCTTCATAATCTGCCGTAAGCAGTGGAAGATCAGCACCTTCTTCCAAATTTGTGCTGTAATTTCCTTATGTGCCATTAAGCAACCAGCAGATTTTCTACCAAATCCAACCAAGTGTATAAAATGCAATGTAGTGGCCAGTAGAGATGTCTCAATTGAATATGCCCTTCTTTATTTTCATTTTTTCAATGCAGACACAGATGTACAGGGTAGTTGCTGTTTGGAAAAAGCTAAAAGATGACTGTTACTCAGTTGAAGAATTACAAAATCTGTTGTTTACAGTGGTTTATACGATGGTGCATATCATTTATTAGTCTCAGTGGTTCTCAGTGGTTAAATAAGCACCCACTGTATATAAATTATATTTGATACAAACTCTCCAGCATTGACAGCAATTGTCCTATGAAAATATTTTGCCAGTGTTACTATGTGAGGAAATTTGCCAAAGCTCGAATTTTTCATTTGAAAAGAATATTAAGCATCATGTCATTTTCTGTGTTTGTATATCATGCTTGCAATATATTGTACATGATTTATTCTATACCCAAGTAACATTTGCATGGTCACTTTTATATAGTGCATATCACAAGATTTATATCATAAATGTACTTTTATTTTTAATTTACACAAGTGTAACAGTATGTTCTTTAATTCAGTGTTTTATAGAGAGTTATATGACAATCTTTTTTATCTTAGTACTGTTGCCCCGTTAGGTAATAATCACTTTGCATTACTGTTATTTTAAATGTGTACATAACCATGTAAAATAGTTGAGTTTTGACTAAAGCAGAATCAAATTTTAATCCACCTTTAAAAAGAAATGTTTTCGTTTTAAATACATCTTGTTTTCCTTATCTGAACTGAAGCTTTGAATGCTTTAGTGCTTCAAGCAAGTTGCTTTATTTGGTTTTTAACTGCACCTCAGAATAATTTATTGTACCCACTGTAACCACAATAATTAGGTATAGTTTTGAGATCAAATATCTGATTGGTGTTGTTTAAAAATGTTGAACAAACTCCAGTAAAGATTTAATTTAAGCATGACTTAACTTGGATTGTCTTAGCTTCAGACATGCTTGCCAGCCTGGCCAATTGTTATGTTCTGCAGTGTCATACTGAGAATGGCTTCAACGGCTCAACCTTGACAGTAAAATGTTCTAATTATTTTTTTGTCTGTTTCATTGTATTCTCAAAAACGACTATATAGTTACAATCATAAATGTATCCTAGCTGAGTAAGAGTTACATTCAGTGGTTCTGTACTATCTTAAAGGAAAACATTTGTTTCTTTTGACTATGTTTATCCTGTAGTCAACAAATCCCTCAAAAAGACCAAAAACCAACGTGTTAGTTTCTCTCACAATACTTTCTAAATACCCTACTCTCTTTGTGGCTCCCAGCCCTAACCCATTTTTTTCTAATGAAGACATAAATCTCTAAAACAGCTCAAAAGTAACTCATTTTAATTCATTAAGTGGTATTTCAGGCAGCGGACAGGGTATATGTGATTCACTCAAGATATTCTCAATATGTGTGTTCATAGTAATTAAGGAACATGTCACCAGTGCAACAGTGTGAGACATTTATTAATTGGTTATGGTCAACAATTAAGCACAGAAGAATACACACAACACTTGTGATAGGGATAAATTACTTGTTGGTTTGGGTCTTTAAATGAGATTTGATGAAATTAAAGTAACAATGTTGAATATTTCAGTTTTGTGTTCTTGAGCGCTACGCACTGGCGATGATTGGTAATTATGGGTGCACACTTTCCAATTTAAACTTCGTCTGAGCGTCGAATGTGTTTCTTTTTCTTTGGATTTTCACTTATTTTTGAAGTTGTATCTGTAGTCATCGATCTTTTCTTTGTTTGTTCAGCCATAGTAGATTACAGTTTCCTTGCAATGCTTACAGAAACCGGAAGTGCAGCCACTTAGCTCTGCCTACCCTCTCTGGCAGACCAACCACTGCTTGGTGATGGAAAATGCGTCACTAACTGGGCGCCACTTGTGATTTTTTTCAGCGAATGTCGCACAGACACCCAGTCTTACTTTAAAGGAAAAATTGTTAGATTTATCCTGTGTTCTTTTGCAACATAACCTGCAGACTAAATTACATAAATAATTGGCCTTCTATATTGATAGACTTTCGTGTTGTTGTTTTGACAAAATCTACTAACAAACTTACTGAAGGAATATATATACACATATTCTCAATCTGATATAGGAAAGATACAATACAGCTGCCAACGGAAACAATTCAGTACTTTTTAATGTATTTACTTTAGAATAACATTCATACCAGCCTCTTTAACAGTAGACATATCAAAAGAAGACTGCCATTTTTTTTTACATGATGTATATGAAACCAGTCTGTATGACAAAAGCTAAACTTATTTGACTAGATCAAAGCCTTAACATTGTCCATTAACCCTTTAGGATGACACATAGAAATAACATAAATCCCCCAAGAGTCAGATATATATTATATATAGATTGGACATAAATAAAAACAGATATGACGTGGATATTTATATGGCATTGTTAACAAGCTTTGTCTGATTTAGAGTCCGTCCCAAAGGCCTGTGAAATCAAAAAATGTTATGTGACACATGAGTAGATATGTAGATCCAATGGGTAGAACTGTGAATGGATGCTCTCTGCATGTGTAGCCTCTTGTGTTGTCTTTGGATGAATCATTAATGTTTTATGATACTGTGATCAGCTGTATGAATTCTATGCAGCAAGAAAAAAAAGTACAAATGGATTTACCATCAGTTGAGTTCAAAAAGAAAAAAGGTTCAATACTTACATTTTTGTGCAATGGTCAAGATAGCAAAGTATTGATAGCCTAAAGACAGTTGAACCTAACAATCACACTGATTATATGTATTCACAGCACGTTAATCAGGGTAGATGGCAAATTGTGAATTGTCTAAATGATTTGAATAAATGTTTGCTATTGAAACCAATCAATGTAGATCTGCTAATTTATGTGGCTGTCGTCATTTCATATTCATACTTAGTTCCATGCTGTCCTAAACCCCATGTATTTTAGCCTTGTTGATTATTACTCTGCTAAATCTAAAAATGGACAATCAATGAGTCAACAAACTGGCTGCTTTCTTACAAAACTAAACTCGATTAAATAAAAATGTAAAAACTGAATAGGTAAACTTTTGACTTTGACATTTTGTTTTATGAAGAAAACCTATAAGTTGGGTATTTTAAATGCCTACATTTCTGTAATGTTTTGTACTGTTTTCTAATAATAATAATAGTTATAAATGTATTTATAAAGCGCTTTCAAATCAAAGTGCTTTACATAGATTGATGTATTTAATTGGTTGGTCAAGTTGGAAGTGTCAAGGTGTATTGCCATTTACAATTTGATAAGTTAGCAGCAGCATCTTAAAGTCTGCTCTAACATGAACACATTTCACACATGAACGAACGTCTGACCTCTGATAGATTGTTTGATTTTTTTTTTATTCAAATCAGATCACACACTTGCTAGAATTTGAGAACTACAAGCTTTGAAAGTTGTGAGAGGACGTCAAAAACAAAATACAAGCAGTTTGCAGTCATTATATTCATACATACGCAAGTATTGAAATCACCAATGGAAAATATGCATACTTTAGGCAACAGGTTCCAGAATCTAGAATTAAGGGGTTTTTTAATGGAGTTTTACAGAAATGTATGGCTGTGAAAAGATATCAAAGATATAAAGTAAGCAGTTTGACTTCAATATATTTATACATGAGCAAGCTGTTGAACCCACAGGATTAAAATATCCATAGTAAAGGAAAAAGGTCACTGATAATGGAGTCAAGGGATTAGCGAAGGGATTTTTCAAGAAACTAACAGCTTTGAAACGTATGAGAGGATGTCAAAGACACAATAAAGCAAGTTAAATTAGCAAGCTATTGAAATCACCCCTTGGAAATATGCATAATGAAGGCAATAACTTGCTGATAATGGGGTAAGGATTAGCATACATATTTTTCCAGAAACTAACTGTTAAGGTGTGAAAGGATGTCCAAGACTTGTAAGAGGTTGTTTAACTTCAATTTAATTTTTTTATTAACAAATTTCAAATTTCTTTTTTATGTACACAATATAGACACTGGGTTATTGCTAACCATAGTGTTATTGTGGAGGTGGGCATGGCTGGCATGCAGCAGCAGGAGGGAAAGGTGTGGGAATGGCTCAGGAGAGCAGCGCCAGGTGAGTTGATTAGTCTCCCCTTTTTATGCAGTAGCGTGCTGGATCTCAGGTGCGCTGCACTCACGAGGAATGACATCACATCGACGGATTAAGCTCATAATGTTTTCTTGAATTGTTTCCATGAGTTGGAGATCGGCCGGTGTTCAAGTGAAGCCGGGCAGTGGACACACGGCAAGAGAGAGATTTTTGTGTTTATAGTGTGTTGAGGACAATAAAAAGGTATCAACTTTAAGTGATCCGCCTGCTGTGTTTAAGTGTGCGCTGGGTAGAACTCATGGTGGCATAAGATGGGCTACAGTTATTTTATCTTGCTCTGGACAGACATTCAGTTAATTGCGCTCTTAACTGCATCGTCATCTTTAATACTTTTTGTGAATCAAAACTATGAAACGTCTTACCAAATATGCTTTCTAACATAGCCCCAAACTGGGATAAATCGAGCCTTTGACACGGAGCTATTGAGGTTAACGGCAGCAAAAAACAGCAGATGTTAATTATTAAACTAACTTCCCCCAGGTGGAATAGCGGCAAGGGTAGAGGAAGAAGTGGAGGAAGAAGTGGGGGAGAAAGCCTTACTCCAGAGGATCCAGACTGAGTGAGGCAACTCACAGAGAATCGATTGGCTGAAATAAGAGTAGGCCCTAAGTGATATTTACTTTTTCACTCTAGAATATACTAACTGCCTGTAATTGATCTTTTTAACAACAAAGGTGGTGTGTAACTGACACCAGCCTTGAGCCCAATGCAGTAAATCTCGGCTGTGGCTGGCTGCTTAGTTTGTTAACTAATTACTAAGTATTCATTCATATATTATATTCCTTTACGAAGACAAAATAAAATGGATGTTGGATTTGAGGATTTATCAGACACTGGTCTTTAGATAGCATCACTTTCCTCCCCTGCCAAACACTCTTCATAGTCCTTGTTCTTGCACATACACAGGCTGCAAAAGATGCCATGACTGCAGAGGAGAAGGACAGAATCCTGGAAATGGTTTTTACTCGACTTCCTGGGGTGATGTTGGATGATGTGTGGGCATTCAGAGAGGCAAAAAGAAAGGCTCCAGCTGTCCCCGGTAGCTGTGGTGGTGTTCCTGCCTTTGTTTACTATTTGTGTATGTATACAAGTTCTGGTTAATAAATATTACTATTGACAGCAATCATTTGACAAACAATACTTTTATTTGAAATTAGCTACAGAAATGGCATTGAAAACAAACTATTGAAAAACTACTGTCTGTAGAAACATAGTGTCTATTTACACAAAAAAACATTGATTTACAAACAACTTTCTGAAAAAAAAAGTTCCTTGGCCTGTGTCGTCCATAATTGAATTGTGACATTCCTTGCCCATACATGGCCCTAGGGCAAGGTGTTTTTTAAAAAGATTTTTTTTTTTTGGCTTTTGCCTTTAATCGATAGGATAGCTGAAGACAGACAGGAAACGTGGGGAGTAGAAAGTGGGGGATGACATGCACCTAATGATTAGCAGCCCAGGAGTCGAACCTGCGATCAGTACGTAGAGGACTGTAGCCTCTATACATGGGCACCTGCTCTACCAAGTGAGTTAAACCAGTGCCACAGGTACGGTGTTGTTCACCAATGGAGTGAAGTCCACTCTTCATTCCTTCATCTATAAATGGTAAACAATAGCAATTGGATCACGATCCGCAAAGAGTAAGGGTAAGAGCTTTTCACATTATCTCAATGTTTAGCCTAGCCTATAACGTAAGGAAGGTAGAGCATGCACATCCACTCTGGTATACAGGTGCAGGACAAACAGAAAATCACCAAAAAAATTTATAGTCTGCACACTGTTACACTTGCTCAGACTGTGTGCTTATTGAAAGATCAATGTTTTTATCACCCACGAATCTAGTTGTATCTGTAGTCATCGATATCCTCTTTGTGCAGCTATAGTAGATTACTTTTTACTTACAACACTTGCAGAGACTAGCAAAACAGACGCTTTAGACACAAGTGTGTGTGTGTGTGTGTGTGTGTTGCATTGGCTCTGCCTACCCTCTCTGGCAGACCAACCACTGCTGGGTGATTGAAAACATGCCACTAACTGGTCGCCGCTTGCGATTCTTTCCGCGAAAGTCGCCCCTGACAGCAAGTCCGTAATAATGCAAATGCAAAGGTTTTCATCAGTGGGTCACAGGCTGAATTAACAATGTGTTACCTCATTCAGTAATAGAAAGTGACTTAACAGACATTTATTTAAATGAAACTTTAGGAGAATATTACATTAAGCACTGGTTTAATTAATGCTGATATGCAAATGCTACTAGATTTGTCATGTTCCTACCTCTCCTTTTCCTTGTGTTTTCCCTGCCCTCTTGTTTTCCTGTGTTCTTGCTGTGTGTCTGTCTCTGTTTGTGGGCGCGGCCTCTCCTGCTCCTGAGCTCTGGGAGCTGGCACCAGAGAGGTTCAATTTCATGAACGGCTATAAAGGATTATATGGTGTAAATCTACCATACATTGTGCTGATCAATGCTTTTAGTATGCTACAGAATGGAAGCTTCTATTACTTCAGATGCAGTAAGTTCATTAATCTGTTTATACAGCACACTGTAATACTTAACTGCGCAAAACTCCAGAGCTGTCTACTCTTTTTTTGCCCCAGATGTGTCCTTCAGATGAGAGCTTATTGAGGCTGCATTAATTTAACACATATTAAGGATTTTTTAAGGATCTTACTTCATTTTGAGAGAAACAAAATGTGTTAGCATTAGCATTAGCATTAGCATTAGCATTTGGTTTAAAGTACATCAATGAAGACACCTAACACCTTAATGCCAGTAATATGATATTTAATACAGAGTTTATGTCATCAATTTAATCAATAAAATGCTGAAAAACTGGCTGTATGCAATTAACACTAATTATTTTGGTTCAGTGTTAGAATGGGTCATTGCTCTATTGAGTGATTGGTGGTTCGATCCAACTGCCTCCTGCAGTATTGATGTCTATGTGTCCTTGGGAAAGACACTGAACCCCAAATTGCTCCTGAAGGCATCGCCATGAATGTTTGTGCATGAGATTAGTTAGATCCTGTTGGACAGATTGGCACTTTGCATAACAGCCTCTGCAATAGTTTATATGTAAAAGTTTCTAATTTACAGACTGTTGTAATTGTTACAAAAATTGAAGTGAAAATCAACCTGAACTAATCAAGACACAGTGGCATAATTTAATTGTGTTGCAAGCCAATCTGTGCCCTGTGGGTTAATGGCCTCCCTTCACAGCTAACGTTTCACCATAACCTGAAACCACAGCCTTCTGTTTCCACTCTGCAATGAGCCAAGTGAGACGCAACAGGATCGACAGAGAAAGCTGTGGGCTTCTATATTTCGAAAAGCCACCACAGATCAGATCCTCATTACAGGGACTCTGGATATTTGAGGCTGATCATAGATGTGGAGATTATTTCAAGATAATACAATTTTACCATTTCCCTCTTCTTCTTTATTTAAACTACATGGTATTGTTTTCTTTGTACTGACCAAAATTTCCAACAATGTTTTACTCAACGACTAGAAAATAAGACAACTCTACAACATAAAAAAGTCATAATAGAGAATAATTTCAATACTGAATGTTTTGGGGTGTTTGGACTTAATTCCATTTCAGTAATATGGAAATGAGAGGGAAGATGATTTGTTCATTTTCATTACTAGAATAAAGTCAAAATGTCAGATGAGTTTACCCAACTCATTTATTTGAAGTTTGATTTTATTGTAAACATTTCGACCTTTTTGTTGACATAACAACTTTGACTTGGAATTTTAACTTATTCTCAACATTTCAACTAATTCTGGACTTTTTCTCAAATTTCGGACGTCATTTCAATTTAATCCACAAAAACATTTCAGCATTATTTCAACTTTTTTCTCCAAATACAAAAAAAAAAAAGATTCCCCCTCTGATTAAATATTTATTATGCTTGGTCTAATACTGAAAGTTTGATTTGATGCTCGACATTTTTACTTTACTCTGTCTGATATTAGGTCAAGAGCCCAGGTTAACGACTCATTTGACTATAACATCTATTAGCATATAATGACCTACAAAGGCTTATATTTCTCGCTCAAACACCAGTAAATGGACTGTATTTATAGAGCACTTTTAACCACTCAAAGCTGCTTTTACACTACATGTCACATTCACCCATTCACTCACTGATGGCAAAGGCCTAAGTGCCAATCTCCAATCAGATCTATGCCCATTCATACCCGATGGCTATGCCACCAGGAGCAATGTGGGGTTCAGTGTCTTGCCCAACGACACTTCAACATGTGACTATAGCAGTCAGGAATCAAACCCCCAACCTTCCAATTGAGAGACGACCAACTCTACCACTGAGCCACAGCTGCCCAGTCAGTTTAGAACTGAAGAAGCGTTTCGGATGAGAGGCAAAACGTCTTCAAGAACTTAAACAATATCCAATTGCCTTTTGGAATAAACCTTTTGAATTATCATGACCTGGATGTCTAAGAACCTTCATAGACATGCTTTTATATATTGTATTGCTCAACGCAAGAAGAATTTATGTCATAATAACAGCAATATTTTATGCCTTGGAGCAAAACTAACACAAACAAAACCAGTTAAACGAACTGCTATTTATATGTGTATTTAATTTGTATGCAATTTTCTTACACATTTATTCACTATCAACAAAGCCAGGACTATAGGAAATATAATATAGGTAACTGTGTCAAAGCATGTTTAAAACACTGCAAACTTCAATAAATTGTCCAAATGTGTGTTGTTGTTATATTTGTGTTATATCTTTTCTTAAAATCAATCTACATACAGACTACAAGTGAAACATATACAGTTTATATGTTTAGGCCACGCTCGACATGGAGATTGCTATCTGCTGTATCAAAGAGCAGTTGGCCAGATTATTATTTCATCACTTGCATGTATAATGCTTTATATAAAGGTCTATAGGTAGATCTATCTCTATCTCACCCCCATACTACAAAACTGAATGATTGTTGGGCACAGGTGTAAAAAATATGAGTAGACTATAAATTCAGTGAACATGGCACAGTTTGAGGGTTTTTCAGTAAATTGGATAATGAGAGCAATTAGATAATGAGAAATGGCTAAAAATATTCAGAGTGTTGGTGAGTGATAGTGTGTGATAGTAGCTAATTGATACTGCGTGACTGAGCGACTGATTGTCTATGTAAGTAATAGTTTGAGAGTAATTGACGTTTGCCTGTGTGTTTCCGTGAGGGGCTGGATTATTTTTGTGTCAGTCTCTCACTGGTTTTGTGCGGCATGTATTTGTCATTGTGCTAGTGTATTCTGTTTGAATGAAGAAACACTAAAGCACAAGCACTAAGCAAACACTAAGCACAAGTGCAATGAGATGTCAGCCAGCCAATAGCTTGGCAATAATTGGCTGGCTCCTTTATCCAGCCTTGATTGGTAAGTGGGCACAGGTGAGCTCAATCACTTTAGCCACTGAGGGAGAGTTCAGCACCTGAAGGGCACAAGATATAAAACACCTACGCAACAAGCACACGGCAAGCAATATTGTGTGAAGAGGTGAGTGCAGAAAGGAGTCGGAATAAATAGGCGAGACAGAGATATGCAGGTTGAAACTGCATGACTGATATCCTAAAGGCTAAACCAAAGAGAAGAGTAGACACCATCAAGGTAAAAGGTTAAGTATACATGCAACATTGACTAAAGAGAATATTATATGATATTGTAAAACCAGAAGGAGACCTCCACTACTGCAGGCACAAGAAAAATGGGTCGGAGCCCCTTGCAAAAGAGGTGTTGTCTGTAGAAGAGGCTAACTCCATATTTGAGGTGTTTCATTCCAGCCATTTTGGTGGACACTGTGGACATGTCATCAACAGGTATTCTTGGCCTGGCATGGAGGAGGGTATTCACAAGTGGTGAGTTTGTATCCTCAAAACATTAAGGTGATATACTAATTTAACAAATGTGCAGAGGTTCTTTACACATATTTTATACAAAATTAATGTTCAATCAATGCCACATATTCTTGTCACACGGGTGTGATCTGCATATTTACATATATATTTACACTAATTCTAAAGTGTCTTTTTTCTGAAACTAATACTTAACATTGAAACTCATTTGTGATGACTTATCTATTTTTTTATCCTTTATTTTCATACCATACGTTTTTATTTTACGCATTTTCTGTTTTCATTATGTACTCTATGATTAGTTATATCCTAGAAGAACCTTCACTACATGCATGATTGTTTAAACTAATTTCACACAGTGGAGCCTAATGTGTGTTCAAGTAAATATAGTATACTATACTAGTTGTATACTTGACCTTTTACGCCGGGGACACAACGGACGCGGAAGCGCCGCGCCGAGAAGCGCCGAGAAGCAGAGCCAGTTTCCTTTCAGCGCCCATGTTAACCGACTGTGTTGACACACCTCCGCGGCCGGATCGCGCCCTGCACCGATCGTTTCCGTGTCTGGTCTATTTTTTGCGCGAGCCGCGAGCGATCGCGTCAATCCTGGCAGGAAGTCAAACATGAAACAACAAGAGAATCCGGTCAATTTTCAAAATTAAAACAATTTTCTAAATAAAACACCGCAATTGACAAATGTGATGTTATATTTGTGTGCTTTTATATATTTGTCAGTATCTAAACAGAGCGCGAGAGAGATGAAGATACAAGCACGCACACACACACACACACACAAGAAAGAGAGAGACACTCACTGAGCTGGCTATAGGGGGTGGGGGTGGGGTGTGATAACACACATGCAAACAGAGAGAGAGAGCAAGAGAGAGAGAGCATGATGAAAAAACAGCTCCAAATGTGAGTAAACGACAGCTGAGGAGCAGAGGCGCTTGTCGGAAGTGCTCCGGCTTGCACGCGATTTTCGTTGCGCGGCACTTCACAGCGCTTCCTCGTCCGGTGTGTCTCCAGCGTTACAAATTTGGTGCAACAGACCAGGGCTCAGCATTCTGAAATAAGTTGCAGTCATGAACATTATGAAAACCCAAATATGTTACCTTTACTACGCTGACTTTTGGACGCTGAATTTGGATGAAAATAGATTTTAGAGGGTCAACTAAGGTCAACTTCAAATTGTGTGAGAGGCTGGGCATTAAAAAGAGACTTTGTGCTTCTTACCATCCACAGAACAAGGGCGTTTGGGAGAGATTGAATGGTACAATACAGAGGTAGACGGATGCGTAGCAGCTGGAATACTCAGAACTTGTAGAACTCCTAACTTAGCTTAAAAACTTTTAGCGAGGAGTCCTAGCTAGGAGTGACTTAGGAACACTCAGAGCAACTCTGAGCAATCTTAATGAAGAGGTGTGGTTGTCCCTATTGCTAAGTATGACACATTCTTTCAGGAGCTGTGATTGGTTAATCAAAAAAAGCTCTTTTAGTGATAATGGGCATACAAGGAAAGTGAAATCTATCGACCTAATCATAGAAGTCAGACATTGTGTAATCATGAACACTATTTTATGTAATGAACATCTCTGTTAAATAAATAGTAAGTCACACTTTAAAGTATACAACCTACAAAATGTTAGCACAATGAAAACACATGCTCACTTGTTCAGTAGCCTCTTCACATGCTGAAAGTTATATTTATTTCAGCACGTTTCTTTACCATGCTGGTCATTTTAGAACTTAATGTAATTGATATTAACGGGGGAAAATGGCTCACCTTTAATCAATTTCTGTGAATGCTGGCCAGCCTATATAGAGCTCATAAGCTGCGTTGGTTGGTCTTTTACAAGAACCAGAAAATCCAACTGGATGGAAGGACAGTGTTTACTTTTAGCTTGAATAGTTGTGAGTGTAAAACCATAATAACCACATATCTTCCCGGGAGTTCTTGTGCTCCCTTGTCTTGAAGGTTCCTGAGGATCGTTGCTGCAGACCACCTGCTGCTGTGGACCTGCTCGACTGCAACAACTACTAACATCAGCCTTCCCCATAGTATCATTATTGTTGCTGCTAATGCTAATAGTAGACCTGTTGACTTCAACTGTTACAATTACGATTACCTCAGCCTTTATCATTACTCTGCTTCTCTCGCTAATTTATTTATTTATTTATTTATTTATTTAGCCAATCTTCACCCTAGTCTACCACTATTATTGGCATTGTAACCATAAGTATGTGTCTGTTGTTGTTCATGTAACAAGGACATATGTTGTTGTGGTAACAAGAACATATGTTGTTGTTGCTCTCTTTGCCTGTCTCTATCCTGCATCTCCTTCTATCCCATTTTCGGCCCATCCAGTCGAGGCAGATGGCTGTTCAACATGAGTCTGGTTCTGCTCGAGGTTTCTGCCTGTTAAAAGGAAGTTTTTCCTTGCCAATGTGCCGAATTGCTAAGTGCTACTCATGGTGGATTGATGTTGGGCCTCTCTTTGAATAACTTAACAAAGAGTCGGTCTAGACCTGCTCTTTCTGTAAAGTGTCTCGAGATAACCCTGGTTATGATTTGGCGCTATACAAATAAAATTTGATTGATTGATTGATTGATTGAATAAATTCGGCCCTGGTTTTACAGCGCAAAACCAGGAGACAGGTATGGGAAAACATAGCACAGCAGATAAATACATGTCTCCCTCTGGTTGTGTACACTAGTGAGGAGTGCAATTAGCAGTGGTAGGCTATGTGTTGAAGTCTGAAGCGAGAGGGGAGATTGCAGCACCCAAACGGGAGTCTGCACACACAGATGAGATACCACTTACTTCAACTGCTGTCAAAGTTAACTTAAATATAGATTTAAAATATACCGGCACAATAATGCGGATGTGCGCTGTAATTGTGATCACCCTACTGATTGACAGTTGCAACAGTCATCACTGCTGTATTTTGCATTTTTCCAGTTGCCTAATATTTTAATGTTGTGGTCACTTTCACTTTTGGCGATATTGTGCTGTTGCGTTGGGTGGGAGATCGCATCTCTAATCAGATTTACCACAAACATCATCCCTGCACAATCCAATCTGTAGCTTTTAATTAGCTCACTGTCATTCATTGTTTGGAGAATATTTCTCCTATCTCTGCGTCTTTCCACCATTTTCTCCTCTGCTTGAGAAACTCTTAAGCCTCTTAAAAGTCCTCCTCACTACTACTACTACTAACAGTTTCTCACCTTAAGAGCTCTCCTAAGGGCTGAGATGCTTTGGGATTAACTTTGATCTTTACTGGGATCTAGTCTTAACTTTCAGGGGAAAATTTTAAAATGTCACGATTCTAAGAATTCTCTTAGAATTTGGTCACTAGGAGCAACTGTTTGTACTAGGAAGCTTTATAAATACGGGCCCAGGTCAGCAACCAGTAGATACTAGACATGATTGTGGAAACTTTTTGGGGCAGCCAGACAAGCAAGAAGCAAGGTTGACATGGTCACCTTTTAAAGTTGTAAACACTCAAAGGAAAGTAACAGACAAAGTTAAAGTTGTGTTTCCCTGATGGATGTAAGACAATTATTTACCCTCCTTTTAGTTCTGTTTTAATCTCAAACAACTCCTGGGAAGATTATTTGTTTCTCTAGCTGCTCTATTATGTTATTACCTTATGATGTGACAACATATATGGTAATTTATGGTTACGTTCAGACACAAAAGTATAGTATAGTATTAGTGTTTGAAATTAAATTAAGTTATTTGTTACTTGAACTTCTTCTATACAATAATACTGTGTTGTTACAATTAGGGAACTGTTATGGTCAAAACCCTGAATATTGACTATTGGTAGGAAACAGAAAACAAAGAGTATCTCTTGTGTTGCCCTGGGTATATTGAACTCCTCACTTACTCTTTTGCACCCCACAATTATAATTCCTACCTTATCATAAAATCCTATGTGTAATTAATAATGAGTCTAAACACCAAAACAAGAGCTCATGTTGCGAATAATTTTTTCTCTACCCTCCTCAATGTTTAAGTGTTGCCAGCATAAACTACTTTTACTAGTTTATTTACCACCATTCAGCTTTAGGAAGAATTGTTAATCTTTATCTGAGACCAATACCACAGGAAATCACATTTTGCAATCACAGTGTACAATATTTTTGTACTATAAATAATGGATGAACAAACACATTTATTACATTTTACAGATGGTCAACATTATTGTGTATTGCAATCAATAAAGAAGAGTTCAAATTCTGCTTAACAGACTGCTCTTAAGCCATACAATCATGTCAAGTTAACAGTGAATAATTCAAAAAGCTTTAATCAATAATTGAAAAAAGACATGCCAGATATGCTAAGTTGTCTCATTCAAAAGATGAGGAACCTGACGAATTATTTAAAGGTGCACTGAGCTGTGTCCTGCATTAGGTCTGTAGAGGTTTGTGTCTGCTGTGGCTGGGGAAAAGGACAAATGCACTTTTCAGCTTCCACTTTCATATTTTCTCTTATCAGTAGATTTGTTTATTTTCTTTGTTATGCTGACTTTTTTTTCAGTGTCTCATTTAGCTGGCTTAAGGTCAACTGTTCAAACCCAACAAAACGGTTAATTAAAACCCTACTGCATTTTTTTTGTACATACAAATGTATTAAAATGAAAAAGATTGTGAATAGTACAGGTAGGTTATATAAATAAAACTAAGAATAACAGTTTCTTTAGCCAATGTTTCGTGTCGTGACTTATATAGTCAATATTAAATAAATGCAAAACTTCTAACTAAATTAAAGTTCCTGTGAGGAATTTTTATCTGGTTTTGAAACAGAGTGAAATGAATTCAGATTACTCTATATACCTACAAAAGCAAACCAGACCATCAGTGAAGATTGATTCTTTCTATATAGTTATTTTTAATGCCTGAAACTGCTGGCGGGGGGGGGGGGGGGTAGATGTCATGTGCGATTAACTGCACACTGCCTTTGTTTACATTTTCCAGCTTTCCAACTTAAAGTGAGTGATACAAGACTGTTAAAGAAAGCAGGATGAGATTTTTTGTTAAAAACACCACTTAAGCAAGTACAGGTCAAAGTCAGCAAAGAGATAAGAGGTACGGCTTTGTCCACAGGGGTCTCCAAAATCAACTATTATTTTTTTTTATAATAAAAAGAAAAGCTTGCCCACAACCAAATGGAAAAAATTTAATTAAAGCAACCAAAAAGATGGTGGATCATTTTGGCAGCTCAAGAAAAAATTGGGAAGCTCTGACAAGGGCCTCTGCAAGAATGTGGACTTACTGCACGTTTTGAGTTGGACTTAAATACAAGTCCAGTAGAATCCCTGTAGTACTCTGTCTGCTGAACGTAAATAAGAGAGTTCTTTGCTTAAAGGTAGGGCATAATAACTAAGTTGATGGTATCAACCCTTTGTTTCTTTTGGCATTTTTCTGCTCTATGTCGGCAAATCGTCATTTAATACAGCTTTAAAGGTTGACTGATCTTGAAGACAAAATTAAACTGAAACTGTAGAAGTGAAAGTGGAACCCAACAGTGTCCCAAAATGTATTTTCCTTTCAGCACACTCACTGTAGTTCACAGTTGAGTTCTAAGTAAAGGAAATACAATTCAATATAAGGAGAAAGATGTACTAGCTGAACTATTCACTAGCACGATGATGTGTTTGTGCGTGAGGAGAGATGTCAGATAGAGGACGAAAATGTTTTAACGAAAGATAATGCATGAATAAAGACAGTTAAATAAACTTGAATTGTAAAGGACTGCCTTCAAATTGTCTCAGTTTTAACATCAGATGGTCCAGTTTTTTAAGATCTTCTGTGGCTCTTGAGGAGCTTTGATGAGTTTAAGTTTTTGGATTGAAAGCAGATGTGGGTTTGAAAAGATGTGGTTACTAGTTACAGAGGCTTTATCCAGGCCTGAAGCAAGGTGGCTGTACCCAGATACACTACACACTTAACACGACAAAATCAGTCAACACTGTTTGAATACATGTTGCAATGACAAGCACACATTACTGACAATGAATGTGGTTTTGATAATATAACAATAACTTTATTGATACCCAAAGGGAAATTCATTTGTCTGGCATCTCATCTACTATTTACTAAAGAATTAAAAAGTCAATATGGATATGATACAAATCCTTTTCATACCCTAAAATAGTAATCTCAAACTTTTTCATTTAAGTAAATGTCTGTTAACCCTCGTGCATCATTAACGACAACTGGTCTTAGGAGTCCTTAGAGGACCAAAAGGTCCATGTGTAACAAACTGTCATAAACATATTATATATTATTATTTTCCACTTTAACTGAGTTACTTTTTTTAACCAAAATCTTTCCTGATCATAACTACCAAATATTCATTCATTTTCAGAATTTTAACCCTTTAAATGCCAGTTTGCTTACACAAAAACACAGTTTTTTAAAATGATAAAAACACAAAAAAATGAATTATTTTCCATATACTAAATGCTAGAGGGTTTTTTATTTTTTATTTTCACAAACTCATGTTTTATCACATGAAACAAAGCCAATGAAAAATAAAAGCCGTTAGAACGACTCTTAACTCATATGGTCTCACACACACACACACACTCTCTCTCTCTCTTACATATGAACAGAAAAACAACATCTAAATTGCATAGTTCATCCATTGGCCTGCAGTTCTCCAAAATACAGCAGCAGGGCCCTTGGAGCAAACCATGAAATTGCATTGCATGTATTTGTCCCTAGGCTACCGTTACCACTCTACGGCCCGCCGGCGGGCCGTCATGGCAATCACTGCAACATTTGCCCAGCAGCTACGATGTCACTCGTGTCACATCGTTGGAAAGCTACGATTCTCAAGATTCTATTGATATAAACCATTACAAGATACAATCACCACAACGGGTGCAATCAACTGCAACATTACATAAATTATTATACTTTTTTTTTTTACAAAATTGACGTAACTCACCGATGATGGCTCACTGTAATCCACTGATGCATATTATTTTCATAAATTCACTCCTGGTACATTGCTAAAGGTCCAGATGATATAATCCAGTAAAGTATTTAGTCCAAAAGCATTATTCCATCAATAAGTATCCATGGATCGCCGTTCGTCGTTACTAATCGGATACTAGCCGCATTTCCCCGTGTATTTACTGTAATAACTTCCTATTCCTTTTGAATTACCACTCCGTTCTGGTATGAAAGTTGAGGCTAGCTTCTTAGCTTTCTATAGAGGTCTCATTTGAACCAATAGGAGCTTCCATTACTGATTCTCAGCCTACAATAGCCAACGAGAGTCCGTGTTGAAGGAAGGTGCCTGTCCCTCTTTGACTGAAGGCAGAACCGGCCAATAGCAACCGAACAAAGTGTGATTGACATCAGCTGAAAGCCAATGAAATTCTGAACACGGCAATATATGATGTGTCTGGGTAACTCTAGAACTTCTAGAGTATCTCCTTGGCTTGCTTCTAGACTAGAAGCAAGCCAAGGAGCGGGGGAGCGCAAAGGGAAATGTGGTCATGCTGAGCTGTTTGCGTCTGTGCACATGAGCTGCGTAAACACTGAGACCCGTCTTAGAGCCGTTGTTTTGGACTGTAGACCCCTCAAAGTAATGATTATATTGTATAACTTACACATATATATTTATATTACCATATATATAAGCCTGAGTTAGAGTTATGAATGCGCATTTCGTCGATCGGCTAACGTGCAGGCAGTGTCATGCTAGTAAAGTGCTCGTCCTGGGACGTGCCGTTGTGCTTTGTACTCGCTCTGACACTTCTAATGGCTGCCATGTTGCCAACAGGCTGTGAATTTGCATACAGAGGAGGGGGGCTAGTGAGGTGCTGTTATAATGACGTTACCAAGGACCTGTAAAAAGTTGATTTTATAAATAGATGTGTACATATGTGTGCATGTTGATATGTAAATCCATATAACTTGTTTTGACTCTTTTATATGCACAAGTTTAGTTTCAAAAGGATAAAAGTGCACTAAAAAGTTGTTTATGCTTCAATAGTCAGAAGTACTAACAGTGAATCTAGGATGGGGTACCTCTAAGTGTCAGCTTTCATTAGAGCCCTAAACCATGTCTGCAGCTTGAAGCATTCAAAAGTTATAGCTGTTTTATCCTAAATCCTAAATTTGGTCCGAAAGGACCTCTAGGTACTTGATGCACACACTATAATATAGGCCCACCAAAATAATTTTTTTTTTAACTTTAAAATTGGCAAACAAATACTTCCATTGCTATTTGCCATGCCATATGCATTAACACGGTCCAAAATATTAAAAAAAAATCCAACAACAATAGAGGACCAAAGCGTCCTCTAGTGATGCTCTAGGGTTAAGTCACTGTCTATCACCGAATGAGTTAACGCAATAGTGAATGAGCCTATGGCCAACTGATGAAAGCCTTCGCATTTGCAGTATAGCATTATTATGGACTGGGTGTCTGTAGGCGGAGCTAAGTGGCTGCACTTGTGGTTTCTGTAAGCATTGCGAGGAAACAGTAATCTACTACTTCTGAACAAACAAAGAAAAGATGACTACAGATACAACTTCAAAAAGAAGTGACAAACCAAAGAAAAAGAAACAAATTTGACGCTCAGATTAAGTCAAACAGTCTACAAACGAAAGCAAGGAAAATCGAGAGTTAGAACCATGACAAAGGGAGCCAGCCATAGTAAAGGTTGTCGGTTTCTATGTGTCAGCCCTGTGATTGACTGGCGACCAGTCCAGGGTGTACCCCGCCCTTCGCCCAATGACAGCTGGGATAGGCCCCAGCCCCCCGCGACCCTGAACAGGATAAGCGGTATTGATAATGGATGGATGGATAATAATGTGAATAAGAGGCCTTGTCAGGCCCTCCGTAGAACATACCCAGCTAGCAGGGAACGTTCCCATAACATTGGCTAACATTACCTACAAGTTCTAATTATGTTTGAAAGAAAACGTTTTAATCTAATATTCAAAGCATGTTTTAAGGATGTTTATCGTTTCAAATAATGTTCCTGTAACGTTAAAACTTAAACTAAGACAAAACGTTTTAACTGCAACATTGTGCATGGGATGTCAGGACGCCTTTTATAAAACATTTGCTCAATATTACATAAAAACAAAGGTATAGAACATGCTTACTGCAACATTCTGAAAATCTTTTCAGGATGTTAGTATGGCCTGAACTATCAGAACGTGATTTATAAAATGTTCCTGAAATGTTATTTGAACATTCTCACTGCAACCTTCTGAAAATGTTTTCAGAGAACGTTCTCCTGAAAGGAACATTCTGGGAACCAAATAAAAACTTCCCGCTCAAAACATTACCAGAACATCGCGCATAACATTCTCTGAACATTCTTAGAACAAAACATTTCCAGCTGGGTATTCTACTGACCTACACACTCAAAACAAGTAACACCAAGTCTGTATATTTCATCCTAAATTGTCACATGTTGAAGATGAGATGTGCAATTTGATGATAGATTGATAGCAGGAGATGCAGAACAGCTTATAATTTGGGATGGTAGATTCTCATAGCATAGTGAAGGATGTATGAACAATAAGAAGGTAGTGATTATGGTCTACTTAGCTAAGGGTTTGTTTCATAAAACATTAGTTTAAACTGTGAAGTATATGTGATGTAACCTGCCGGAAACAAATGACCCCAACAAGAGAGAGGAGAAGGGCAGAAATGGACAGGAGGCTAGCAAAAAAAGAAAAGATGAAATATATGGAAGTAATTTCTTTCCTGAAATGTGAAAAGAAGAGTGCTTGCTTTCACCTACCAAGTCTGATTTTCACTCCTGTGCACAAGAAGGCAAATGATTATAAGCAAATGTAATGCACCAAGTGGGGATTTTTTTTTCATTGGCCTAATTGTGATCCATTTGGAGCACCTGCTTGATCCAGCACAGGCCAATCTGGACTTCAGAACTTTTTTTTAATTTAAAGAATTATATATACACATTTATATAAATTTTAAACTTAATCCTTTCTTTTGTGTTGTTGAAGACACATTATCCAAAGGACAATGCACTAATGATAAAACACACCCATTATGTTTCGCAGCTGAGTCCAATTTGCCCTCAATGTGCATCTGCGAGCAATTATCCAAGTATAATTGTCACCTTTGCGCTAAGAACATGGTTGTTAGTACAATGGATTATTGGATTAATGGATATTTTCTTCATTATGAATAACACTTTAGACGAGCGGTCCCCAAACGGCGGACCGTGGTCCGCATCCGGACCCAACTGCCGCCGTCTCCGGACCCGGAGCTATTTACAGTTTTGACAAGCGCATCTATTTTAACCTGCGCAGCTTTTTTGTCTTTGCGGTAGTGATTTGGGGGTCCAAGAAACTCGCAGACCAATTAATTCGTTGTAAATCATCACACGTGACGCTACTCAGCCAATCAAATCTTTCACTCAGATCGCGACTGACCCAGTGGGTGTGTGAAAATACAGATACAGACTAACGAGCCAGCCGACAAGAGACACAGTGGGAGAAAATAAGTGAGTTAGGGTAAAGTAGACATGACGTGCTCTAAAATGAGAGCAGTAGAGAAAACCGAGCTTTTAAGACTAGACAGACTCGTATATGTTCCTTGACCGTGGCGATTATTAAACGCGGACATTGTCTGACACTGTCACTCCGTTTGTCTCTGTTAACAGAGACTCCAGGCTGCAGTTTAGTTCAAACACTTCATTGACAAACCTGAGAGTTACACAGATCTACATCAGGCTTCATCATCATGACTAGTTTTCCTCTTATTTCCGCAGTTCTGTTCTTATATGTACCGGTATGTGCCCTCTCTCTCTCCCACTCGCTCCTGCCCTCTCCAGCAGTCCGTCAGTGTACAGTGCGTTTAAATATTATTTATTTCATAGTCATTGCCTGTTTTAAAACTCACCATGACTCACCATGAGAAAATATCTAATGCAACTGCATTTCGGCAAAACATACAATAAAATTTGGCAAACATAAAAGAAAATATTATGGTCAAATCGTGATAATTCTGTCAGGAGGCAGAGAGATAGCAGCTTAAGTGAAGAGGTAAAGCTGTCTCTCTCTTTCATTTGATTGTCATCATTCTGCATGGACAACATTATACTACCAGTAGTACCAGACATCATATTATTTGTTTTCATTTACAAATAAAGACACTTCCATCACATACTGGGGCATAAAATGAACGAAAAATACAGGAAATAAAGGTTTTGACACTCAAAATGTCCTGGGGGAGACTCCCCAGACCCCCCAAGATACAAACACACACTACATTTCCTTACCAATATTGAAGTATTCATTATTATTATTTTTAAATTATGAGAGCTCTGTGTAAAAGTTATAAGTGTTATTGTAAAAACTATTTAGCCTAATTGTATTTTCCTTATTTGATTTGACAGACGTTCAAAATGTATAAATGTATGGTACTGAATCATAACGCAGATCAGACATTATGATGTCCCAGACCTTTGCTTGAGAAAAAAATCTCTAACTGGACCTCTTTCAATTTTAATTGAGTATCCCTGCTTTAGACTGTGTTCCATGAAAACCCTTTATTTTATGTGTAACATTTCATTTGTTTACCAGGGTAAGCTTGTCTTAAATATAATACATTTAAATATGCTACAGTTTTTAAGATCAGCAGATGCCTGTCTCTACAGAGACTATGGTCACCCAAAACCTGGGGGATAGCCCCCATCCCACCTTCAACCACAGGCCTTGCTGCAGAGCCTAAATTTGACCACCTTACCATCAAATTGCCTGTGGCTGTAAACTATGAAGGGATTGACCAACTCCTATGTGTTGAACAGCAAAAACAAACATCTGAACAGGAAAATTGTGTTCTAGTTTGTCATAGTTAAAGGGTTAAACAACTGAGGGGCATGCATCAGTGCAGCTTAGACTGATAAAAGGTTTGTAGCGGCAGCTGGCAGACTTAAAAAGAAACATCAATGTCTTGAGATTCTGAATGCTTGCCAGCCGCAGTGGAATTATAGTGTTGATGGGTCAAATTACTGGTGCACTTGAGGCTAATGCCTTAGTGTGGGATGAGAGGTCACTTGGGACACAGATGTTGTGAGGAGCTTCATATATTGCCACCTTAATCCAAACCCCCAAAGGCAATTCAATCATTAATGACTAGCCACTACATTTAGTATGTTAAGAAAAAGCCCCACAGAATTTTTTCTATGGTAGAAACTACTACTTTGGTGATCAAATTTTTGATTTCATACCATTATCATGCCTTTTGGTAGACAAAGTTGATTTCTTTTTTAAAAACAAAATAAAGAAAAAAAATAAGTTTAACATTTATTTGCTTAACATTCAATTAACTCGAGATTAAAGTTCATTTAAAATGTGTGGTGAGATTGAACTGGCTAAGAACAGGACGAGGCCTGCGGCTGAGAGTCATGTGTGGAGTGCCAGGACTCACTCAATAAACAGGTAAACAGCCTATTTCATAATGAGTATTGCTGTTGTCTACAATTTACTATGACATGTTTCATACTGACTAACTGGTATTAGAATCAGAATGCCTTTATTATCATTGCATCATTAAGAAACATACAACAAAATTAGGACTGCTACTCCTGAAAAGTGCTCAACACACTCACTCACGCATTCACACAGTAATAAATAATAAATAATGAATAAAAAGTGTAAGCAAGCTCCTAAAGATATTGCACATTACCACATAAAATGTTGCACATAAAAACATTCGTTTTGAATATTGAAGTGCATTCAGGGTGCATATTGCTGTGGGGGAAAAGCTGAGATTGAGTCAGTCCACGTTTTCAGTGATCTATAGCGCTTTCCAGAGGGCAGCAGGTCAAACAGATGGTGTCCTGGGTGAGTACAGTCACTGATGATGGCTGAGGCTCTGGTGAGGTAGCGGCAGTTAACGATTTCTTCCAGAGAGGGGAGAGGGCAGCCGATCATTTTCTGGGCTGTACTTATTACCCTCTGCAGAGCCTTATTGTCCGCTGCAGAGCAGCCGGCATGCCAGACAGTGATGCAGTACACTAGGATACCCCTCGATGGATGAGCGGTAGAACATCACTAGTAACTGTTTGTTCAGACTGTTTCTTTTCAGCAGTCTCAGGGAGTGCATACGCTGGTGAGCCTTTTTCACTGCAGCCGAGGTGTTAACATTCAGTTCAGTTCAGACTCGATTGGAGGTGTTTTAGTACCGTCTCTCAAAACATTTCATTATGATGGGTGTGAGTGCAACCGGCCTGTAATCATTTAGACTGTGAATGGCAGGTTTCTTGGGCACAGGGAAGATGACTGTAGATTTTAGGCAGGGTGGGACAGTGGCTCGTGCCATGAATATGTTAGTGAGGACAGTGGAGAGCTGGTCAGCTCATGCTTTGAATACTTTTCCAGGTACTCCATCAGGGCCAGCTGCTTTCCTCGGGTTCACCAACCCAAGTACTCACTTCATCCATATCTTTTATGGCCAACTTAAGAACAAATATGCAATTATAAGGTACAAAGTCCCCAGATAAGAAGTTTTGAATTCAATGTTCCTTAAGCAAGTAATTTGAGGTGCAGGTTGCCATATGCTTAATTTATTTAATTTTCAAATTTCAGTTTATAATTTTTCTCATTTTTTTTAAGTAGGATTTTTTTCTGTGAGAAATTTTCTGTAATTTCTCTGTAAGTTTTTCTTTTTTAGGCCTGTTTTGTTTGTTGGAATGGCTTTGGCCACCCTGGGCTGATGGGTGCCTTCCATGTTATACCCTGGCCAGCTATATTCTGGGTTTACAAGAGAGGAACAGATTCTGTGGTGCCTCACATCAATTCCATCTTCTAATTTTGTGCACTCCAGTAATTGAGCTTGAAGGGTCAATACTAACCTTGAAAATAACAATTCACAAAATAAAATGTTCAGTGGATTTAGGCAAATTGTATTCAGCTGCAGATGGAGTTTGCTCAGTTGAACTGAGCCAACCCATTTCTATAGATTCCTGGACAAACTTCAACCACTGTTGAAGGCCAAATGCTGCAGCTGAAAGCTCCATAAAATCTCCAGAAAGCTGTGCTTTCCCTCTAATGTAGCACATGTGACTCACATAACGTTTTCTTCATGTATTTTATTTACAACATGCTTACCATGGAATTGTAAAAGATTACAGATACAGCTATTTATTTTCATGCTTTGATTTAATGCGTTTTCCACAGTAGTTTGTTCAGTGACCTTTTAGTCCCATTGAATGGCTGGACCAGACACCATGAATCCCACTGATTGGTCATGTCAGTGATGAGTCACACCGGCCCTGATTCAGGACGACCTGCTGTAATAGGATAAATGTGATAATGGGCAGCATTCTTCAAAGCAGCCTTACTCTCAGCTGGCAGCAGCAAAAGGTTATGCCTCAATTTGATTTCTAATACAACGTAAGCAACATGTTTCAACTGACTCAGTCAAAAGTGGTGACTTGCAGGCTGCAATGCAAAAAAAAGATGTCTTATAGCTTCTGCAGCATGTTTAGACACAATCCCTGGCTTTGCTGATAGGCATTATGTGAATCGCAAATAAATAAATCAAAACCATTATTTTACAGGCCCATCTATGCCAGTTAACAAAGCAAGAGTTTCTAAATGCACTGGCATTAAATTTGTCAGACCTACATGCTCATATACAGTATGTACTAACTTAATTACTGCAATCAAATGTCTTGCAATAATTTGACACCCACCAAAGCGGGACTCAGATAAGCCTTATGTGTAGGTATTTACACAAAGTAATATAACGCACTTGCTGTTTTACTCCTTCACAGACACTGAAAGATATAAATATCTGTATATAGCTATATATAAATCTTGTACATATAAGACTTAAGACTTTTATAAGACTTGTTTATGGTAAATGCACTGCAGCGCTTTCAAGCATTCACCCTTTCACACAGGTGCATACACTGATGGCATATGTAAAGGGCTGCTCAGGATATAATCTAATTTCATCCACACAATCGCATACACCAATTGCTGATTTTGGGAGCAATTTGGGATTCAATGTCTTGCACAAGGATACTTCGACATCTTGACTGCAGGTGTCTGGGATCGAATGGTCAATGTACTGACAAAAAGTTGCCACATATCCATACCGACACATATACATATGGTGAAACATACATGATAATCAAACTGATTTTGGGCCAGATTCCACCCTTCCGACAAAGGTAAGCAATGTCTAGATTTTTTGATGGTTCTAAAGATTACCTTGCCAAATTTTTCTGTGGTGATGAATATTTTTAATTTCAAATCGCTTCTTGTAGCAGCTTCACACAACTCTTACTTTCAACATATTGAAGTCCAAACTTGTTTGCTAACCTGTGGCTCGTAAGTGTTTGTTTGTCGGAAAGCACTCACTACACTCACTCACACTAAACTGTTAAAATCATAAGTGTCAAGTATGAGCCAACAGATGATTTAGAGCCTTATAAAAAATATAAATGTATTAACTCTTTTAAATGATCTGTTTTAATTAGCCCCATTTCTTTTTCTCTGTAGCTATCTCAAGCTTTCTTCTTCAAGGTTGCCATAGCAACATGGTCGTTGTCCCTGTGTATATTTTCTCCAAAATTAAGAACCAAAGCTCTGTTCCTAGTGGCATACAGAGGTGAGATGATTCTCCTAACCAGCCAGGTATCATTGTTGCAGAAAATCTACAATCATTGCATTTTGAATAGCATAGAAGGGTGAAAATGTGTTCTTTTATGTTACTCAAACTTAAGCTTTAAAACAACCACCCCTTTTGTATGAAGGTATTGGTAAATGGAACCAAATAATCAGCTCATCATAATGGCGTCAAAATATCAAGAGAAAACCGTGTTTCATTTTCTGAAAATAATCTGATTGTGCGCATGTCATATTAAGAATGAATGGGGAAGAAATATGCTTCCCTTCCTCTCTTGTGGGTTTTACAGTGCAGCTGCTGGCCTTGTCCTACTTTCTCTGACTCAAATGTTCAAAGGCAAAGAGAGAGAAGAGAAAATCTTAAAGTAGCAGAAATCCTCACAATTACCCACAGACCTGTCTGAGAGATGTCTTCTTTCTCTCTTATGTACAACCCTAGTACCCCAATCACCTGTGCCATTGTACAGGTTTCATTAACTTTCCCAAGAAGGGCAAGGTTTCTATCCACTCCCAAAATGTTGCATTCTATGTCAGTACATTTTTATTTTTAAACATTTAATCATGTTGCTTGGTACATGCATGTGTCCCCTCCAGCCAAGGTTGCCAGGTCTGCAGTTTTCCCATGAATTGGGCTACTTTTGAAGGGTTGCTGCGGGTGGAAATTTTTGTCTGCTGGTTGGGTAGACCTATTTTGCATACAAACAACATGAATAACAGGCTGCGGTAGCGCTCCTTGCAGGCTGGGTGTAGCAGTCTGCTGCTGAAGGAGCTGCTTGGGGCCCCCTCAGTCTCATGCAAAGGGTGAGAGGAGTTGTCCATGATGGATGCCAGTTGTGATAACATCCTTCTCTCACCCACCTCTATGACTGTCTGAGTTTGATCTATCTGTGTATTTTATAATTCATTCAAACCTTTATTTAAGCCTCGAAAATCATTGAGGTTTCCCTCATTTGCAATGATGTCGAGATACAGAAACAACAGAATTAAAACAATCAAAACACAGTAATTAATAAAAACTTTCACAAGCTGAGGCGAAGTGGTTTGAGATCAACGTCTTCATTTGTCAAAGAGAAATTTGAGTGTCCATCCTGATTTTTCAAGTTAAGAGTAAACGTGAGGCACTTGAAGCATGAGACAGTCAGTAGAGCGAGTTTTGTGGGTTCCAGTTTTCCAGTTCAGCATGGATGATCTGTAGGGCGGTGAATGTCCAATAACGGATTTATAGATAAAAAGATACAAGTGCTTATCACGCCTCTGTGTTAGAGAAGACCAGCCAACTTTGTTATAAAGAATATAATGATGGGTGTTGTAGGGATCTCCAGTAATGAATCTAAGAGAAAAGTGATAAACTGAGTCTAGGGATTTGAGAGTGGAAGCAGCAGCATGTCTGTGGAGTATATTACCATAATCTAGGACTGACAGTGTCAGTCGAACTCTGTTACATGCAAATGTGTCTGAATCAGAAGAGCATGATCAACAGTATCAAAAGCTTTTGACAAGTCAATAAAAACAGCAGCACAATGCTTCTTCTCATCCATGTTAGAGACATTGTTATAAACAACTAATGTTACAGCAGAGATGGTACTATGCTTAGGTCTGAAACCAGACTGATGAGAGCTGAAGATTAAATATTGTGAAAGAAATACTTTGAGTTGGTTGTTTACCAGGGATTCCAGGATTTTTGCCAGGCAGGGAAGTTTGGAAATTGGCCGATAGTTTTTGGGATTACTGTTGTCTCCTCCTTTGTATAATGCATTTGGCAACGGCAGCAATGGTGTTAGACTTTAAAAGCAGTGCATATGGGTTTGGCATGGGTATGTTTTGAGTTCTAGTATTGGGCTGGTTTTTGGGTTGGTTTTATTGGCCATTGGGCTGGTTTTGTCCCACAGACCTGGCAACCCTGCCTCTGGCTACTCCAACTTCCTTCCACAGTCCCAGTGAGCTTGTTAGGTTAATTGCTGACTTTAAAATTGCCCGCTGGTGTGAATGTGACCGTGGAAGGTTGTCTCTCTCTATGTGACAGCCCTTGTGACCAGTCCAGGATCAACCCCGCCTCTTGCCAAATAGAGCTGAAATTGGCTCTGCAACCCTGAACAGGATAAGCGGTATAGATAATGGATGGATGGTACTGTAATGTTGAACATTTGATGTGTTGCAGTGGACCATGGAACCATGGATTTACTTCAAAATTTGAAGTGTGTTTTACAGCTGATCTTGCTTTTAAAGTAACTACTTTGTAAAGCTTGATGCAGATGCAGTCAAAAGACGAACATGACAGAGTGTTCTGTTTTACACTGAAGAGCAATGACAATAGCGGTCAAAGTTTCTTGATTCTAAAATGTATCCAGATGTGGACGGTGATAATTTTGCATTAATGCAGTGAAAGAACATAATCATTAAAAAATGAACAGTTTGGAAAGCAAGAAAAAAATGTTTGTGGAGCAGCTACTGTAACACTAACTAGGAAGTTTTATGATGGATATGAAACATTTAAAAAAAGCCCTTTATCAGGACTGGACAGTGATCATTTGATATAAAAAGGTCTCAGAAAAAAGCTAAGGAGCAGCTTAGGAAGGCAAAAGCTAATTTATTTTTTCAGATGATAGTATACGCAAAAGTTACAAAAAGGTTTCTAAAAAGTATCCATTTACTTACAAGAAAAGAGTGCCTCAAGAGGTTACCTAGAGTGTCATTTTAATGGGATTATATAAAAATAACAGATGTTATTAGCTTTTGCAAATAGTTGTAAATATTTTAAAACTTGTAAACTCTATTTAATCAAAATCAATAGATTGATGATCCATTTATAGTGAAGATAATATTTTTTGCTTTATGTTTTATTATTTTATTGTCTCATCCTCTCTGATACAAATACATTTAGTATACCAAACTAAAACAAGAACTAAATGTATTAATGAAAACATCTCGATCTCCTCACTAAACAATGACATCATTCATTCCTCTCTTCATTAAATCAAGTCTACGTTATTTATTTGTTTATTTATTTATGTTGTTCAAAAACAGGTCATCCACTACGTATGAAGAGTACACACACATAATGTTCTGGCTTTGGCCATTTTTCAGAGAAACATGAATCAGATGAGTTCAGAACAACTACTGAATATTCACAGATTTGCATGCTGCACGGGCCTTCCAAACTGTGACATTCATAACTGTGATGGATTTCTGGCACAATTTCAGAAAGATACAATTTCTATGATATAACATTGTCTTCGTAGTTGTCTCAAAAAATTACAAGATTAAATATCTGAATAAAGAAAGAAGTACATTGTTAGGGAAGCATGATCAGAGAGGCAGGAAACACTTTGAGAAATAACAAAATGAAGAGGTCATGGGGTCATTAAAATCAAAAACATGTTTCTCCTGGCAGGGTTGGCAGTGTTGGCAGTAAATTCAGGACTGAATTTCAAAGTAATGGCTGTGTCTGTCTTACTTTATCTCAATGTTCAGTTGTTCAAGACCATAAGTTCTATCTACGACATTACAAGTGATGTCAAAGATAGAACTTAAGGTCTGGAACAACTCAACACAGCGGGAAGAACAGTGAGGAAAATATCAGAGAAATGGTGATCACTTGGACTTACGCATCTTTTCAATCTGAGATTGACGATGCCTATAGAACTCTACAAGCTTAGAATGAATCTCAGTCTTTAAGTCATATTACAGATCTGTAAAGGCCTTTGTTTGACCTTAACTGCATCGACAAACAAGTGCTGTCAGCTGAGCTGGAACTGTACGTGATGGTGTCGTCATCGTACTGTAGGATTGTGTGCATGTCAATGCTTGGTGAAGTCATAACAGTGTGGGGGGCTAAATCGCATCTGACAGTACGGTCCTTCTCCCACAGTGAACCACATTTGCATAACGGCACACAAAAGCGTTCACACTGTGATGACTTGATGATGTGTTGCAGGTTTACTTGTTCTTGCAAACTGCATGAAAGGCCTGTCAACTACAGCTCATCACTGTTACTGTTTTTATTGAACAATAGCCCCCCTTATGAAGTTCCACTGATTCTGTGACAAATAAAGCACAATGCTTATGATTTGGCTACTCATTAGCATCCATTTTCAGTACTGAACTTACAACTGATAAATGTATGTCAAGCATATACTCCTGTCTGACACTGAGATAAATACCCAGCACTCTTTAACTGCTTAATGCTCCACTAAGTAAACCAGTTAGGGTCCATACTGTGTCTGTTTGCTGAAAAGAACCAAAAGAGGCTAAATATCTCTGTAAAGCTCAGTTAGTTGGTACTGCAGGGCTGGTGATAATTGTCTTTGGGGTTTATAGCTATGAGCCAAGCCTTTCTAGTGTTACTTAAATCTTGATTAGTGGACCACTCAGAGACAGGTTGTCAGCATTGATCCAATGGTGTTACATTTTTCACGAGTAGGACATTAATTCTACATGACTCTTTTTAGTTTGATGCATTCCAGAAATATTCATTTTGATGAAAGGTGAGCCTGACTGCTGTCTATCTGTGTGTGAGATGGACCTACAACCTTCCTGCCCAGTGTTATGCCACAGGCTCCATCCTCTCCCATAGTAGAATAAATAATTAATATAATGAATCTATACATTTCTATTGGTGATCAGCCTAGAGTGATAACACCCAAATTAACTTTTAGAAATACTTTGCTGATCCTCAAATTCGCAAACTACACATACATACGAACAGACATTCAATAGAATAAATGCATAACAATGTGTGCAATGCCTTATTAGTTATAAGTAATCCTTTGCATGATGTCCCTATTATGTTTTGTGTTAATATCTCCGAGAAATCAAGACAAATGCCTTTCCTTCACATAAAGTTCTGTGTCATACCCTAGAGCTGTTCAGATAAAGGCATCCCCAGTCAGTATTGCAGATCAGTAAAAATAATATTATCACATTTCTTTGTTGTTACGTTGGTGCCATTGGGAGATTTGGAATCTCTGTGGTATATAAATGTTGGTATTATAAGTATACTTTTAGGCATAGATATCATTTTAAGCATCTGTGATGGATCAGATCTCCCTGTATCATTTATGTGAACATTATGGATATTGTGACTAGGATGAACAGTGCCACTTTTAGTATTATTAGGCCCACTCCTTTACAGAGGAGACAAAGCTTTCTCAATTTATAGTGCGAAATATGAAACGATAAAACCAGCAGTAATACCATATCACACCTGTGTATGGTACTGCCACAAATCACAGAAATCAGACTTAGATGGTGGGTTGTGCCTTTGGTATGTGCTTAAATCAATGTTAAGTTTACTTCCTGCATCTTTATTGATAGAGGAAACAAAGCTTACTGAAGACACAGAACCACTGTGCAATCAGGGTTTTTGGTTTGTTACTTAAAGAAGTTTGATACAAACAAGTGGGGACACCTTGTGGATAACCATTGGTATTACATTGATATGAAACGAATGAGGGCAAGACCTAATTTCAGCGCTGGTATCATATATATAAATATAAGAGCTATAATATTTAGCTCAGTTAAGGTATGTTACAAAAAGTGGACGAGTTCAAAATAAACAGTCTTTGCTTTCAAGATTTAAGTAGCTTAATATTAATCCTATAACAGTTTGGTTCTTTGATTTATGCAAATAATATTAAGCCTGACTCTACCAGAAGGACAGGCAGTTATAGTCAAGAGCTTTTCAGCCTGAAAAATACTTTCATACACTGTTTGAAGGCCAGTCCGTCTGCAGTGTTTCAATGCCGTGCACACCTCGCATGTCATTGTCTACGAAGGGAAAGGGGATGGTTTCAGCTGAGTATTTTTTAACAGAAAAGACATTTTTGTGAACAGACTATGTAGCACAGATAAATAACTAATGAAAATAAAGATTTTAATATTTGCACTTGTTAAGAAAGGGGCATCACGATCCAAAAAAATTAAACAAAACTAATTTTGGTAATAATAAATCTCAGTATCTGGGTCGCAAGTTATGAATACACAATATTGAATAATTGAATAAAACAATATAGACAAATTTGTCTTTAGCGAAAAATTAAGCCTTTTTATTTATAGTGAAATTATTATGAGCAAATAAATAGATGAGATAGTAAAAGATAGATAAATAAGCATATATACAGATAATATGTGTGAAGAAGAAGGGCAGATCAGAATTGGCTGGGTTATAGTGATGACGAATTAGATTTTTGGTTGATTATAGGCTAACGAAAGGGTGGTAATTTAAGCCCGATGAACTTGAGGTTGTAAGAATTTAAAGTATTACTCAACATCAACATTTGATCACAGCAGCATCGGATACTTCCTGCCTACTTTCTCTGCTGGGGTCCAGCGATCCACTTGGCTCTAATCTACAGTTGCAATGGCTCTCCAGCAGGGTAGCGCCAGGTGAAGGGCTGTGTTTGATGGGGAAGGAGGCCAATAGCAAAGAATCCTTGCTGGCCTTAAAACATTAACTGCAGGGGATTGGTAGGAAGTCTCTGGAGTTTAATTGCCAGTTACTAAGAGACACTAGCGCAGGTAGTCCAGTTCAGAGACGAAGAACAAAAAATTAAGAAAAAGAGTAAAAAGACAAGAGATGAGACAAGATAAGACAAGATTAACTGATCTCAACAGCAACTGTGGAACACCCCTTCCTTTGTCTTCCATTTAATGATCTATTTTTTATCTGTTTTAACAGATTATTAGTTTTAACAGATTGTGATCATGTCTGAGTTGTACAGACATCACAACCACAAGACTGCACAACATTTTTGTCAAATCCTTTTCTCTCAGCAGCGTGGACAGAGCCTCTGCAAAAAGGTCTGTCGTTGTCGTTTCAAGTTCTTCTGGGGTAATCCCTTGAATTTGGGTTATATAGACAGGTAACATACTTTCAGTCAAGTCAATCAATGAGTTTTTCCAAATTATCAAAGGGTTAACGTGTTAATAATGCGTTAACGCACATACCCATTATGACCCTCTGCCGGCCCCGTAGTTTGAGAAATCAGGAAGCGATGCAGTGGTAATGTTGTGGATAGTAAGCAGAAATAAACCTCCGTGAGCAGAAATGGATAAAGAAAGGTCTTTTAAATCGCAAGTTCAGCCTCAGAGCCCTGCTAAATGGTTCTCTCAGCAAGACAAAAGAGAGCCCCAGGTTGTGAAAAATGTCTTTATTTGATTCAACTTTGACTAAATGATGTTATTTTTTTCTCCTACTGCAGACTCAATGACTCATTACTTGTGACATTCAGGTCAATATGCCCGTCTGTTGTTGCTTGTTGGGCTTCAGTTTGCCATGTTATGCTTTACAACCACAACCACAGCTTATCACTTCCACCTGCCCCAGCACCTCAACGCCCCCTCCCCTCACACCACAGCAACAACTCTCTCTATCATGGAGAGCGATGTTAACAGGATTTTTAAGAGACAGAACCCTCTCAAAGGAGCCGGACCGGACTATGTCTCCCCCTACACCCTGAAACACTGTGCAGATCAGCTGTTCACAGACATCTTCAACACCTCATTAGAGACCTGCCACGTGCCAGCCTGCTTCAAGGCTTCGACCATCATTCCTGTCCCCAAAAAGCCAAGGACCACAGGACTTAATGACTACAGACCCGTCTCCCTGACCTCTGTGGTAATGAAGTCCTTTGAGCGCCTGGTGCTCTGAAATCTCAAAGACATCACAGACCGTGAGGACAGTGATGACGACAGAGATGACGACATAGATGTTGACATAGATGATGACATAGATAATGACAGAAATGTGGACATAGATGATGACAGTGAAAATGACAGTGATGATAACAGGGATGATGACCGGGTTGATGACATAGATGATGACAAAAATGTTGACATAGATGACGACAGGGATGATGACAGGGGTGATGACAGAGATGATGACAGGGATGATACAGAGATGATGACAGTGATAAAGACAATGATGCTGACAATTATGATGACAGTGATAAAGACAATGATGCTGACAATTATGATGACAGGGATGATGACAGAGATGATGACATAGACAATGACAGAAATGTTGACATAGTTGATGATAGGGATTATGACAGGGATTATGACAGGGTTGATGACAGGGATGATGATAGTGATAATGACAGTGATGATGAAAGAGATTAGGACATAGATGATGACAGAAATGTTGAAATAAATGATGACAGGGATGATGACATAGATGATGGCAGTGATGATGACATAGATGATGACAGGGATGATGACAGTGATGACGACATAGATGATGACAGGGATGATGACAGTGATGATGACATAGATGATGTCAGTGATAATGACAGTGATAACGACAGTTAAGACGACAGAGATGACGACAGAGATGTTGACATAGATGATGACAGTGATGATGGCAGGGATGATGACAGTGATGACGACATAGATGATGACAGGGATGATGACAGTGATGATGACATAGATGATGACAGTGAAAATGACAGTGATGATAACAGGGATGATGACCGGGTTGATGAAATAGATGATGACAAAAATGTTGACATAGATGACGACAGGGATGATGACAGGGGTGATGACAGAGATGATGACAGGGATGATACAGAGATGATGACAGTGATAAAGACAATGATGCTGACAATTATGATGACAGGGATGATGACAGAGATGATGACATAGACAATGACAGAAATGTTGACATAGTTGATGATAGGGATTATGACAGGGATTATGACAGGGTTGATGACAGGGATGATGACAGGTATGATGACATAGATGATGACAGAGATGACAGTGATGATGACAGTGATGATGACAGGGATGATGACAGAGATGACAACATAGATGATGACAGTGATGATGACAGGGATGATGACAGAGAGGATGACAGAGAGGATGACAGAGATGTCGACATAGATGATGATAGTGATAATGACAGTGATGATGACAGGGATGATGACATAGATGATGGCAGTGATGATGACATAGATGATGACAGGGATGATGACAGTGATGACGACATAGATGATGACAGGGATGATGACAGTGATGATGACATAGATGATGTCAGTGATAATGACAGTGATAACGACAGTTAAGACGACAGAGATGACGACAGAGATGTTGACATAGATGATGACAATGATGATGGCAGGGATGATGTCAGTGATGACGACATAGATGATGACAGGGATGATGACAGTGATGATGACATAGATGATGTCAGTGATAATGACAGTGATGACGACAGTTAAGACGACAGAGATGACGACAGAGATGTTGACATAGATGATGACAGTGATGATGGCAGGGATGATGACAACGATGATGACAGTGATGATGACAGGGATGATGACAGAGATGATGACATAGATGATGACAGAGATGTTGACATAGATGACGACAGGGATGATGACAGAGATGATGACAGGGATGATACAGAGATGATGACAGTGATAAAGACAGTGATGCTGACAATGATGATGACAGGGATGATGACAGAGATGATGACGGATGATGACAGTGATGATGACAGTGATTATGACATAGATGGTGTCAGTGATAATGACAGTGATGATGACAGGGATGATGACAGGGATGATGACAGAGATGATGACAAAGATGATGACAGAAATGATGACATAGATGGTGACATAGATGATGTCAGGGATTATGACAGAAATGATGACATAGATGGTGACATAGATGGTGACATAGATGACGACGTAGATAATGACAGAAATGTTGACATGGATGATGACAGTGATGACGACAGTGATGACGACATAGATGATGACAAAAATGTTGAAATAGATGATGACAGGGATGATGACATAGATGATGGCAGTGATGACGACATAGATTATGACAGTGATGACGACATAGATAATGACAGTGATGATGACAGTGATGATGACAGGGATGATGACATAGATGATGACAAAAATGTTGAAATAGATGATGACAGGGATGATGACATAGATGGTGTCAGTAATAATGACAGTGATGATGACAGGGATGATGACATAGATGATGACATAGATGATGACAGGGATTATGACAGAAATGATGACATAGATGGTGACATAGATGGTGACAGAGATGACGACATAGATAATGACAGAAATGTTGACATGGATGATGACAGTGATGACGACAGTGATGACGACATAGATGATGACAAAAATGTTGAAATAGATGATGACAGGGATGATGACATAGATGATGGCAGTGATGACGACATAGATTATGACAGTGATGACGACATAGATAATGACAGTGATGATGACAGTGATGATGACAGGGATGATGACAGGGATGATGACATAGATGATGACAAAAATGTTGAAATAGATGATGACAGGGATGATGACATAGATGGTGTCAGTAATAATGACAGTGATGATGACAGGGATGATGACATAGATGATGACATAGATGATGACAGAAATGTTGACATAGATGATGACAGGGATGATGACATAAATGTTGACATAGATGATGACAGGGATGATGACAGTGATGATGACAGTGATTATGACAGGGATGATGACAGTGATGATGACAGTGATGATGACATAGATGGTGTCAGTGATAATGACAGTGATGATGACAGTGATGATGACAGGGATGATGACAGAGATGATGACAAAGATGATGACATAGATGCTGACAGAAATGTTGACATAGATGATGTCAGGGATTATGACAGAGATGATGACATAGATGATGACAGAAATGTTGACATAGATGATGACATAGATGCTGACAGAAATGTTGACATAGATGATGTCAGGGATTATGACGGAGATGATGACAGTGATGATGACAGAAATGTTGACATAGATGATGACAGTGATGCTGACAATGATGATGACAGGGATGATGACAGAGATGTTGACATAGATGATTACAGTGATGACGACAGTGATGACGACAGTGATGACGACAGAGATGACGATATAGATATTGACATAGATGATGACATAGATGATGACAAAAATGTTGAAATAGATGATGACAGGGATGACGACATAGATGATGGCAGTGATGACGACATAGATGATGACAGGGATGATGACAGTGATGATGACAGTGATGATGACATAGATGGTGTCAGTAATAATGACAGTGATGATGACAGTGATGATGACAGGGTTGATGACATAGATGATGACAGAAATGTTGACATAGATGATGACAGGGATGATGACATAAATGTTGACATCGATGATGACAGTGATGATGACAGGGATGACGACATAGATGATGACAAGAATGACGACAGAGATGTTGACATAGATGGTGACATAGATGACAACATAGATAATGACAGAAATGTTGACATGGATGATGACAGTGATGACGACATAGATGATGACAAAAATGTTGAAATAGATGATGACAGGGATGATGACATAGATGATGGCAGTGATGACGACATAGATGATGACATAGATGATGACAGGGATGATGACAGTGATGACGACATAGATGATGACAGGGATGATGACAATGATGATGACAGTGATGATGACAGTGATGATGACATAGATGGTGTCAGTAATAATGACAGTGATGATGACTGGGATGATGACATAGATGATGACAGAAATGTTGACATAGATGATGAAAGGGATGATGACATAAATGTTGACAGTGATTATGACATAGATGGTGTCAGTGATGATGACAGGGATGATGACAGAGATGATGACAAAGATGATGACATAGATGCTGACAGAAATGTTGATATAGATGATGTCAGGGATTATGACAGAGATGATGACAGTGATGCTGACAATGATGATGACAGGGATGATGACAGAGATGTTGACATAGATGATTACAGTGATGACGACAGTGATGACGACAGTGATGACGACAGAGATGACGATATAGATATTGACATAGATGATGACATAGATGATGACAAAAATGTTGAAATAGATGATGACAGGGATGATGACATAGATGATGGCAGTGATGACGACATAGATGATGACAGGGATGATGACAGTGATGATGACAGTGATGATGACATAGATGGTGTCAGTAATAATGACAGTGATGATGACAGTGATGATGACAGGGTTGATGACATAGATGATGACAGAAATGTTGACATAGATGATGACAGGGATGATGACATAAATGTTGACATCGATGATGACAGTGATGATGACAGGGATGACGACAATGATGATGACAGGGATGATGACAGAGATGATGACAGTGATGACGACATAGATGATGACAGGGATGATGACAGTGATGATGACAGTGATGATGACAGGGATGATGACAGAGATGATGACATAGATGATGACAGAAATGTTGATATAGATGATGACATAGATAATGACAGTGATGACGACAGGGATGATGACAGATAATGACAGTGATGACGACAGAGATGATGATATAGATGTTGACATAGATGATGACTTAGATGATGACAGTGATGTCCACAGTGAAGACAACAGTGATAATGACAGGGATGATGACATAGATGATGACAGTGATTAAGACAGTGATGATGACAGAGATGATGACAGTGATAATAACAGGGATGATGACAGTGATGATGACAGTAATGACAACATAGATAATCACAGGGATGATGACAGAGATGATGACAAAGATGATGACATAGATGTTGCCAGTCATGATGACAGTCATGATGACAGTGATGGTGACAGTGATGACAGTGATGATAACAGAGATGATGACAGTGATGATGGCAGTGATGAATACACAATTACACAGAATGGGGTCATTTATCTCTGTATGATGCCTAGTTCAAACGTTATGCAAATTTTTTAATTTTTGTCAGAAATCCAAGCTGCAAAAATGGCTGCGGAACAGAGCCGTGGGACAATATTTAGAGTTGTGAACATCAAAACTTGTTTACTACACACCTTGAGTGTTACAAAAAACTAAGTTCGAAAAATATATTTACAGGGTGCATGGGGACCCTATCTTCCTACTAGACCACGGTTGAAACTGACTTTCTTAAAGTCTTTACCCTGGCCGGAGTTTTACAAAAGATTTGTTTTGATGCACCTAAAACGGTGTTTTTGTGTGGACGAAAGGCCCAAAAAAGAGAAAAATCTACATTTCGAAAAATACCCGTGTATGTGTAGACATGGCCTAAGTTTATGTTGGTTCAGACTCACACCTGTCGTTGTATATACTCAAACCATAATCCACTCACTTTATTATCACACATACTGAATAACAACCAGCATTGGTCATTACCTCTTCAAGACATAAATAACCACCACATCAAAGGAGCTGACAGTCTCGTTCTGATGCCTTCTCTCGAGCATGGTTTTGGGTATTAAATATGTCTTGTTTGATGTAAGGTTTGGTAATCAAATGACTAATTTGCATTCTGAGTGTGTTTTTCATTACAATATGTAATCAAAACAATCGTTATGTTATTGTGCTGTTCTCTCTCCCTGCCTTGGGGTAGGACTGTTCTCTCCGTTGTGTGTCTCTTTCTGTGTGTTGCGTTGCAGGTGGCTGTTGTTGAGCTGATGAAAGCTTCTGGCACAATTTTAAAACAGGACCTGCGGGAGATGACTTTACTCTGACTACCAACGAGACCCTGCTGTGCCTCTGTAGTGACCGCGCTTCAGAAGACTTAAAAAAAAAAAAAAAAAAATTTAAATTTGTTTAGGGAGTTGTGAGATCCCTTTTGTTATTTTTTATTTTCTATATATTTTTTTGGGGAAAGTAAGACAGTTTTGTGTTTTGACTACATATTCAGTGCACTGGCATTCTTTGGGAATGGGGAAAAGGGGGTAGCCTTTTTATCAATCAATCAATCAATCAAATTTTATTTGTATAGCGCCAAATCATAACCAGAGTTATCTCGAGACACTTTACAAAAAGAGCAGGTCTAGACCGACTCTTTGCTATGTTATTTAAATAAGCTCTGAGTCTTTCTTGGCCAAGTGTAACACTTCACTTGTTCGCTGGAATGGACTTTGACATTGTATGAGTGAAAACCTACACCGGAAAAGTGCTGGTATTTGTGCAAGTAGTACCGGTATATGAATACTATAGTATATACGAACATAGTATAGTATACATGGATACTATACGGCATACATAGTCCAGCAGTATGAGTGTCTTCAACTGCTTTCGAAAAATGTGTTTTATGCCACATTTAAGACATAAAGGCTTATGCTTGTTAGCCGAAAGGGACTTAGGATTACCCCTAAACTACATAAGGTAAAACTGCTCAGTATGAACTACATTGTAATATTTTTGCAAGTAGTCATTAAATACTTTTATCATAAAATATGGTGCTGATGTTTTTCTTCTAGAAGAATTATTTTTATTGTTAACAACTGAAATGAAACCCCACACCATGCTTTATTTTGAAATTCAGAACTAGTACTTGAATTTGGATTTTGGTTGTGTATAAACATTTTAGATCATCAAAGCCAGAAGAGGGCACTGTTTATCTGTGTATTTTCGTGTGCGTCTCCAACTGTCGAAAATATGTGTTTTAACACACATACAACAATATACTGTAAAATTACACTATAGCAGCCATAGCTTTAACAGAAAAGGACAGAACAGCAAAAACAAATAAAAACTGTACTATGTAGTATGTTATCACCAAAGTCTGGTATTTCTATAAGCTGATACTGCATTAACTTGATACATACCTGTAATATGAAAAATAAAGATCTGATTTGTTTATTTTCCTTATTATTAAATTTGGGATTAATCAAAACTCAAGTGGTTGTCTATGATAATCCATTAAACTGTGATGTGCTTTAATTGAAGCACTTCACAGTGATGACGTGTGACATGATTATTTGGGGTCTCTGTTGAAACTCAGAATTGCCTTGAAATGACCCTCCATGACATGTCCTAAAGCAGGGATTTTAAAACAAGTAGAGGATTTCAATTTAGGTCTTGCAACAATTCAACAAGATTTAAAGACTTTATCATTAGTGAACAGATCATTTATTTTAATTTGCAAAAAGGTGAGAAATGAAAAGTATTTTCGCTTAGACCCAAGCAAGATGTGTTCATATATATTTTGTTTTTAAGGTGATGGGTGATGGTAAAAGGGCTGTTAAAACGAATAAGTGTCATTATGCATACACATGTGGGTGGATGAGTGGATTTGTATTTGATGCATAAATTAAATGCTCCTCATTTATTATTCTGATGATTCCAACACAGCGTTGAGAATAGCAGAATAGAAGAAATCTTTACAGCTATAGTTTTTATTGACAATAAGCCAAAAATGAATGTAATGTACCAGCAAGTGATGAAAATAAAATACCAGTGACAAGCCAAAGACTTGTTTTTCTTTTAGGCAACAAGTTCTAAATAAAAACAACTACAAGTATTGTGTGTGGTTTTTTTTTTTTTTTTTCAATCTCAGGGACAATGCACATTAATCAACATCACTGTAAAAGTGCCAGTGTTAGCCAAAAGGGACATTTTCAACTGCTGTCCCTCGGCCTGATGTAACTTTGACCATTAAAACAACAAATAAAACACACAACATATAAAAAACAGAACAGGAAAAGCCAAGCCAACAAGCCAAGCAGACAATCAGCACAAGCAGTTAAGGCATGGCATATAAAATCACATTACAAAAGACATGGCATAAGCAGACAGGCAGCGTAAATTGTTAAAACATGACACATAAAATCACACTGCAAAGGATGCCATACAAGCAAACAATCACCACAAATTGTTCAGACATCACAGCATAAAATCACATTACATTACAGAAGACAGGCAAAAACATAGAGCGAGAGCAGACTGGGCAAGCATGCAGTGGCTAAGTATGTTGGCAGGTCTGGTTGTATTTAGGCCAAGTTTTAATATTATGTTCAGAAGAATTGTAAGACTCACTATGAGGATGTTCCAAAACTGGGAAGCTCAAAAGCTGTTGGCCAAAAGATGTTTTTCTCCTTGGGACAACTATGTATCTAAAGCCTGGTATATGTTATTCATCTGTGCTTTAGAGCTCCATGGTTGTTCTGAAACTATTGAAATCATATTGATGTTGTTTTATCACAATGAAAAGAAAACTCTATAGTCTATTTGACTTAATCCCATTTTCAAATTGTCTAGTGTCCTGATGTGTAAGTAAATTTAAACATATATTTAAACAGTTAGCCAGTGGCTAGGATCTGAGAGCCACAGAAAGAGTCGGGAAGTCAGAATGCATTGATAAACGGATGAGCTTGGTTGTTTTGGGTCTTTGGGATGAGTTGAAAAAAAAAAACATACAGGAAAACACAAACCATACCCTCTGATGTAAGTGGTTTTTATTACTAATTTACGCAAACAAAGAAACTGTCCCTCACAAACAGAAAATTGCTGAAAAGAAACAGTTGCCAGAATGATTAATAGTCTGATTAAATCAGAATACACATGACTAACAGTGTGGCGCTGGCTCAGAGAGTGCCAGAGATCCAAACTGCAAATCAGAGTAAAAACACTATTTTAATTTAGATGAGGCACTGATTACTTGATTCCTGACAATATGACCTATTGATTATTAAATACATATTATCCTCGCTCTTCTTACAGACACATTAACATTGGGTTAACATTAATTGTAAACTAATTATTATCATCACTACAACTGCAGTGAGGAGCTTGTGTAGTGCCAACAGCAGCTTGTTACTCAGCTGTGTGCTCAGCTGTCCTGTTGCCATGTTCAGTTGGGGAACAGATCATCCATCTGCTGCCCTGTCATTCATCTATCTTTCTTTGTCAAACTCTCCATCCATCTGTTCATCAGTGTTTCCCTCAACTATGATCCCGGCTGAACAGGCCTTGGAAAAGGAAAGTGCATTTTGTGTTAGCGCCATTACCTTATGGAGTTATCTTTTTTGTTGTGCTGGTATGTATTTTATTTGACCTGTTTTCATGACAGATTTTAAAAGCGAAGACAGCACCTTTTTCTTTACTGTCTAAAGTAAATTGGTATTGCATCTTGTTAGATGAACAGATAATACAGTAATGTTATACTAGTTAGTAACAGCTTCCAGCATATTGCATGCAGTTTATTGAATAACATTTAGTATATTGTTTTTACATTGTGTTAAAAAACAAATATACACTCTAAGATCTCTAGCAACATTCAGCACTCTGATACAGAAAATACTCCATTCTGACTTTATGTTGCAATAATAAAGTTCAAAACTTTAAGTTAACAATATTGGAAGCTGTGATGAAGGTCTAATAAAGTATAGGAGAAATCTGCATTGATAGAGTGCAGATTGTACAAGCAAAGTCTGCACTGTCATCTCCTAAAACATCGGAACACAAAAACGCTGTGTCTCAGTTCTAAATGTGAATCTTTTGTTAGTTGGAACATGAAACTACTTGCAATGTGCAGGAGACCCTATACTGTTTCTATAGCAACAATTCTCTGAATTTCTGTTCTAGCTGCTGGCAGGATTAAGGTATTTTGTTGTAGCTTAAAGTAAAATATCTCTTAAAATATTGTCACAACCTGGCTCAATAGTTGACAAAAGAGGGAGCCCATACATAGTTGGCAAAATAATGCGCAAGATTTTAATCAGGTCAAAAGATAACCATTACAATACAGTGAGTTTGTCAGCAAGTCAATTTGTATGCAGTGTGAAGTGTGTGTAGTGATAAGCGTGTGTGTGAGTGAAAAGCCAAAGAAACAAAAGAAGCAAAACAATGCTGAAGCCAGTCTACAGACCAGTGAAGAGTGAGCTACATAATCCAAAACCCATGCCTGTATAATAAAACAGACCAGGTGGTGATATGAAAGCAGATGTTTCAATGGCACCCCTCTAATTCAATCAGGAGAGACTTAATACGTTTGAACAATTATTTATTTACAAGTTAAAATGAAATGTGCAAAGTCTGGCGATTAGACTCCATTGTGATGTCATCGTGTGCTGGATGGGTGTAGAGGCTGAGAGCAGGATAGGATACCCCCCCAATGGAGTCTAGACACTGGTGGTGATGATGGTGAAGAGAGGATGCAGGATGAGCTGAGCTGACTGGACACTGATGAAAAGGATGGAGGTGACTGGGGTGGAGGAGGGTCGCAATAATCGTCTGAAACGATGAGCAGACTGCGGAAGGGAGAGGAGCAGATTTAAAGTTTGACAGCAGTAAGATGATTGGTTCACAGACGTCGTGTCTAACTCTGGTTGGTTAATGCTTAAATGGGAACGCCCATAATCAGCTGATCGCGAAACAGGAACAGAGGGGGGAAAGAGAGAGAGTGTAGTATGAATGAAGTTAATGATGAATGAATGAATGAGAACAGTCTTCCTGCTTGAACTTTCGCTAAGCTACATTTCAATCAGGAGAGACTTAATACGTTTGAACAGTTATTTATTTACAAGTTGAAATTAAATGTGCAAAGTCTTTGGCGATTAGACTCCATCGTGATGTCATCGTGTGCTGGAGGGGTGTAGAGGCTGAGAGCAGGATAGGATACCCCCCAAAACAATGAGAAGAAATAACGGGAAGCATATACTCACTTTTGATGAAGCAGGCCTTACCTTACCGGGTTGTAACAGGATTCTAAGAAGAGTTAAAGAATTAAGCACAGAGAGCGTGAATAATTGATATGCATTATGAAACAATAATTAGACATTTACATTCACATTAATAGCCAGTAATTGGCCGTGCAAGAGTGAGATCACAAGACATGAAGCCAGCGATTGGCCGTGCAAGAGTGAGGTCATGAGACCTTGGCCAGCGATTGACCGTGCATGATGAGGTCACGATAGACCTTGGCCAGCGATTGGCCGTGCAAGAGTGAGGTCATGAGACCTTGGCCAGCGATTGACCATGCATGAGGGGGTCACGATAGACCTTGACCAGCGATTGGCCGTGCATGAGGGGGTCACGATAGACCTGGACCAGCGATTGGCCGTGCATGAAGAGGTCATGATAGACCTTGGCCAGCGATTGACCATGCATGGGGGGGTCACGATAGACCTGGACCAGCGATTGGCCGTGCATGATGAGGTCACGATAGACATATGTGAGGTGTATGCTGGTCCGATGACCTGATCGAGCCGCTAAGGCTGAGTGTTAAAGGTCATATGACCCTAAGCTGACGGTGGCCGAATAGCTCATACGTGAGGTGCGTGATGAAACCTATATGATCTACATGTTTTAACCAAGTGTATGGTGCGTGTACGTAGCCTCCCCCGCCATGAGACCTTGTGACAGGACGCAACGGTGAACCTCAACCCATAGCAACACCACACGTACCATCACCACCAGTTATATGAAAAGCTTACCAGAATTCAGGGTTTCAGAGATCTTTGATTTGCAAGAACGGTGCCGATATCAGGGCGAATATAAGAAGTGTAGGCCGAGGAAGACCACCGCCCGAGTTGTTGCAGAGAGGATGATGAGATGCCTTGATTGGCAGCAGTAGTGGCAGCACCTATTCTAAAAGAATGCCCTGAATAATGCTGGGGGGATAAATTGATTTTGAGGAGCACTTGTTTTAGATGAGAATTAAACCAAGATTTTGAAAGAGGGGAGTTCCCAGGTGTTAGAAATAGAGGAGACTTGGCGTTAGTAGGGGGTCTGACTAAAAGGAATTTGATCATGATTTAAAGGGGCAAAAGAGTGTTCCTGTGCGAGCCACAATGACTGAACAGGACCCATTACATTTAGTATCCTTAAGATCTACACAATAGTGACTAGAATGAAAGGCTAAATCAGAGAAAGAAATATTCTTATTGGGATTGAAAGATTGAGAGGAAGTTGTAGTGAATTCACCAGCTCTGAGGAATGCATAAAAAGCCATGGAAAATACTGCCTCGAGCAGAGCGTCAACGTTAGGAGATAAGAACCCTTTTCTAAGTACAGATAACATGCTATGAAGAACGGACAAAGTAATAGGCCTCCTGCGTTCTGCAACAGGAGGGGAGACTTTAGCAATGCCCTTTAACAAAATTTTAATAGCAGGATTCGAAAATAAACTAGGAAAAGAGGGATCATAACATCTGACGTTAAACTGGATTCCTGCAAGTAATTCTCTAATATACTGAGGTTTAAAATGTCTAACGTCCATACAATAGCCTATGAAAGCACAAATGGTGTTAATGTGAACAGGTTTGAGAGGCATACATATTGAAACACAAAACAAGGCAAAAGTACTCCATGCAAAATCATATGTTTTTAAAGTGGAGGGGGCTAAACCTTTCCTCATATAATATTTGGATGACTCTAAATAGCTGATCATGGGGCCATGATTTAGAACAGAGTTAGCTGTTGAAGGGGCGGAACTTGAATAGGAAATGGGCTGGCTTTGGGGCAGATGCTCCGGAAGATCTGAAAGTTAAAGCGTGAGAGAGTCAGCAAGTTTATTATAATGCCCGGGCACGTGACGGGCCGTGATTATGAAGTTGTGAGTTATGGACGACCATGTGATGCTTTCGAAGGAATGGCATGATATCTTTAGAAGAGGAGCGCCCTCTGTTGATCATGCTGACGACAGCTTGATTATCACAAAGCACTGAGATACGTTTGCGTTTCCAATGCTGACCCCACACGTGACATGCAACTGCAACGGGGTAAATTTTGTACAGCGCTGAGGACTGATCGAATCCGGAGAAAGCGGGAGGCCAGTGATCAGCGAACCACTGGCCTTGAAAGAACCCCCCAAAACCCACGGATGGAGCGGCATCCGTGAAAAACTTAAAGGAGTCAGAAGAATGTACTAAGTCATCATAGAAGAAGGTTATGCCATTCCAGTGCTCGAGCAGCAGGGACCAAAAACTCAGGTCGGAGCTGCACCCTTCATCTAATGATATGACGTCATGTAAATTATGGACTGATGACGACATCTCTAGTAAACGAGATATGAAAGTCATCAGGAGGAAGTCATCAAGCAGATGAAGAACGGAGGGAACCCTGAATTGGTTTAACAGGATCCAGCAAAGCGCCTCAGAAACAAGGTTGAATATGCACGGGCTACTTCTACACCCGAATGTCAGGCGCACGGAGAAGTAGTACTTTGAATCCCACCTGATGCCGAAAAGAGGCCATTGAGACGGATGAATGGGGACAATTTTGAATGCATCGGTGATATCTGCTTTGGAGAGCCACGCGCCTTGCCCTGCTAACTTTATCAATTTGATGGCGTTATCGACTGATGCGTAGTGAAGAGAAAAAGGTTCAGGCGGAATAAGACTGTTAACGCTCGCAACAGGGCCGGAGCGCGGCGCGGACAGGTTGAAAATTAACCTTTTCTTCCCTGAATATTTCCTTGTAGCTACACCTATGGGGCTAGTGCGAAATACTGAAAAGGGAGAAGACTTGAATGGACCTATGACATACCCTTTATTAACCTCTTTCTCTAATAGTTGCGAGACTATTTCTGGCTCTTTTGCTGCAGACTGGAGATTTTTTGTTACGTACGTAACTGAGGGAGAAGCTAAAACTCCGACCCGAAAACCCTGAGAGAGCCCTGTAAGAAGGTGATCCACGAACACTGAATCAGGATGAGATGACAGTTCTGCTGCTAAATATTTAACATTTATTGGTGTAGAAGGGTGAAAGTTCAGCATGTCTTTGAACCACGTCGGTTCTCTTGGCGGAACGATGCGCCGTGGGCAGATGGACCGGGGATGTGCATCCCTGCAACTGCTGCAAACGTGAAGAAAATGGCAATTGGGAAATGAGCAGACATTTTCATTGAAATTGTTGCAGATCGGCAAGCTATTAAAGAGATGCACCTGACGGCCACGTTTGTCGGTGAGAGGTAGAGGCGTGGGTGGAGGTGGGGGTTTGAAGAGAGACTGCTGAAACGGCACTGAGGGGCACAGGGAGGCGGAATGACCTGATTGCCCACATAAGCTGCAGGTAATGATTTGATTTCCTCCGGCGAACATCACTAGGAGCTCGGTGTCCAGAATGGACCAGTCCATCCAAAGCTTTGCGGTACTGAAAGAATATGTTTTTTCCATACTTGAGATTGAGATCACTGATGAGAGACAAATAAGCATCGAGTTCTTGTCTTCTCTCGGGGAAAGCAGAGCATATAACATCACGGAATATGCCGAAAGCTGCTACGAACTGCCCGAAACTCAAATCATTATTAAGCCGGGGATCGGCGGACTTAAAGACAGCAGTTAAATTTTCGCCTGTAGCGACGCTATTAGCGCACTCTGGTGAAGGCAGGATAAGGCTGACTAGATTAATGTCTTTGCCATCTAAGATTTTAGACCTTAACCGGGGAGATATGTACGCTGATTGAGGAATGTAAGGCCTACCTAAAATAGGAGCTGGAACAGCCGTGGCGAGTGAACGTGCTGAAGCTTCAATCCGAGTGATAGTGGATGGCTGACTTGGCGACTTGGCGTAGTGACATCCAGCATTGAAGTGCCCGAATTTGCAGAAGTTGTAGCAGAGGAAGAAGTGGCAGATGAAGCGTTCTTCAGAGCACGAAGGCATGCGTCGATATTACCCATAGATTTATTCAGAGCCTGTAAGGTGGAGACTAAGAAACTATCAGAGGATGAGTGTCTTGGATTAGTCGGTTCTGCGTGAGAGGGGGACCGGCAAGAGACATTTCTCCTCTTGGGTTGAGGAGCTTGCGAGGGACCTGATTTCCTCGTTCTTTTCCGACCGCGAGTTGGTACAGGAGAGGAGATGATGGAAGCAGCCGGTTGCTCGGCGCGATAAGAGCATTCTCCCTGTTCGTAATTTGATAATTCCGCCAACTCGCGGAGCTGGGAGAGAGAAATACCTGGTGCTGGAGTGATGCCACGACCATGAAGCTGAGACATAAGGAATCCTGCCTCGCCTTTTGATGGACTGTAACGAAAACTGCAAGGCGAGCCCTCCTGCGCAGGCTGTCCGGGGAGATGGAAGCTATCTCCGGCAACACATCGCCTTCTAGATCAGGATCCTCTGCAAGTTGATCGAGGTCAGAGTCGGACATTGGAGGAAAATGAAACAACGAGATGCAACAAAGGGTGAGTAGGAAATGTTCCATTCGCAATAATCGTCTGAAACAATGAGCAGACTGCGGAAGGGAGAGGAGCAGATTTAAAGTTTGACAGCAGTAAGATGATTGGTTCACAGACGTCGTGTCTAACTCTGGTTGGTTAATGCTTAAATGGGAACGCCTATAATCAGCTGATCGCGAAACAGGAACAGAGGGGGGAAAGAGAGAGAGTGTAGTATGAATGAAGTTAATGATGAATGAAAGAATGAGAACAGTCTTCCTGCTTGAACTTTCGCTAAGCTACATTAAATCAAATTTACTAACATAATTGGTCAACTTGGTCAATATAGTCCGAGGCGATGGACAAGAATCTGGCCTTTTCAAAGCATTTACATTGCTAAAATCTGTTCAGCATCTAGGTGACTTATCAGACTTTTCAAAAAGCAAACAGAGATAAGTCCAACCAGAAGAGAAAGGTCCTGCAACGTGGTTTTCCAGCATGTGCTTAACTTCATTATCAATGATTTCTCTCTTCTCTTCAAAGACTCGATAGAACCTTTGACAAATTGGTTTTGCATCACCAACGTCAATGTCATGTTTAATCAGATTTTTTTTTTTTTTAAGGAGTGTCCCCAAATATGGATGGATAGCTTTTGATCACCTCAACCAACTCAGAATGCTGATCAGCACTGAAATGAGCCAACAACATATTTAAATTCTGAAGGGTTTCGGAATTCCACAAGCAACTGTGGAGTATATCATCAGACGCTGCCACATCCTCCTCCCTCTTAATGGTGACTGCATCACTACCTTAAGTCAAAACCGGACCCACTTTTGAGGAAGAGGAATCTGAGACAAAATTCGAGCATAATTTGGCTTCAATACATTTTTGTGGCAACATTTTATTTTTTTTTCCTGCAATCCGGAGCAGCAATCAATTTTGTTCAGACAGCTGACATACTACAGTATAAGATCCAACAAACTTTGCCTGAAATGGTGACCCCACTATTGGCAACAAAGCTAGTTCTCAATCACCCTCACTGAACTGAGGTTTCTCAGGCTAAAATTAAGTATTTGTATGACCAGAATTCTGGGACTTTACCAGTTATTTGGTCAAAAACCGTTTACATAATGAAGTTCGACAGAGGTTCATCTCCTATCCACTCACAATGAAGCACTGCCAAAGGTCCACATAAGATCAATGGGACTGAACCCTATACTCATTTTACACACTGCCCTTGCAGCTAAAAACAACCATGGTAACCCTTCCTCCTAGTCCCTTTTCATTTCTGTGCAATATATGCATAACAAAGGTAAATTCATTCTTAAGCACCTTGGCTTTGTACATGATAAGCCAGATGCTTAGTTATGCATGTTTAGCTGCCTCAGGACTTTAGAAATTTGAACCTTGGTTGCTCAGAATCATTTTTGGTATGCAAAATATAACAATAAACTGAGTTAACTGAGTTAAGCCCTCAACAACAACTGGTACACAATAGTTGAGCAGCAGGATATTGCGATATATATATATTGCGGATATTACCTGGCACATGACAGTCAAATACTCACTGGTTTGATGTTCAAATGTTATCCACAACTGGAATTGGGCAAAGGGGGTAGGCTTAATAGACTGATTAGGTTTACATATATATACTTGTATACTTGGCATGTATGGTGCGTCTGAATGTAAGCTGCCACATCACTCTGAATACAAGGCCAAATGTTGTAATGCAAAATGTGACTACATACTGAACTCCCAAATACCCTGTCTGGTCATAAGAACACTTAAAATTTTCATTTTTATTTGTAGTTGGTACCACTATTTGGACAACTGGATCACCCACACAATCAACACCCTGGGGAGCCCACTTACGTACCAACATATCTACAATACAGAAAATACCCAAAGCCCGCCCTTTTAGCTTCCTTACTGGACCTCACCTGGTCAAACATATCACTTAAAGATACATCAGCCTGCTGCTCAGTGATAAGCTCCTGCTGGAAAATAGAAAGAAATGCCAGTACATGCAAATGAATGTCCACACCACACTCGTACTTTTGATCTAAAGAATGAGACCTAGCTCTGGACATTGCCCGCTTCACTGCACAAGCTACGAAGACATCAGGGAACTCCTGTTAACAATCTTTTGGTTCCTCTATGACAGGGCTAAACTTAGCAGGTGGGAAGCCATTAGCTTAGACATGAATGCCAGCCAAATCATTGCCCAGAATAAGCTCTACTCAATCTATTGGCAAGACAGGCCGAACTTCAATTTGGACATCCCCATCGACCAGGTCACAAGACTAGCTTTGTGTAAAGGAACACACAGAGTGGTCAAACTGATTTCCCTTACCAGCACACTCACCAGTATCTGAATCCTGAGAAAAGGGGCAGCACAGAAGCTAGAATAAATTAATCCTTTGCTCCTGTATCTCACAAGATTTTTACAGGCACCTTACTCTCACTACCCTGGAGAGCAACAAACCCATCTTACACAAACCTTGAAAACCAAAATACTTCTCAGTTTCAGGTTTAACTGAATCAACCGCCTCTTCCGAGACAACTGGAACCTCTAACTGGATCAGCACATTTTAGCAGGGTGACCAATGGCTTTAGCAGTAGCATTATCTGACACAGATTTTTTCCCCGTTTTCCCTGCATGAGCCAGCACATATTCATGTGTCAGAGTGACAGTTGCTACTCCTCGCTCAACAATATGAGTTGCAACCTCAGGTGGAACGCAATTAGCACCATGAAATCACACACATCTTTAAAAGTAGTAACCTCCAAAGCAGAGCACCACCTGCTGAAACGTTAAGTTAGGTACCTTGCTGAAACATTGCCGATAGGCATCTCGTACCAACTCATATTATAACATTGTAATATTTCTGGCTTTTCAACTGCTTTTCCGGATTTAACATACTGCAACATAACTACCCGGTTTGCTTACTCCAATTTTTCCTTTTCCAAAGACTGCCTTAGCCTTTCCTTTTTGGTGCTTAATTTATCCCTCAACAGAAACAGCTCTTTTTGCTGCTCAAAGGTTAAAGCTATACTGTTGGAGAAACCAGCACTATCACTTATTGTAATGAAACTGGCAAAACCCCTTTTTCCATTAGTGCAGCCCTCAACAGCTCTCCAGTGTCCTTTAACGATTGTTCTCCGACATGCAAAATAGGTGACACAAATAAAAATAGTTCAAAACTACAAGAAAACATGCTTCTTACTGAACTTAAGAAACTTAGCAGACAAATAGAACAAGCTGGACGAGCCCTTATTTTGTCACAACCTGGCTCGATAGGATGTGACAAAAGTACATAGTTGGCAAAACAATGCAAAAAATTTTAAACAGGTCAAAGATAAACTATAATAAATAAAATATAGTGAGTCTGTCAGCAAGTCAGTGTGTATGCAGTGTCTGTGTGAGTGGTGATGTGTATGAGTGAGAAACACAAGATACAAAACAATGCTGAAGTCATTCTGCAGGCCAGAGAGAGAGTGAGAACATCTTGCAGATCTGTTCCATAGCCTCCTGAGTCCAGCCTTCTCAGGTGCGCCTCATTTCTGGCAAGGTCTCAGCCCCACCCACAACTACCTGAAACAAAGGAGTAACAGTCAGCAAAGGGGATGGGCTAAACAGGTAGAAAGGCCAACCATGAGGCTGTCACAATATAAATAGGGACAGTGAAAGGAAGTAACCTGCTACAGTTGCATTTCTAGAATTGATAAATTAAGTAATAATAAAGTTTTTTCAAACAAGTTCTCGTGAATTGCTGAAATAACACTAAAATGGAAAAAAAATAACACCAAGAGTGGAGGTGCATCTTCAACATCAACTCTGCCTCATTTTGAAGCTGTGATCTCTACCGTAACACCATATTTCCAGCAGAACATATGTGCTTACAGGACTGAATGCATGACACCAGAGCTATTTCTGTCAGCTGATGCTAACTGGCTGGCGATGTGCCTGTAGTCAGTGGCATGAGGCACTGGAAATTAGAAGCTAAAAATGACAGTGAGGTGAGATATGCTATAGCTAATGACTGCGGAAGGCCTGAGACCAACTACACCATCCATCAAACATATGCACAACTTGTGGACATTATGTTCTTGAATGCGTGACAGCCAAACTACAGTTTAATATAGGGTGACCATATTTTCAAACCTCCAAATAGGGACACTTTGATTTTACCGCAAACCCACATGTATGAGCTCATGGTACATCATGTCTCCCAAGATCGACCTAAACTTAAGGCCTATCTAAAAAATGTAAATATATAACACCAGTAAACTCAAAACAAAAGGAGTGCTTTGGTGTAATAGAACATATTAATTTATTTATTACCAGATCGGTAATCTCTATTTACAGATACAGGGACGTGGATTTTAGGGACGGTAGATGTTCTGGTTTCTATTTGTACTATTGACCAATCACGTATCAGCAGGCTGCAGGGTATGCAGGAAAAACAGTCCGCGTGGAGAGCAAAAGCGGTCACCTGACAACGATTTACCTTCTTAATCTCTATAAACAGACATCTGCATGTAAATTCAGCTACCAATCTGTTCTGGATCTAAAATTCAACTTAGATAAATTCCCTTGACACTGTCACGAAAGCCGCTCAGTGTTCAAATTTCCTGACTTCCTTGAATGCATCAGAAATGATCAATCCGACCTCCATTCAACAAACGAGCATTTTAAAAGTAGTTTTTCCTTCTCTTGAAGACAGAGCTGACAAAGCTTGCATTCTTACTTTTTACAAATCTGCATCATGATGTTGAAATTTCAGCAAAGGTGAGACCCATTAATTAAAGTCAATCACAAGAAAAAAACGGTTCAAAAGGAAGTCTTGACTGGAATTACCAGCGGTGCATTAGTGACGTTTTTCTATTGGTTAAAACAGCAACAGCCTTGGCACCAACATTAATTGACATATATACAGACAAATCTGTGTTGCAAGCATGGTTCCGTGATTTTAGTATTTCAGTTAGTCGATACTGGGACAGGGCCCAAAACCGGGACATTAGGGTTTTATAGATATTTCTCGGGACTCGGGACACAGAGCTTGAAAACGGGACGGTCCTGGTCAAGTCGGGATGTATGGTCACCCTAGTTTAGTAGTTTATGGTAAGCAGTGTGACTAAAGAACAGTTTTGTAACATAATGAAGCCTGTTGCAGATCAGTCAGTAATGGTTTAGATCTACTCCCTATGCTTATTATACATATTGGTTTTGAATTTTGTTAACCATTTCAGTTGTTTTCCTTAGTAGGTAAAAATCTACTCAAGGTGCACCTGCACGTGTGTATGGGGGCATAAAACACAGTCCCAATAGTGTCTCACTGTTCCACTGATCAGAAGGCGGCAGTACAACATCAAGACATCCTCCACTGCACCAGCAAATGGCAGGGAAGAAGAAGACTACAACCTTGTAAACATATAAAGGATTTTAGATTCTTAAAAACAGATTTACAATTGTTTTCAACGTTTCAACGTGGTCAATCCTGATTCTCTTTTCATTCTCACAGTGACCAGATGACGGAGCAGAAGCTTATCCCTCTCTGGGCCAGCTGTCTGACAGTTTTCTCAAAGGGTATGACCAAAAGTTTGCAGCTACTAGCTACTTGCTGCAGGACATAGTGCTTCTTGGTGAAGAAATGGCGACCGCATTATATATATATTTTTTAACAATCTTGTTTTGAGATTGTTCATTGTACTTTAGAGTTTGAAGTAATGTGTTGACTTCTAAAGATCAGTCAGAACATTTGGAAGTTTATTTCTTATTTTTCTGGCCTCAAATAAAGAGGGATGTGCATAGGTATATCAGATTTCTGACTTTCTATCTGCAGTCCTGAGCAAGCAGGGCTAACATTTGTCACCTCATTTGTTTTCTCAAATTCCAAAAGCAGTAAAACATAAACAGGTTTTTGCATACCATGCTAAGACTCAATGAGCTCTGGGAAGGTGTTATCAGACTCTTATGTCTGGTTCTGGTTATTGTGTTGAATTCAACAAGGATGGAAAGAAGGGCTGCAGTTCTTATTGTTTGCTGCCAGAAAAGTTGTGCAGGAAAGCACCGGTGTCAGCCCATTGGAACTTATTTTTAGGGCATACAGTAGGAGGGCTGCTCTCTCTGCTGTATGATACTGATTTATTCCTTGGGATGATATTCTGGCTTTTTTGCCAATTGTTTCTTGGCCTATTAACAGATTTACGCCAGGAATATATGTTCAGAGACTATGAGAGTCCCCCCCCCCCAAATTCAGAATAAACTCATATTACCCCTCCACTGGCTCTTTGTTTGTGTTATTTATTTTACCCAAAATATTATTGGTGCAACCGATCATAATTGATCTGTACGGTTTTTTCACCTCTAAATCTCAATGCAGATTTTCAGTGAACAAAGCCAAGAATAAGTGTTGTGTTTGACTCTTACGTGTTAGAGGTGTCATATTGGAATGAACATGTCATGGCAGAACCTAATCAATCAGTTTTCATTTTATTCCAGCCCATCATCAAAGTTATCTCAAGACACTTTACAAAAAGAGCAGTGGGCGGTTGCTTCTGATTCTGATTAACTCAAGTACATTTGTCACATAGCCTGTTATACTGTGCAGATATTATCTAACCTGTACCCATGTTACACAAAATGTGTTATTCTGCTTGTGACTTAAACCTCAAGCATAGTGCAGGTGTATCCATTAAATAAATGCACAAATGTCCACGATGAACGGTCAGTATACTAGTTAATGGATCCAAATCTGCTTTGTGAAATCCTTAATTTATGTTTAATGCTCAATAAAAGTGGGTCACATAGATACTGGTTAAGACGTTTGTAGACTTTTAGCTCCCCTACTATATTTTCCTCATTTTTTCATTTCTGAACCTTAGAATTTATGTGTAATGATACTTAAAACCTGATACATCAGCTGCTGTGTAACCTCACATTGTTTCCTTCTTATCTCTGTAATTACTTCAGCATGGAGAACTGCTCTAGTAATAAATCATTATGACTCACACCTATCATACTTTCTAAACCTTGCTTTAAATTTTCAGGCATGATTATTAACATTATAAAGAGTTGTCTAATGCCTTTTAAATGCATTATAATGTGTCATGAATGTGCTCTAAGTGCATTAAAGACCTTCAATGAAAAAATGTTTTAGATCTGTAAAGAAATTCATATATACATCAAATCGAATTAAAAAAGAAAGATCTATTGTCTTACAGGCTGTTTTTTTCCCATAAAATCTTCATCATTCTGTGTTGTTGTGGCTTATAGCTGCACAGTGTACGCATAATTACTCTTCAGGACAGAATGTGAGTGGGTGGGAGGCTGTGGATGTGTGATGAAGGCCTCTTCGGAGAGACAGGCAGCCTTACGTCAGGTCCACCAATGCCAGCACAGATCCATACATTTACGTTCATCAGAGACCAGTGTTAGTAGAAATGTCTGATGGCATACCAGCATGCATGATGTTGACGTTTCCTTACATACCAGACAGAGTTTAGCAGCAGATCAGCGATGGATCACCTTTTGAATTCAGGTATAGCTGGACCCACACAGCAAAGCTTGTCAGGTGCAAAGTGACGGATCAAGCATCCTGTAAGCAAAAAAAATGTACATAGTGAATGTACATATTGAACATTTACAACATGTTATGAAAACAGTGAATCAAAAAGAAAAAGTGTATCATTGTGAGCCCTTTTTCAGGTGACATAAGAATAAACAACAATATGACAATTTTCCAGTAGGATGTCATCTCCAGCTGGATGTTAAATGGAATGTGCAGATTAGAAATGTATAGTTATCTATATAAAGCCAGCAATCATTTTGATACTGGTGTTATAAATAAGATGTACAGTGTCTCATCCCTAACAAAAAATGTGTGCCGTTTTTATTAAAACAGTTGCATGCCAGGTGGTAACAGAGGTTTTTTTTTCCAACTTGAAGGGCTTGTTGATGTAAGGGACTTAAAGCTACTCTAAGCAATATAGTATTTTCTTGTATCAAATGACCACAGGTTATGTGAAATGGTTTACTCAAAGTAGTAAACCCAAAGAAAGTGATCACAAACCCTAGCCCAACAAAGCGTTTTTTGGGTCCAGAATAACTGGTCTCATCAAATTTGCCGGTTGGACATAGCAGAGCATTTAGCAGCAAAGGGGCTTCAAGTTTTTCTTAAGAGTTTAGTAGAAACCTAATCTCTATTTACAGAATAGTCTACATAGTAGAATCTATAGGCAGGGACGTGGGTTTCCAGGAAGGCAAGTGTTCTGGTTTCCGTTTAAACTACGCTTGTAGTCCGAGTAATATTGACCAATCACGGCAGTGGTGGCTGCGGAACGTAATCTGCCGTAATGCCATCCCGGCTCCCAACAGCGTGATCTGACGTTGATTTAGCTTCTAACCGTTCTAGATCGAAAATTTAACTTGAGATGAATTCCTTGACACAGTGTCACGAAAGCTGTTTAGCGTTCAGATTTCCCGACTTCCTTGAATGCATCAGATCAATCTGACCTCCGTTCAACAAACAAGCATTTTAAAAGTTTTCTTCTACCCTTGAGGACAGACCTGGCAAAGTTTGAATTTTTACTTCTTACAAATCTGCATCATGATGTTGAATTTTTGGCAAAGGTAAGACCTGTTAATAACAAGTAAATCACAAGAAGGCGGTTTCTCTTTCTGTAACTGCAGCACGTGGAAAAGGAAGTCTTGACAGGAAGTCTTTTATCGCTTACCGCCCGGCACGTTCACCGGTGTTACCAGAGCTTATATCGTCTCAGACTATAGCAGATGGGATCCGAGATTGCTAGAAACCAAAAAGAACTACAACAATGTGAATAGTTACCTTATGTTTATCACCTGGACCCAAACACAATTCCAAATGAATTTTTTTTCTCTCCATCTGCTGAATGTATATATATGCAGATATATATGCAACTCTTTGCTAACAAATAATAACTACTATGTCGGATGTCTTTTTCTGTTCCATTTCTTCCAAATAACATGATAAGGGCCTAAAGGTTGGTTCCACTTTATATATTCGATCCAATCTTAGCTGGGAATAAAAATTTTACACCTACAGTGTTCTAGTTCTGGGGTTGTTTGTTGCATATTCTAAAGTAAACACACAGCAAAATTGGGACAGGTAGTATTCTACCTTTAAAAAAAAACATGGGGGGGATTCACTAAGGGTTTGCGCAGCTTTTGTGACTGCTAAACTTGTGCAAATGACACAAAAAGACTCTGCCTAATTCTCAAAAGGGCTGTCGGACGTCAAGGTGAAGTGGTGACAAAGAATTAAAATGCAGCATGCACTTAAACTGAAATTTGTGTTTAAATGTAAGACTCTTTCTGTCATGAGTTTCTAGTTTAGTTCTGGTTTTCTTGTATTTTGGTGTTCAGTTATTATTTCTTGTTTTACCTTGTCACTTTGTCCCTTGTCATGAGTTTTCATCGTTTAGTTTTGTATTTAGTTTGTTCTGTGTTCTTGTCAGTATTTAGTCTTGTTTAGTTAAGTATTTCACTTGTCTTTTTGATTAGATCATTTCCTGTTTTACTTTGTAACCTTGTCTCTCGTGTTGGTCCACTTCCTGCCTTTGTGTTTCCCACTTGTTTGATTATGTGCCCTGCCCTGATTGTTTTCACCTGCCCCTTGATTGTCTCACCTCCGTCTGATTAGCCTCACCTCCTAAGTTTATTTAGTCTTTGTGCTCCCCTGTCTCGTTGCCTGCTCATTGTCGTCCATCGTGTGTGAGTCTATGTCCCTGACCTTACTCTGGATTATATTCGTGCCTCCCCTGATTTCCTCGTTGCTCCTCATGGTCCCTTGGATTACCTTTTTCCCAGTTTTGTTTGTAAGTTTTTTGCTCTGTCTTTTGATTTTCCTTTTTTTGTCTTTTGTTGGAGTTTAGATTTTGTTTGTGTTTTTTTGCCTTTTTGTTTAATTAAATCCGTATAAGTCTGCTTCTGGGTCCTCACCTTTTTGTTTAACTGGAGACTGTGACACTTTCAAGTGGCTAAAGTATGTGGTGCTTTTGGGCCAGTCTGCAGAGGTGCTTAGCTCAGCTTCTGTGTAGGAACTCTAGCCGGCTGTGTGTATGCCTACATGCGCAGTGATTAGGCTATCACAGAGTGTTACGCAGGTAAATAGTCAATCGAGTTCAGATCTGTCAAGCTACCTAGCTGGTTCATCAGTAGTTCCAATAAAAACGTCTGAAGTATGGAATATCGTAGTCAGTGTTAATTCGTCAGGCAGTAACCTGAACACTCCTAACAGGGGCCGTGCTGACTGTTTTCTACTGTACGTAGTACATTTACCATTGATAAGTACCTCATACAACCCCACTTAAAAAAATCTGAACTATCCCTTTAATGCATGACAGCGCAGCTCTGCACAGCATATTATGGTGCTATCAGCACCTGCAATCCATTCTTAGTGAATTCCCCCCAGAGTATATAAAGTGCGGTATTGGAGGCTTTATAGGGGTCCCTTTTACTCATGTTTGTCCTGGGACCACCATGTCACACAAATAATGTGAGAATTTTTTTCTGATTCAGCAGTGTGTCCACTGTGGTTATATAGGTGTAAGATTATATGATTAGTTACTCAGCCTCTGTGTTCGCTATCTGTCATATTTAAATTGATAGGTCACATAAGGACTAGAGGTAGATCATAAATCATGTAAATTATGATTTGAACAGTTTAGTAGAGATACTGCCTGTGGTAACCACTCTCCCATATGCCATACGGCCCATGTTGATCATATTGGAGTGATTTTTTTAAGCTGATCTCTCAGTGTGTGCCACTTAACTTTCAGTATCATCTCTTTTCTGTAGCCACATATCCTCTGTCTTTGTTGAAAATCATCACTGTGGTTGTGCTGCCCAACTGGTGTGTTTAAAAAGGCTCTATCTTTAGACTGGAGCAGCTAAAACACTCCACTTCACTTCAGTTGTTGCCATGGAAACCGGAGTGCAAGCCTAACGGCACTAGAGTAGTGCTGGTGTGTTAGAGATGAGAATGAGGATAATGATGAAATAATGAAAAATGACTGTGCTATGAATGATTGAATAAGTGAGTGAAGCGGGATAACTTATCTTTTTGCATCACTTGTGCTTTGAAGGTGTTGGATGTGTTGATTATGTTCACAAGAAGAATTTAAGAACATGATTAATATCAGAGACAATATCAAGAACTACTATCAATATCAAATTTGAAGCTGACGGATAATTCTTCCTTGAGGAATGTCCTACCTTGATATTTGGATATCTCCTAAAAAAGATCATGTGACATTGATGTGACAATCCAATGAGCACATCAACTACCTGTGTTCATACACCCAAGCTTAGCAGCTAGAACGAAAGAACATAAATGAGGGACAGCCTACTGTTATTAAGCACATTTTGTTCATATTAGCCAGACATAAATAAAGTGGTTACAACCAAAAGTATTGATCTTAATAAGATGTTGATATGAAGATGTTGGTAAACTATACTAAACAAGTAAACTATGCAGCACAAAGTTGTGAGACAACATTGGCTGAAATAGCTGCTCCTATATTGGATTACATTACCGTTAGTATACCTAGTAGCCTTATTGTTTAAGCTTTTCTGTTTAACAAATCCACTAAGGTTAGAGGGTTTTTTTCCTCTAAAAATTCTAACCATAAAGCAGGCATCAAAGTATGTCATGAGGCTTTCCTAATTAAGGTTTCAATATACTGTACATAGGAGATATTGCAAAAATGTATATGCAAGTATGACTTATATATTAGCTAACCTTGTAGTTGTGTTTATACCCTACTTTGGAGGCCCGACAATTTTCCTTGTCTGTGTAAAAGCTAAAAGCTAAGTGAAAGAAAACTAAGGTAGCCCTGCTCACTCTGCATAGTGACCACTAAACTACATGGTTGCTAGTCATGATACTTGCATCCTGCAGATGTTTCAATCACCCAAAGAAGACTAAAATAAATAGACTACAACCCTGAAACACAGTCACAACATTATTAAGACATTAACATAAGAATGCAATCTTCATTAACAAAGTGTCTTTACACATGATTGAGAGGGATTCATTTTTTTCAGGGTTAAGTCAGTCTGAACACATTCTGAGTCATCTAATGCTTGGTCTGTAATTTTTGCCTAACCCAATCCACTGTCCAATAAACAACAATCGGTCTCAAGAATCTTTCTCAGTCAATAATGTTCTGCAATAAAAATGCTCGTAAGGAATTGGTTGGATATAATTTTAGTTTAAGGGTGCTAGTAGAAGATTGAAAATGTGAGTGTGAACAGTGAGTGTTCAGTTTTCAACAGTACGGTAAATAATGTTGTACTTACACGTCATTCTACCATCATGGAAACATACTGTCTGAAAAGCAGATCTATGGTAGGCATTCCTTCTCTCAGGTCTGTCTACCAACCATTTACAAATTTCAAGTGGGTAAGGTTGCTATGGCAACAGCAACCTCTACAATTAAAGCTTTTAGGTAGCGCAGTATTTTTTAAAGGAACATTGTAATTAATCCCCATTTTCTAACAATGAAGTTGTATCAGAAGGATTGATGGCTTTGACATTTACATTTATGGCCATCTGTCAACCCGATAGCTCACAGGGACATGAATAAAGTAGAGGTGTTTTGACTTCATTGTCGGACCGAAATGTCTAAAGAGAATGACATGCAAACAGACAGATATATGCCCTCTCCTCACTGCTCAAACTCTTTGAAGCTAAATATGGAGAGGATTTTTGCACTAATTGCATGTCAGCACTGCACACCATCATGGGCATGGACAGGTGAACACACACTTATTTTTGTATAGGCTTTATAATTCTACAGAAATACAACAGAATGTCTTAGGTTGTTTTTTGAAGGACAATTGAGACATTTAAGACTTTTTGATTGAGTTCATTTTTTTCACCCACACACTAAGACCTTCACAAGATGAATTAGACTTTTATAGTCTTTAAAAAAACATAATAATAGGTCTTCACCAAACATTATGAAGAATTCTGAAGCGAATTCTGAGGAAAAAACATGCTATGCCACTCCATCTAATCTACAAATACTCATATCCCAGTCCACTGTTAGTCATCAGTCCCCAAAGATAGTATTAAATTATCACCACAGTTCAATCAGTTTCCACCGCTGCTCTATCTACTCAAATACTATTTTACCAATCACTTTTCGGTTTGCACTACTCTGTCATGCTTCACAGCAGATCAGTGATGCAGTTAGATCAAGGTGCTGCTGAATATCTGCAGGTATTATTATTTATTGATTCAGATAGATGATTCGGCTTTTCTATCTTTCGAATGTCAGTTGCGTGCTGGTATGTGGGTCTACATAAGACTTATTTGTGTATATTTTAACTAAACAACCATACAAATACACTCTGTCCTTTAACGCTACTTCAGAAGATCCACTCCCCCAAAATGTGTGCGCAACAACAGGCAATATAGCAAACACTACCTGTTGCTGTATATCTGGAAATGTGTTCTATGGCTTGCTCCAAGCCCCATTTTGTTGTCCATGTACATATCATGGGCTGTGTACAAACAGCACACACAAAGATTGAGCAGATAGTAGACTGTATTTATGTCTTCTGCCCTTAAATAGGTTTATTGGGGCATTTCCTTATGCAAAATGTTAATCGTCTGGCACTTGCATCCAATAGAAAGATAAAATGCAATTAATGAACATACACAGTTTCAGCACGTTTCATTAATTTATGCAAAAGTTAGGGTTGGGATTTTTACACCTTTCAGGGATGAAGCAGAATAACGATGACTCATATGTGTGAGTGTTTATTATGTGCTGAGTGAGTCAACAAGGGAATGACTTCAGAACCATAGCCTTCTTTTAATATGAGTTTCCAACTTTTAAAAAGCCTTCCGTAAGTATAATCACAAATATCTTTTATAAAAGCTTCAATTTATCTGACTTGGCTTAAAATGGTCTTGGTCATACATGCAGCAAATGGTCTGTTTACAGTGTGTGTACGTGTGAGTGTGCGCATGCCTGCGTGCGTGCACATTTGTTGAGCAATTGTTTGGCAGAGGTATTTCAGGCACATGGTTGGGCTCTGTGACTGTCTCACAGGGAGAAGATAAAGACAGAGAGAGAAAAAGAGAGAGAGAGAGAGAGAGAGAGAGAGGGTGGGAGTCTTCCCAGTCAGTCTGAGTCTCTCTCAGCCTACACAACCTCCCAACACAACCTCAGGCTCAGTAATGTTGGATACGCCGCAAGAGTGAGCTATACCTTTCACACACGCTCCACTATCACCTGCTTGAGGACACACACTCGGTGAGTAAACCTCTGTATTACTGTTGCTGTTTGCATTTGCCTCTGTCACATTAATATAGAGCATCTATTTGAAGCTGAGAGGGCTTTCACGGGATACATACTGTTGTCAGATCAGAAAGACTACAATGTACAGAGATCTCACTATTGATAGTTTCTATTATAAGACAGGTAACTTGTTGTAACAGGAGCTAAATTGAGCCACCAGTCTTTTGATACTATAATCTTTTAATTCCTTTAAGCTGTCGGCTGCTTGTAGCCTCCCAGCAGGAGTCTGGTTTTAACTAACAAGCACTTTTACTCATTCACTTATGGACAAATGCATACACACATAAATAGCAGTGGAGAAGCCTATACAGTCACTTAATGGCAACTTGTCATATGTCCATGCTCTTCAGAAATCCCATTTAAAATGAAAAATGATAATCTCAGTCAAAAAACTGGCAAGTTGACAGTATATAGACACACACTCACTCCCACATACATGCTGTATGTGTTCTGGGCTGCCAGCAGAAAACCAGTCACCCTTCGCCCTTACCTTCCCACTCATCCCAGTCAGAACAGCATTTCAGCACATGTGGCAGAGCAGGGGAGGGAAGATGTAGGGAGCTCAGTTTCACACTTATGTCAGAACCTGACGTAAGTATGAGATCATACTTTTGTGACTTTTTCTTTTGCTCTGTTATCATCATATATAGAAGATCAAGCTTAAAATGTCCCAGTGAGTTATTCTTAAATATAGGAAGCAAGTCGTATCATTATAATAACCCAGGACTCCCCTCAAGTTAAGTGAAATCTCAACATTTTGGGAAATATGCGTGTTTGCTTTCTTTTTGAGAGACATGTTTAGATGGATTGTTTAATATGATGTCTGGATGTTAAGTAAAGAGCTGGAGTCAGAGGGTAGTTAGCCTAGCTTAGCATAAAGATTGTTTGAAGGGGGGAAACTAGCTAGCCTGGCTCTGTTCTGAGTTCTAAAATCCTTTAACAATACCTCTAAAAAACAAATATAAACATTTATGTCTGCCTGTTTTACCTGTACACAAACAGGAATGTAAAAAAAAAACAGGTTGGGGTTTAAAGCATGGACAGTACTGGAACTATTTCTTGGTGCCAACTTTGGACAGAGCCAGGCAAGTTGTTAACCCCTGCTCTTATCAGCTAACCCTTGCCAGAAATTATGTTAAAAAATAAATAAATAAATAATGATAATGATCATAAATATATAATGTGTAATAATATGGTGATAATATGTGACTGTTTGTTGATAGCATGACAGGGACATCTATTTTACCCTAAACTTTTTTAAAAAAAACAAAAAAAATCTTTAAATGTTGGAAGCAAATACAAAAAGTGCATTTAAAAAATTGGGAATATAAATGAATTTGAAATCAATGAAGAGTCAATGGGGAGACAAGTTAGTCATAGTAATACTAATTATTGTTACTTTCCCCGGGATGACATGTGGATGTCACCTTGACAAACTGGTGTTTAGCAAGCCATGCTTTAGACCAGTAATGGCAACTGCTGTTTGCCTGTGTGCGGTTAATCCACCCAAGATCAGATTAAGGAAGGAGGAGCAAGGATTAGAAGTCAGGAGGAACTTGGCTGAACGGCGAGACAGACAGGGAGTTATTGGGGTCATGTCACTGGGACTGGAGTTTGGCATGGGCCATGGACAGAGCACTGGAAGGTAGACCTTAAGTGATTTTACCCAAACTCAATACAAAATATTTTACAGGAGCACTATGAAAGAGGATTTTTTTTAAATTAAAAAAAACTACTTTATCTTACAAAGGGGTCCTATTGGAGGTAACATTATTTTAACAAAAGTAATTTGTTTGCAGCAGTCATGCTACGAGCTGCTTATTAGAACTCCTGAACACAGTCCTTTTTCTTTTGTTCATGGTTGGTGGGAGACACTATGAAAGCTGACATTTGAGCTTGGATGGGACCAATACAGCAACATTTAAAGGTCCATCTCTGCCTTTCTCCAAGCTACACAGGGGTAGGGTAAATGGGTGGACTATCATCTGAACTAAGTAAGGCAGAGCCTATCATTGTCCAAAGGCATACGTTTGTGTTACTGGTAACATGGCTATACCTACACCAACAAGTTAACTGACCAAACACCCACTGTAGGAATCATGATAGGTACAGAAACAAAAGAGGTGGTTCATTCAGGTCACATGACATTCTCATGGTTGACACATTCCTCTGTGTAATACAGAAATCTACTGTCTACACTATATGGACTATATGTAAACTTCTGAATATTACATTTTATTTACAATATTTCTCTAATTTTTTTGAGACTAGGAATAGTGTTATATCAAAACCAATCATCTAAATGAAGCTTACTGGCTGCACACAGTCTGAACACTCAAACACTGTACAGTAGCCCTTCACCTAAACCATTACCTCAGCTCCTACTTTATTTTGAATGTAATAAGAGGAAGCTTTTCAGGGGGAGGGTTGAGATGTGAAAGGTTTTGAAGCCCTTGGAAACTGCTCAAATAATTTGTGCATGCCAGTGACAGTCCATTTGGCTAATTAAAGCACTTTAATTAGTTTAAATGCAAGTGTTGTAATGGCACCAACAGACTCATGTTTGCTCCCTTGGCTTTGTCCTCCATTAGCATGTGCCAATGACATTAATTAGTGACTTCTTCTCTAAATGGTATTTCCGCTTGATTTGGGCATTGTATCACTTTAGGTGGAGTTTCCTGGGTTTACTGGCATAAGATAAACTTGACATGGCCTTCCCTAGCCCCTGTCCCTTGGCTTTAGCAAAAAACATATCTCCAAAAACATTCAGATTGTGTCTAAACCAAGTTATGCCTGACTGCATTTCACAGCTGGCATCACATACTCAGTGTGGCTTCATGTTTGACCAACATGACTGACAGGTGTTGTGGGTTTTTTCCCACCATTAGCCTTTTTTCAAGAGTAAGACATCACCTGCTCTAAACACACATGCAGACTCTCATGCACTCACTCTATAGTCGGTCCAGCTGTGAGCCAGGCACCATCTCTATTTTCAGCAGTGCGGGATCAGGCCTCCAAAGTGTCAACAGGTGGGCAGGCTAACCAGCAGCATTGGATTCAGGAGCCTCTTCTCCTTCTTCCTTTCCGCTGTCACTCAAATGTAATACTTGGACTGGGTTTTCCTAGCACATACAATAGAAATTATGTCAGTGTTAACAACAAAATAACATAACTTGGCATGTCGATTGGAATGAGAGAACATGTCAGCCATTTCAATAATATGACAATTCACTGTCATTGTGATAACACTTAAGCATCCAAAATTTGGGTATTTTGGTTCTGTAGCTGTAGAACACATCACAGACAAGAGAAAATATATTTTTGGTTATTGGCTGGTTTTCAAGGTTCATGCCTTTATTGTAAATGGAAAACATCTTCAGGCTCTAATTATGTTTTCCCTACAATGACCTTCGTTCTTGAATGTGGTTAAGGAGCTATTAGCAAAAAAATGCCTTTTATGATTATATTGAGTATGTATTTTAAATAAGTAAACCACATATATCTCCTATATATTCTACGTACAAGTTGACACATCAACCGTTTTCCCTGTTGCGACATTAGTGCTGTGCATGTATGAAGCATGCGTGGGTGAAAGGACAATTTTAGTTGGTATGTGTGTGGGTGTGTGAGGAGGCTGAGCATGAATATATAAAAACATAAGCGCCTACTGGCTAACAGTATGGGGTATTTACAACAGACTTGTACTGACATGACTGGGGTTAATGTTATCCCTCCCCTCTCAGCTAACGACAGCATGGACTGTGTGGACTTTCAAGGTCATTTGCATTGATCCTATCTGCATTTGTGCTCAAAATAATAGTCCTTTAATTGTTCCTTACACAAAATTCAATCAGATTATGAACTCAATTAATAGATTTAATATTTAATTAAGTAAACCTATTGCTTATACTTTGAAACTACAGAAGTCACATTGGATTAAATGCAATTATTCCAATGGTGGGTTAAAAAAGTATACAAATAAGACAATTGAGATCACAATATGTTTCCTGTTTCCTAAAGTAATTTCTGTTTTTTTTTTTGTTTTAAAAAGACATTCAAAGCACATTTGAATGATCTAATCCTGCTGATAGTGGCAATAGGTCAGAAAACTTTCACATGAGTCATTTTAAAGGGACAATAAGAGATGATATATTGTTTGTTGGGTTTGGAGGATTTTTCCCATTACCTGCTCCCACTCGCAAAAGGGAATAAGGGGCAGAAAATGTTGGGGTTTGTTGGAAAAGTTATTTTTGTATAACAGGTAGTTCGGAAGTTCCCATATCCAAATAAAGTATGAAAGAGTGAATGAATTTGTTTATTGAGCTAATACTAAATTATATGAGTACGCTGTAATAAAACACCTAAGTTCTAATGTTGAAGTTGACATTTATATTAAATGTATAAAATCAGTTTTAGATGTAATGAGTTGCAAATGGCTCAACACGCCATTTTCTGTTTTACCAACAGCTAGGGATTTATTTAAGTCGTCAATGGCCCTGTTTACTCCTGGTATTAAGTTATGTTCTGGGTGATCCAATCAAAAGTGGACAGCTCTAAGTGCTACTGTTCACACCTGGCTTTATAATGCATCACATGCGTCTGTAGTGACAGCTTGTGATCAGGTTTAACTTCCCTGATCTATATGCAAATATAGAAGTAGCATCATTATTATCTTTCTTTGGTAATGACGCTAGATGTCACTGCTGACTGGTGTGTCTATTGATAGTAAAAAATCTGTTTTATATCAGCTTGTCACCTCTATAAAGTGTCTGCATCCTCATAGCGCAGCATGCGTATATTTGTATTTCCTAGGATGCATGGTTAAAGCAGGTGTAAACAGAACCAAAATTCTGAAAGAATGGAATAAACTTATCAGAAGTACAGAGGTTCAACAAAATTAGAATTTAATGATTTACAGAGTCTAAGTACTGTGATAAGTCATTACTAACTCTTAGTAGAGATGCACCAGTGATAGCGCAAGCAGTCAAATTTAGGATTCTGTTTAATTATAGCTTGTACGAATGCATGTTGAAGAATGGCACATATTTAGAGTGTAAACTCATCTGACTTCTTCTTTTTAATGATGTTACAGTAATTAGCTCAGGTTTAAAGAAATCAAAACCAAGAAGAAAAAACACAAAAAACTAGATGCATTGATGCTACAAAAATGAGTCAGTTTAACAGCGATTTGCGTTGAAATGATTCTGCTCATCAGTCATCTTTAATCATAATTTTATATACATTTATTGTTGCATAATACATGCTGTGGGACTGAGTCTGCCATTCTTCCACCACGGCTCCATGCATTCAAATTACTTCAACAAGGAGGTGTTGAAAATGCCATACATAGCACTTTGATGAAGCCAGTATGAACTCCACCACCTTTTAGTTGTTGAAGACAGGAACCTACGTATCCCGTATTGAGGAAGCAAGCTGCAGAGAAGACGAGAGGATGCCATTTAGCCAGCTCAGGTGCTACTGGCTGTGTGAACACTGGAACCACGTAAATAAACATGTACTAGCTTATTTATTGCTGAGGATCATGTTCCTCCTTTATAAGTCGTGTCTTTTTTTATAGCCAAATACATCAAAGTGGGGTTGTGTGTTTGATCTGAGGAGAGACAGAAAAATTACACAGTATGACATTGTTGAAACAGATTACAGTATGGATCAATGGAGGGATGATGAAAGGATTGTTAAGGAAAGATGCTCATTGTGACCAATGCAGTTAAAGTGATATGAAACGTAACTTTTCCAGTCTTTATATATCCGCTCTATGTCCGTCTGTACTTTCTCTGTGTATAAGTAAGTCTTTCAAAATTTCCTGTAGTTATTATTTGCCATTTTTGACACCAGTGGGGAGTGTGACCCCAAGCTGAAAGATATTTGTACAGCACAAAAAAAGAAAGAGATTTGGTATTTGGAACCAAAGTGGCTCTACACAAGTTTAATTGGCATTCAGATTATCTATTGAGGTCGTATAAAGATGCTCCCCAAAACATGTGATTCTATATGTTTAATCTAAAATCACCCATCTCAATTCATATCAGCATTACTACTTTTATTTCAGTGTCATTGTTTGTCACAAAGTTCTGAAGGTCCTGCCGGGGCCAATGCCTTCAGATAACCGACTGGTCAGAGAGCTCCCTCTGGCCTCTTATTTGAACAGCCTTGAAAGTGGAGGCGTGTACTTTCTCACATGGCCAGTCCTGCTAAACCTGGTGTTATCCACTGATATGTTAACAGGACAGTGAAAAGAGTCAGCTTCTCTGTGGTTTATTTATAACCAAGAAACATTAAATCACATCTTAATAAACAGGCTGATGTTGGCAATTAGGAGTTTTACTCAAAAGTGATGTTATTTATGTTTCGCTAAGCTGTCTCTATAGGTAATATAGTTCATGACATTGTTTTGATTAAAGATTTGGTAATGGATAATTTAAAAAAAAGAAAAAACATATATATGGTATCAACTGCCAAAAGGTGTGGGTGTGTTTATTTGTGCTTGGAGCGTAACCACTCCAAAACAATATAAAAACATGATGTTTTTTGTCCTGTAATGCTATTACCTCTATTCATTTACTCAACTTGACCACAGCTACTCTCCCTTTTCGCTCGTTTAGGTGGGAATGAGGGGTGAACTTGTATCGGTTGATAAACAGCAAACAACAAATCATACGTGTGCTGCCCTTACAGTAAATGTCTACCATACAAACTAGCCCTGAGCTTATAAAACAGTATTGTAAAAACACTGATATGACGACTCTGAAAAAACTTCAACTAAATAAAAATGTTTTAACACTGAATTTACTCACAATATTCATGTATGTCAAGTACAGTATGGTACCTTGTGGCAAAAAAGGTGACATTTACTGTTTGATTGTGTATGGATTCAAACTAATTTCTGCATTGACACTCCATTTAATGTGCCCTGGAGAATAAGAACAAAGAGAAAAGTCAGAGCTACATTTTTGTGTTTTGTTATTACATGTTGTTTAACTTCAGTTTGAAACCAGATGGGATGTAACTGATAAATAAAGTCTCAGCAAGATCACCTTTTTGTAATCATGTGATATTACTTATGTTTTAGTAAGTGTGAGACAGCCTTTGAGCATTATCACTGTTTCTAAAATTCATAGGAGAAAGATTACATAGAAAGGTCTTCATGGTCACATTGTATGATAGGAATGTATCAGAGGCATGTTGCATTTTCTCTGAACTTGTTTGTACAGGGCTTTTTCATTGTCTTAAATTTTCCATTTTCCCCTCTTTCGTCTTGCATATCTTCCCATCTTCCATCCTTTTCTTACCTCTATTTCTTGCTTTGTAGTGTTCATTGTACTTTCTTCCTGTTACTTCACCCGCAGAACATTATTACAGACTGTTTGTCTTGCTGTGTTCTACCTCACATGGCTGTGGGTGTGAACCCATGCTTTCTTTTCAAACAGCACCATGAGAGCTTGCTGTCCTCTCTATCTTGGGGTCAGTTGCTTCTTAACCTTGAGGACTTCTCTGGTTTACTGTCATGCATTATAACACAGAGCACCAACATATCCATGTTACATTCCTTACAGTCATTGTGCCATTCCTGAAGCCTAGATGAATCATCCATCTGACATGTGACACAGACATGCCACTTCTGTTTCTGTCTCTCTCCCTGTCAAGGCTGATGTAACAAATCCATGTTGTGTGTTATAATGTACTGCAGTAAATCATTGATGGCAGATGCAGACACTGCTCAGAAATTAAACCTTTGTCCAGTGTGCAGCTCACCCTTTATATATGTTATAAAGTATACTTCCATTGAGATTACAGATTTGTGTCAATGTATACTGTACAAGATGACGGTATAAGGGCCCGATCAGACAGGACGTGTTTTAGCAGCTGGGGGCGGCTTTTTTGTCATTGTTTTCAATGAGAGGGACGCTTTTTGCGTGCTGCTTTTGCTTTGCGGAGCGCCTCGCTTTTTTCCGCTCAGTGCGCCTCGCGTTTTTGAGGAAAAGCTCCGAGCGCCTCGAGTTGAAAAAACTTCAACTCAAAGCAGAAAAGCGCCCGACGTCATGGCCGTTTTCTCATTGTCCAATCGGATGAAAGGAGAGGCGAGCCTTCTGTCAGTTTACAATGTAACGGTTAGGTTAATGACAGCTAATGATTCGGTGGTTGCCTTAACAACAGTAGGGGAAAAAAGCTGCCCCCAGCTGCTAAAACGCGCTCTGTCTGATCGGGTGTTTACTTTCACAAAAAGGCAGTGCAGTGCGCCTCGCATTTCACGCCTGCAAAACACGTTCTGTCTGATCGGGCCCTAATATTATATGTAGTTGGAGGAGAGTCAGAGAAATAGAAAATCAACATTTGACTATATAACAAAGGGTCACCTAAAGGACATGTCACACATATTTTTCTTAAACCAACATGCATCCTATTAGCAGATATTGTGTGTATCCAATTCCTAATTTATCAAATTTCTCCCTGCCAGAGAGCTCTATTGCTGTTCAAAACTACTAAAACACACCATAGTGCTACACTTGTAGTGAGTGACATAGCCCTTCATTTCCAAACACATACACTGCATTGTTTTAACTCAATTACACATACATGGGCATGCTCTCCTAAACATTGATTATCAAATCTTCTGTTGTAAATAAACTTTTTATTAATTTATTTATATTATTTCCTCTTGTTTGAGTAACATGCACATTTAAACATTGAGATTATATTAATGCATATTGCAATTCATCATATTTACACAGCAGCCATTTTTCTGACATTAGGCTCAGGGTGGGAGGCTCAAATGCTAATATTATAGGGTACTGCTATATTCCAGGTCTGTAGAGTATATGACGATCCTCATTTCACCACTACTCAATAAATGAGCAACTGAAAAGACAACTGAGAGTGAAAATCTTAAGGGAAATCTGGTCACACATTTCAAAATAAAATAGCTGCCTTTGGACAACAGCTAAGCACTAAGCGTTCAAGCACTTCCTAGATAACATTGTGACAACTAACACTATGTTAGCAATAAGTATGTTAACTAGCTATTTGTTCAATCCAACATTTAAACCTTTCTTAATATGTAATGTAAATCTATCATTAATATTAGCTTTGAGCCACTTCCTAGTTGTGTTGGGAATTACGGCTCTGTGAAGGGAGCTGGATCTTATGGCTCTGTTCCTTTCTGATTGTTTGCGAATGTCACAACACTACAAGGTACAGAGTGGTCAGACTCGCGAACGTGCCTCTCACCTAAGACTCGGTTCCCATCATTCGCGCCAAAGAGCCATTCAAAAGAATCGGATCGTTCGTGAACGTCACAACACAACTTCCCAGTGAACAGCAATGGCTGGATGGTAATGTTAGCTGTTGTCTGACCATAGCTAATGGGTTATTTAATGTTTAAACCTTGAACGTGGCACGATGTCATTCACAATTTTCACAGTTGTGCCTTTTTTATTTGCTGACCAATCTGGAACACTAAATTAATAAAGATTGTCAGAAACTGAACAGAAAATCTGTAGGACTAAAAACCTGAAAAACAGCAGAACAGCATTATAAGACCATTTGAGCTTCTCACCCTGAGCACGAGTAGAAACGACCGCTATGTGAATATGGTCAATTGTGAACAAAAAACAGTGTTTTTAAGGTGCAAGATGCAGACTATCATACAACCATATAAGTTGTCTTTCCAAAACCAAGAACAGCTTATGTAACTTACAGTATGTAATGGTAAATGGACTGTTCTTATATAGCACTTTTCTAGTCTTTGCGACCACTCAAAGCTGCTTTTACACTAACATCACATTCATCCATTCACACACACATTCACACACTGATGGCAGAGGCTGCTACGTAAAGTGCCCAACTGTCAATCTGATAACACATTCATACCCATTGGCTATGCCACCGGGAGCAATTTGGGGTTCAGTGTCTTGCCCAAGGACACTTCGACATGTAGCCTGAGGGAGCTGGGGATCGAACCGCCGACCTTCCGATTGAAAGACGACCGACTCTGTCACGACCGTCACTGAACCACAGCCGCCCCGAATGTCAATAACATCACATACATAACAAAACCAAAATACCCTGTTCAACCAATGGAATTATCATTCTTTTGTTAACCAAGGTTCATTGTTTTTCCTAATAATAATAATAGTAATTATACATTTAATTTATGACACACTTTACGTTTGAAGCAAATCTCAAAGTGCTACAGCATAAAGACATGAGCATAAAACAACATGTAATAAAACCCAAAGGTAATTAGCACAAGTAATAAAAAATAACCGGTAATTACAACAAGAAAAAGCAAGCAGAATAAAGAAAAGGCTCTTTTAAAGAAAAAGGTTTTGAGTCCTTTTTTAAAGGATTCTAAAAACACTAAAGTTTGGAACAGCTCCTGGTGTAATGGCCGACATCATATGGATTGAGGACTTGATGGTGTTACATTATAGTTTTTCCACTTGTTTAAGTATCTACAAAGCTATGCATTGAAACATAAACTTACTACTGAGGTTGGAGTCTTGAGCCAACCGGTTAATTCATTGTTGTCTGCCCTTTAGGCTATCATGGAGGAGGCTGACTTGCTGAAGGAGAGGCTCCAGGCGATCACGGTAAGGACCAGCCCTGTACTTCTAGAAGTAATAGGATATAGGTTTGTTCAAACTGGTCAGACTGGTTGTCTTTTTTTTATCTCACTGTCCACATAAGGTATTTACAGGTTCTGAGATCAGCTGACAAATATGTTTCTGTAACTTACAGTATCTGCAGGTTACTGATGTAGCAGGCGTGAGTACATATTGTAATTAATTCTTCTTAATTCTTGTTCTTTCAAATTGACTGTTTCAGTTATACAAATTAGGTTATTTGAACAAAAGTGCCTTGTTTTACAATATGGAATGAAAAACCAATAAGCTCCTAAGATTAGATGCAAAAAAGGATTTATTCAACAAGCTAGCAAGTTCATATTGTTCAGGTCAGAACAACATACTGGGCACTGTGATTGTTCTTTGTTTCTATAGAGTCTTTCTAATATGACATCAATGTAGGAGACAGGGGACAAAATCCACAGGCAGAGTTCTGTGAAAAAGATTCCATTTATAGTTAAGCTGAAGCTAGTATCAAGCTTCAGCTGTCTGAGTTACACAAATCCATCATTTTTATTATTAAAATCATATTAATGATAATAATAACAACAACAACAACTATTATTATTATTATTATACTATAATACCTGAATTCTGCTGGTCTGGCCTTTAGTGATTGCTATCTCTGGCTGGCCAGGGAAAACTGTGGGGACCTATGCGTAGTGACTTATCTTCAAACACAAGCTGCAGGCTTAGTTCAATTGCTGCTTGTAGCATTCTATGACACAGCACTGCCAGGAAGACGCCCCATGTCTCTACTGTGTTGGATAGCTGGATATGGCTCCTATGCAGAACTAAGTTAAAATTCAGTGCAATATGCATTAGTCCAATAGACAATGTCTGTCTCTGGCATTTCATGTTCCTCTGTACTGCCATATTTAAAACATCTGCAAATAATTTGTTACATACAAAGTTGCATCACATACATTTCTTGAAATATAACTAACTGCATACTAGCATACTAGAATCCGTGCTGTGATATATTGTCTAAGCAGGATGCCATGATGCAGCAATGAATCAGGAGTTGTTTCCATGCAGGGTCTGAAAATAAAAAGTGTGGGTGTGTACTTGCAGGAAGACAGAGCTGTAGAGGAAAATCTAAGAGCTCTGGCAATGGATGTGCAGGTCAGTTCTTCCGACAGAGTACAGGGAGGTAGCACAGCTTTTATCTGTGGTAAAAAGCTGTTAACACAATTTAAGAAACAAAGAAAAACTGGCAGATATTTAAGTAGACAACCAAACATGTCTCTTGTTCCCCTGTGTGTCAAGGTGGAGATCTAAATGATTGACTCTGTTCCAAATATTAGTTTTTATCCTTACTGTAAATTAATTTGAAAAATCACGAACATGAGTCGTTCTGCCAAGAAAAAGGTATGAATACTTCTAATAGAAAACCGGTTGGTTTCCTTTTTTTAGAGGATTGCCAAAGCATGGAAAAGTTTTTTAGGGCCCATGAAAATATCTAAATGGGCCATGGTGTTATTCAGAAAAACCACTTGCTTACTGCAGCTCCAGCCACCTTCCCAAAAGCAAGTTGATGAGGTTCCTGCCCAGACTTACACACACACACACACACACACACACACACACACACACACACACACACACGACTGGACCCAACTCATCTGATTTGGAAAGGTGGAAAACAAACATTACTGGTGATAAGAGTACTTTGATTGTAAGCCTCTCATTATCATGGTCCAGTTGTCTCTGTGAAATGGTTTTGATGGTCCAGACATTTCAGCAAACTAACATCACTGAGTTGGATGCACAGACACAGACAGAGACAGGACTATAAATATCAGCAGACGTCATCAGGAGATCCCCTTTCACTGGGGCTTAGTGCCACACTGATCCAAGAGCTAATTTTAGCCCACAGTGACCCCCACCAGTGTGACTTCTAGTGACTTCTTGTGTATTGTTAATGACTGAATGGTTAAGGCCATTAAGCTGCAAGGTTTATCTGTCATTTTCCAGGCAGGACAAATATTTGTCCATTATTCAATGACTCAAAATTTCAGACTGAAATATCTTTGCTACAAAACATGCTGATCAACAGGGAAAGATGTTGAGCTTGTAGTGAACAGGTGGGCACACACACACACACACACACACACACACACACACACAGACAAACACAAACAACAGGTAGGTTGGGCCTGCTCATGAAGGTTTTCAGCTATTTATGGCTGTTGGTGTCCAGCTGTCAGCTCAAGGTTGAAATATCATCAAAAAGAGGCAACAGGTGGAATTGTTTCCATGCTGTAAAATGCACACATGATGCATATTAGTATTTGATTCCCCCCCGCAGGACAAAAGAAGAATCCAGGAGAACATCACCATGAAAAGGAGACAGATCGAAGAGGAGAAATTAAAACTACAGTATATAAAGGTACTTTATACTCCAGGCAAAAAGCTAAGATCTTGAGGAAATGCACTACAAATGATTAACAAATAATGGTTTGAACATCTTATTCCATCTTACAAAGAACATTGCTGTGTAGAAATGCATCTCCAGCAGACACTGAACTGAGATTGTAAAGCCTCCCAGGAGGAACTCTGGGATGAAGGTTTTGTGGTTTCATAGCTGTCTCAAAGCTAATAACAGGAATACATTCTCCATTTCATTTATGTACAACCTCTGGCACCGTCTATGAATTAATTAATATGAATGCTTCAAATATTAACTGGAGTCCCTATGCATTAGCACATGATATTGTTCTTTTCTACCCACAGCTAGTTTTCTCTCCAACACAGTGCGTCAGCATTTTCACCCACAATACCAAACATTCATTAGTCAACCTCTCCTGAAACACAATCCATCTTTATAAGAACTACAATTCTAAGCATTTGGACTGAAAAAGACTGGCATATAAGGGTGTTTCAAATTGTCCATAGAGCTGATGATATGTGTGATAAGTCTGGTTATTTTCCAAGTATTTTCTATAAAGCAATTATTTGACTATCAAGGGACAAGAATTTTCTGAAACAAACTAGTTAAGGGCTCTTGCTGGGACTGTTCAAGTCCTCTAGCACCCTAGTTGGTGGTGATATTGTTTTGGAATACATTTTTTAGAAAACTTTGTAATATTTTCTTCCTTGAGACCTCAAGTATATAGCAGGGTCACATTTAAACAGGTTCTTCAATAATAATCAAAAACATACAAAAAGAAGGTTCCAAATGAATAGCAGTCCAATAAACAATTCTGACATGTACATTTATGTATTTGTTACTAATGGCAATTAAATGTATTTTCATTGATAGAGACAAAATACCTATAATAACAGCTATGTATTTGTGTCTGTCTTTAATTCTAGCATCTTAAAAGGAGATGATTGACTGTAAATAAAGAAATATATATATTTACATATTTTTAACCTGAAAAACATTTTCAGTACCTTTTACAGAGCTCAGTAGTGTCCTCAGACTTCCTTAATTGAGGGTAAGAACTGTAACCTTCACAAGGCTAAAGAATTCTTGTGAGTGCAGTAAAAGCCACCAAGATGGACATGACAACATTTTTCCAAGCTCCTTTCTTCTTTCATCAGACTTATGGTGGCATGACAGTGACAAGAGTATTTAAAGAGATTTTATACAGTACATTGCACTGAAGCTGTAAGACTGGGCCAATATATCAAATATCACAAATAGCCCTTTTTTGTTGCTGACTTCATGTCCTCCTTGTGCAGGTACCGAACGTGATCTGTTAGTAAACACCTGCCTGACGTCTAAAAAACCGAGGACGATGCAACACCTTTCAAATGGTGACATATAATGAAATTTTTTTTTTTTCAAAATTATTAAAACAGTCGTGCTGTCTTACTCTGCCCCAACTACAAACTGAACTCTAATTGCTACTTAGGCAGGGAAGCTTGGAGGACATCTAGTGGAGAGGGTGAGAATGACAAATGCTAGTGAGATGGAAAAAGAAGATGCAGCAGTTGCCACTATGACATAAAAATAGAAATAAATTGAAGATAAAATAATAAATAGAACTTAACATATTGTTGGTGACTGAGGTACCTGTGTGTCGGTGTATTTGATTGACAGAAGAAAGCCCTGAGGGAGCAGTGGCTGATGGATGGTCTGAGTCAGCAGTCGGAGGAGGAGCAGGCAGCCATGAAGCTTCAGGCTCAGGACGAGCAGCAGCAGAGTGATCAGCTGCAGACCAACATCCTCAGGTAAATCATGAAAGCACCTGGAAAGTGCAGTTAAACCCACACTACATCCCACAATGGACACAACGAGCAGCGGTGTCAGAACTAACAAATCATGTAGGTGTCGGTGATGACATTGAGATCAGGTCCACTGAAGCATTTAAAGACATGAAGACTGAAACCTCCGTTATCCTAGGAGAGAAAATGGGTTGCTACAGAGGAAAATAGTTACAGACTTTAGAGTCATTCTGATTAAACTCTAAAGTACACAGTTCCTCCACCACAAACTGGATCATGATGGACACAAGAAGAAGAATTATGAAAAGTTAAACGCTTTATACAAGCTGAATGTCTTCATCTGTCACAAGGGTGCAGGTTTACTAAAGATGTAGAAGTTGAAAATTATTAAACTAAAACGGCAAATAACAAACATCATTTTTTAGTTTACTTTTCATGGCATACTATGATGACTGAGATGATATATTGGATGATATGAGGAGAGTGAGGCATAAAACTGGGATGTATACATGAAGTAAGAGCTTCATGCAGATCCAGACTTTTTTCTCTTTCTCTAATAAAAAAATGTATATAGCATAAGAGAAGTATGCCAATCCCCTATTCATTTTTGACCTAACTGACATTAGTCTGTTTCCAGCAACAACCATCTACTGTCAGACTCTCTTGACCTCAGCTGGAATGATAGTGAGGCCAGGGCTGATTTTACAGCTGGTAGAAGCACATTACTGGCCCCCTTTGAGAGTTACTGATTAGGTACTTGTGTTGTAACTGGGCTGGAGAAAGGCTTTGCTGTGTATGTTAAGATTCAGCAGCGCTTGATATCTTGTTAAGCTCAAGAAAGCACAGTTTTCAACTTGCCAATGTGTTTGGTTCATTTTATATGCTTTGAAATACGTATACTTATACTTATCTTTTTGTATTCCTCTTTTATCCTGGGTCCCCTTTGGGGGTACCGACCCTCAGCTTGGAACCCACTGTACTAGACAAATCTATTGCCTAGACAAAGTGACATATGCACTCCCAGTTAAAGTAAAATACATGTATTTGCATTGTCACTTTTTAATCTATAATTAGTAATTGAAAGTTAAGGGGGGGGCATGACACTATTAAAACCACACAGAAAATTGCACATCTGGTAATATTGTATATCTTCAATTCCTCTTTGACTCAGCATAGGTGGAGATTAAAACATTAGTTCACAACAATGTACAAATAACAACGTGTGTCTAAAGTTAAAATATTCTTTAAAAGAAAATGGATAATCATCATTGGCCTTAAAATGCAAGGTTCACTGGAGTGGTTGGGAGCACCAGACATGCTTTGAACTATTCCCCAATTACTGATAGGCTTGTTTCAATAATCTGTATGTGTTTGTGTCTATGTGGTCGACAGTGGGATGCAGTGGGGGATTAGGACCAGACTGTTTCACCTGAACTTTCAGCAGCATGTGTGTCAGTCAAAGCCCAGACTCTTTAACTCTTCATTACATAAGTAGTTCTACTTAGCCATAGCTTAGTCTCTGTACACAACAACACATGCAAGCTTCCTTCTACATTCATAGAAACCATGACATTGCTGTGAGGAATTCCCTTTAACATGTAAACTTGTATTTTGATCCGTTTATGCCTTTTGTGATCGAAGCATATCAAGTTTTCTTTTATCCTTATCACACAATTATTATCCTTAATAATATGTATTAATGTAATGAAAAACACTTGATAAATCAAATATGAAAAAAAGAAAAGATTAATACACTAGTGACCTATAAATGTTTCCATTTATTCCCCTAAGAAGCCTATTAAACATTTTCATAAACCAAACTGCATGGGTCAGATTACAAGTAAAAAGATATTCAGATAGATAAAGTGCTTTCTTAGAGTCATTGCTGCAGAACCAGAACTCTGTGTGCCTTAATTAAGCTGTTTCTTGCCAAAGACTCCGAGTGGTCACAGCTTGTTATTTGAAGTGTGGGCTTGTTAAGGGCAGCGTCAGCAAGAGAAAATACATCAATGTCGGGATTACAATTTGTGTGTGAATATTAGTGGCTGTTTATTATTCAATATTCATGGCATATAAGTATGTTCCAAACAAGAAAAAGATAAAGTAAATTAGGATAATATTCATTTTGTCTCTTTCTAGCCAATCATATTTGATTGGTCGTTAATTAATAAGGTAAAGTTTAACACATACATTTGGCCAGTGGTTAAATGATTTAATGAACTGCATAATACCTGAGGGAATCAGGGGCCAGACATCAGCATACCAGCTTCTTCAGCAGATGGTGATCTCATATTTGTCATCATGTGACCAAAGATATCGAACTTCAGTCATGTAATTACATCAATATATATTCCAAATATTACCCTTAAATGGTCACCTTTCTTTATATGAAAGAAGTTCCATGCTTTGTTCACTGAAATCGACTGAATTGAATTTGATTGATTGCAGGTGTGAATGTCAGTGCGAAAGGTTGGTGTCTATGTGTCAGCCCTGTGATTGACTGGCCAGTTGAGATCGGCTTCAGCCCCCCCGCAAACTGTAACAGGATAGCCAGTATAGATAATAGATGAATGGATTGATGAATAGACAGCCACAGGCATTTGGCTCATTTGGCTCATTCAGCAAGTAATAAGTTTTGAAGCTGCTCCTTTGCTGAGAACTACTCCCTAGTCTGAGTTTCTACTATCTTAAAGAGCAAAGGGACTATTATTGTCTATTGATGTTAGAGCAGGATTGAACTATACTCACCTTAATAGCTGAGCCTTAAGTGCTGCAAACTGTGCTGGATCAAAGCTGGCTGACTAAAGTCACACAGGCAATCTCAAGGCAAAATCCTCGTCTCAAACAACCCATTCGCACACAGGAGGGGGTTTGAAGTATGTCTGACCCCACTGTGATTAACAGTAAAATCTTCTTCTATTCCCCAAGGCTAGCTGAAATGGGAAGATTACTGCTGATCATGGATATGAACTGCAGATCTCGAGAGGTTTAAGAATTTGAGAAGTCTATTATCCTCTTGTAGGCCTATTATAAACTATCAAATCTGCATGTGCCGACATGTTCATACTCTTAATATGTCTGCAATTCTTCACTTCAAAGCGGAATATTTTACAATACTTACTAAATACTAAAACAGCAATACCACCCGGGATACCATGTTTAAAGAAAAAACACTAAGCAAGCATGTTTTGCTTGCTTAATTAAAAGCCATTCAGATAGCTGCTGTTGTTGTTGTTGTTGTTGTTGTTGTTGTTGTTGTTGTTGTTGTTGTTGTTGTTGTTGTTGTTGTTGTTGTTGTGAAGAACTGCTGATAATGCGGTTCACATAAGTGTTTGTTCCAGTAATCAACACAGTTTATTACTCTCTTGTACAGAATAGAGAAGGAAATTGAGGACTTGGAAACACAAGAGCTCAACATCTCTGTCAATGAGGAAGCAGTTCTGAAGCGGTTAAAAGAGGTGGAGAGGACAACTGAGGACATAATCAAGGTAGGCTCAATCAAACTGTCTGCCTTTTAATACTCTGCTTGCTTTTCTGGCTCGTTTTGTGTTTCTTATAGACAAATTCTGCTACAGTATGCAACTTTTCACCATGAGGCAATGAAGCTTGATGAGAACTAATACTGCTTTAACTCTTAACAAATGCCATTTGCTGGTACTCTGGAGATAAGTGTAGTCAAGACATGGGTCTTTATATTACATATACAAACGGATCTGTTGATAAAGCGCTGCAACTGTGCAGGATGTTTGATTTGCGCTTCTCTGCCGTGGAATATATTCCTTTTTTGTGATAAGTCGCATCACTGCTTTTAGTTTCTATTTTTCTATTCAATTTTCACAAAGAAACATAAACATTTCATGATTTAAAATCTTTAAAAATTGATTTGTAAGTTGAATGTGCAGATTTACTGATGTATTACAAATCAAAAGAATCCCATCTGTATAGAAGTTTTCTCTGTGAAAGTTTATTCGATCACCAAAGAGTAACCTTAAATTGCCTGAAAACCTTTGCATCCGCAGGACTTCAACATATCACCTTTCTGGTTCTGTGAATCTGTAGTTCCAAATGGCTCGTACACTGGGTGTAAATGTGGTAGTTATTAGTGTCTTTCTTCACACAACAGCACAGAAACTGAAAATGTTGCTGTGCTGGTTGGAGAGTTGTTGCTTCAAGTATTAAGACGATTAAATGTGAGCTTGAATCTGCCAGTTTGAGTCAATGAGTGTGAACGTTTAATAGATGCCGGAACACTTCACAGTGGTTTATTATACTCTGAGACCGTTCCATAATTTTTCATCCACACAACAAGCAATATGCAATGTGCATCAGCAACAAGCATTATGAAATTATGGAATTATTATCTTGCCAAAGTTTCCGATTAAAGTTAAACAAATATGACTCCATGTGTGTAGATGTTATTTTGTGTAGTGATATTGTATGCTTTAAATATTTTCTTCTTGCCTATTAGCATGTAATTAACATGAAATAACCTAGAACACAGGATCAGTTACTCTGAGCATTTCATTTTAAGTCAGCTCTTGTCTCAGAATGTGCATTTGTTTTTTTCAATAAGAAATTGTTGTTTAAATTCTCTGATAATATCTTTAAATAATGGATACTGCTAGTTTGCGACAAATGTAGGTGCAAAATATATAGCACGTAAAAACAGCATATAACCTCAGGCTTGAACCACTCTGCTCAACTCAAACTCAACTTATTGCACACTGTGGCTTCATGTTTGCACTGTCATGGTTCTTTGAGGATATAGAAAGTTCTTTCTCTGTCAGAGCTGTGTGTTATAAGAGGTAGAATTTACTTTGGCTTTGACCTGCTCTCTGAATATACTATATTGAAGTTAGATATTGTTTTCTATTCACTCCATGCTGCCTGTGGCTCTTCCTCTAATCTCTGCTTGTTTCTAACAAGATGCTCTCCCTGTGGACTGTGTGGGTGTGCTTTTGTTCACATGAGGCTGCTTTGGTGAATAAGGGGGCAGGTAAATGGATTGCTCATGTGGTGGGTGTGCAGGAAACAAGGGTATGCATGATTTGCTTTCTGGTTGCTGTCTGTAATAAGACTTTAAGAGTACACAGTTGCATAACTTTGACATTAATGTGACATAGTTATGGTTTGCTGATTCTTAACACCATTAATCTATAGCACTGCTGTGATGTTGACTTCCTGCCTCTCTCACCACTTTGACCCCCGACTACTTTGTCTTCACATGTAGGAGCTAAATGCAGACTTCCAGGCAGGTAAACACCTTTAAAGCATATCTTGTGTGTTGTGATTGGTTAACTAGTTGCTTAACATAATATATCTGATATTTCATAATAATATATTGTTGACAAAACATTAATGTTAGTGATTTAAATAGTCATTAACATACATAAACTATATACTTCTCGTAAAAAAAAAGAAAAGTTTAATGGATTACTGATACACTGACCCCTTTCACCTTTATTGCTTATCGTTTAAACTGCAATGACTGGATGCTCATTTGAAGGTCCATTATTTGAGATCATGATTTAATGTATGTTAATATCCAATTTAAATATATGATTATCTCGAAATAACTCAGAACAAATATTTTGTAATAAATATTAAGAGATATCAAACTTTTATAATTTTGGGCCTCAACAGTTTCTTCCCCGTCATTTTTTTCATGTCACTTCTGAAACTATGCTTTCTCTCACAGCTGAGAAAAAATCCTGATGACAACAGTTGTGTTAAATTTTCACTGTAGTGTATTATCTGGGGATAATGTAAAAACATAACATGAGCATAATTTGTTTATTTATGATAAAAACATAACAGTGTCATAATCTATGCCATACTAATCGTTTAACACCTCTGGATTACGAGATCCTTAAATTGTGTTTACATGTATTTCATTGGTCATATTTTCTCCTCAGATTTGACACATCATTTCACATCACCACTCCCAGTTATCCCATCATTCATTCCACCAAGACCAGCAAAAACCCCTCCTATTCGTGAGGCTGGTAGTGAAGAACCTAAAAAAGGTAGAGACATCATGTAACTAGAGCATAGGCTGAAAATAGTTTCTGCTTTGCTGATGATCACGCAACTATCAGGATAATCGGTTTAAAATATGATGAGAGACAAGTGAAATAATAAATAAATAATGGCATAGAGATTAATCAAACTGTGAACTGTGTTTAGAAGCTCCGTGGTAATTTCACTGCTCAGTCTCTCAGATCCATGGTTATGCAGACATCCATTTTGTGCTCTCAGGACATAGCTGTCTGTGTAAGACTAGCTGCTCTGACCAAAAACGCCTTCTGGTTCTATTATTTTGTTTTACGAGCTGTAATTTTCCATTTCACCAGGATCCAAATTATGAAGCTAGGATTTCACAGTGATGGGAACAGTATATTCCCATGTCTATGAGTTTGAAACTTTGGTAGTTCATACATCAGAAACAGCAAGTTTTCATTAGAATTACAAAAAAATGGAGTGATTTGTAGCCTTCAAAAACACAGTTATTTTGTCCTAGAACTAAATTAATTATTAATATTTTTTCCACCAGTAGGTGGTATATGAAGTATAGTTAGAGGATCAGATATTCTATTGATAAAGATTCTGTTCAGTCTACTATCCAGTGACATAGGTGCAGTCATTCAAGGGTTGACTATACCAGTCATTTCTGATGACGACACAGCAATGTCAATTATTAAATCCTGTAAATATAAACACTTTTCCTTATTTCCATCTGAAGTTTGCTGTTCATAATCTTAGAAGTGCCTGAGCTTGTGTCGGCCTCACATTGCTGAATGATGCAAAGAGAACACCTTTCTCCATTTATGTTGGTCAATGCATATAAGCTCCCAAACCACCATTTTATTATCCAGTCGTCTACCGATTATTTGAACAAATATTCACTCATGCTTTACACTGTGTACAATGATTGTCCAAAGACCTTCATTAAAGTATTTTCCTCTTTCCAGCAACGTTTGCGATGGAGATTAGTGTGGAGCATGATAAGAGAACAGGCAAAAGTCAGGTGGTCTCCACATCAACCATCACCCCAGAAACCATCCAGGAGAGGGGGTTTAAGGTGTACGATGATGGGCGTAAGTCCGTATATGCGCTGCACCCAGGCGGAGGCAAAAAGCTTAATGGAGCAGTTGGAGAGATGACACCCAAAGAAGTAGAAGAGCTGCTGCATCAGGCCACAGATAAGAATGTGCCAACTGAGGTGCAGTACCATCCGCCTGTTTACTCTGTACCCTATACAGGGAACAGCAGGCCTTCAACACCCAGGACACCAAATAAGACCCTTACCCCTACACCCAGCCATAGTCCCCTCCAGAGCACAATCTTATTCAGAAATGAAGCTCAAATCATCAGAGAGGAAAATCTGAGAAGCCAAGACGTGGAGGAATGGAAAATCCCCAGCCCAAGCCTCATCCAACAAGACACCATGTCTAAAGACCTTCTTAGACCTGGAGAAGAAGACAAGCTGGGCTATTATAACTATCAAGAACAAGCCAACAATGACAGTCATCTAAATTCACATCCTCACTTTGGTGCCAGAAGTTCACAAGGACTCAACAACAGCAAGACAGATACCAGCAGTCCAAACTCAGCAGCTCTTGTCTCAATCAAAGCAAGGTCAGAAGGAATGCCAGAACTCATACAGCCAGTATACAGGGCTTTGGATAACAGCAGTCCAGCATTTGCCAGGCACAAGTCTGAAGTTGATTTTGATGCCTTAAGAGAGAGCCCAGGTGATTTTAACAGATGCTCACCTTACAGTGCAGAGAGTACCCCCTCTCTGAACCTTGTCAACACCATGCCAGAAGAGCTAGAATCAGAACCTGTCACTATGATATTCATGGGTTATGAGAACGCTGAGGGTGAGGAGGAAGAAGACATCCAGGCTGAGCTTGTAATCATAGGCAACAGTGATGATGATGAAGAGAACCAGTATGTTAAAAATGAAAGTGATGGGGAGGAGTGTCTCTCATACCATCCAGAGGGATACAAGAGCAAAGTCTTCCAACCCAGAGTAGGTATGGCCAAGGTTGTAGACTGCAGAGACACTGTCAAAGACGCCTACACAAAGAATGATGATTCAGGGCTTCACAAGCCAACTTTTATCCACAAGCCTGGAAAGCACAGTCCGTACCTGCAGGGACAGGGAGGGGATGGGACTGCAAACACAGGCAGCATAAACATGGAGAAGATGAAGCTCTGTTCAACAGGAAGATAATACAGAACTTTACTAATTGCTAAGAAACTGGATCACTGAAGTAGGAATATACAAATAGAATCCAGCTTTCTGTCCAGTCTTTTACCATGTAGTATATTCATGGTTCAAGTTTGATCATACCTTGTGTGTAAATGCATAATCTGCTGCAAATCCAACCAACTTGGCCTAACTCATTTCTCATATAATAAGAGGGAAACAGACTTTTAACTCATGCCATCTGATGCAAAAACCTTAAATGCCTGTTTTCCTAATCAGTAAAACTGATCACAGTCACTGACATTGTGTCAATCAGTCCATGTGCCAAAGAGATTCAGAAAGCTTTGTTGCCACCTTCTGGCAAATAAGTTTCATTACACAGTCACATTACCATTGGCACTGAGATTCTCAAAGCCTGATCATTGCAATTTTGATAATTTTGGGTCCACTGTCTAAGGTTGTACATTGTACATGGTTTTTGAGATATTCAAAATATATGTTATTGGTAAATAAAGCCTTAGAGATTTTTCTATCTAACCTCCTCCAGTTCAAATAGCTTTGTCTCTTTATTTTATCAAGAAGACCCCTTGAAAGGAACGCTAGAACACTTTTATTGTTGCATGATTATGCTGGAGGAAGATGGTTTCTTAATGCCTTACTTAACAGCAGGCCTTGTGGATTATTATTATTATTATTATTATTATTATTCAATGCATGATCATTAATGTCTGACTCATTTTCAAACTAGTCATCATGTCTGAAATTTAAACAGATTTTGTGCATAAGCACTTTGCCAGGGAAACTTATGCTGCTAATTGATATTACCAAGCCAAAGAGATTTTTCACAAGTAGGCAAACCAAATGTCATCTTTAGTAATGCCAACAGAGCAACACAATATGGCCAAAGGTATGTGGTCTGGGTATATTTATCTTTATCCTGGACCTTTGGTCTGAAGAAAAGAAAGTAGTCTTCGAATGTTTTGTCAACACTTTGTGTTTGTTTGTCCCTGTCCTGATTAAGAAATAATTAACCCATTTAATTAATCATCTGGGGATGAACTGGAGTGTGAGTCCGGCCTTATTAACCAACATCAGTGTTGGACCTCAATGGTGCTCTCTGGCTTTATGTCTGTAATCCCTGCAGAAAGGTTCTGAATTATAGAGCAAAGCTTGAAACCAGAAGAGTATTTTTTAAAAATGTGTTAAAATCACATTAATGGTAATGGTATCAAAATCACATGTTTGATTAACACATTAGATGGAAATGTTCTGTTTTTTGTAAAAAGCCCTAATGAATTAAGCTTTAACTATAATAAAGCCATTTGTAACACCTTATAAACATGTACAAGTGGTGCCTCGAATGATGGTCTACATGATGCTGCAGTGAGCAAGACTTTGTTTTGTTTTAATTTTTATTGTAACGATGGAAGCTAAGTGACCTGTGTGCTGTTACTTCCCCTGGGATTAAAAATATATCCTCATCAAGTAATGGTGACAGTGTTGTCTTTGGCAGTGGTACCCAATGTTTATTTTCAATTTCTTTTTCTCATAGAAATCTCATTAAATCGGAGCTAGTTCATATTAGCCACCTGTATTCATCACGAAAGCCGAGAAATAACAGTCTGAGAATTATTTTAATTATGTTAAATAAAATAAAGGAATTCGTAATAAATCTTTAGTGTAAGCTCGTCTGTTTACGGCTAGGACAGCAGATATGCTCTGCATCACGTCTGCATGGCACAAGGACTGACAGCTGAATGTTGCTCTTCTGTTTCTCTTGTAATACACTCGTCCTTGGTTTCTTTCTCTTCCTCTCTGCATGTCTCTGTGGTATTATGAAGAACATGGAGGAGGGTGAAAAAAACGAGGTGGCACTCTAGACTTCTTGCTAAAAGGATAGTTACATAACAGCAATTTCTTATGTAAGCTAAAAACCTGAAAAGTGAGAAACCTAGGGGCATCCATTGTAATTACTGTCACCGAAATTCAATTTTCATTTTCCAGAGGAGTTTACTTAACCACTGTGTGAATATATTTAACTGTCCTCCGCTAACAGCAGCATGCATGCCTTGTTAATTGTGAAATATTAAATTTTTTGGGTGGATATGGTGACTCATCATGGATTGATTAGAGTCAGAAAACTCATTGTGGACATAGTAAGCACTTTCTTTATGAAAAAAAAATACAACCTCAACCTCTTACATTGTTTGGAAGTTAAAAGTTCCCAGGTCTGTGGATTATTCAAAGTAACAAGTATACATCGCTGTAGGAAATAAATATTCATTTTACAACAGTTCAGCAGTGCAAGCACAATAGTTTATGTCTCCATTGACTAAATACTGTTTTTCAGAGTAAGAAACAAAAGGTTTTTTTTCTTAATTCATAACCTTCATGCTATCTACATTACTTTTCATACATTTTAATCTGAACCTTTATGGTTAAGGCACAAATCTAATTAGATTAGGTGAAGGAGAGATCTTAGTTATGTTTAATAGGAACCAACATCGACGGTTGGTAGGAGATGGGATGTGCACACCGATCTCCACTGTCAATGTCATTGTCACTTTGTTGAGCTATATGAAATTGAAATTGCAAAGAAAAATCTCACATGGAAAAGTCAAAAATTCTACAAACAGAATCAAACTCATGAGAATTGCAGTGGAATGGAGTGCCACTAACTCTAACTTGATCTTGTGGTGGTTATTGTCTGTTATTACGTGTCTGATTTAAATACTTGGTTCTAATTACGGTTCTGTTATGTTATTTCTTGATAACAGAGCATTGTTATGAAGAACAGACCGTTGCTAGGGATGTGGGTCTAATCACACAATCGGGAGGACTGACTGTAATCATATCAATCCGCCGAAAGTCCGGTAAATTTGACATCGGCTTGTTTATATTGCGACAAAAAGAAAAGAGACGAAAACAGCGGAGAGAACGCAATAAAGGTTAAATGGTGCAAAAACTGAAGGCTATGACAGAGATCTACAAAAGTGAACGGCACATGAAGTAAACATTTAACGGATACGGGATACGGCATGGTTTAAAGGCGGTGAATGGAAAAGAAAATGTCAACAGACTCTGACAGGGACGAGACAGAAAACCTCAATCGGGTGCTGCACTGATTCCAGTGGTCCGGTTCACAGTGTCTTACTTCACTTTCAGTGGAAAGGTTTTCATTAAATGTGAGTAAAAACAGCTAGGTTAGCTCATTTTATTGTGAGTAATATTAGCTTGGTTAGCCCTTTTTAAGAAGACTACAGAGTTAACTGTTTCCATGGACGCAGTTCTCACTGTGAGTGTAAAGGACAATTTTTAAATGGAAAACAGGAAGATAATCATTTTTAAATTAATGAAATCATTTCCAAATCAATATATTGTGTCAAATAACTCATTTCGTAAGTAAAAAGTAGGTAAAAAGCTGTGATGTATAGTGAGCAGGTTGTTATAGCGGAGGAACCCCTTCAGGGTGAGACAAGACCCCTCCTGCTCATCCTGTCAGGGTTTCATTCCACGCTAACAACCCTCTCACTTTACATTATCCCTTACATGTTTGCGCTAGTGGATGGATATACAGATTGATTCGCATTTTCACAGATTATCTGTCACTTTGGCTAACGATTGTGATATATTTGGATGGAAACCTGGTCACTTAGTGAGATGTCAACATGAAGACGAAAATTAGTGTAACACTTTTTAATGTCAGGCAAAGCATTGGAAAATGGGCCTGGCTGTGATAGTTGGACATATGTCAATGGTGAATGAGAGTATCCCCACACGTGCACTTAGACCTGACTGAGAGCTCAATAAAATGATATATGAATGGATCCCTTCAATTCAGTTCATATAATTAACCCAAAGACACAACAGTTATTCCCAAAATCCTTAATGGGACACTGAGTGAATGAAAATGAATGAAACTCTTTGCCAGTTGATGACGGGGGGCTGGTGAGACAGGTCCAAAATGTTGATGCACTCTATCTTCCAGATACAACGTGACTCACAGCCCATCCCAGGTTGCTGTCACTTCTCCTGGCATCTTCTTCATTTTCGTCATGGAGGTGGAAGTTACGAACGCCAGCCACATGATTAAGACTTCCCTCTTGAATGCAATGAAAGTTTTACGGTTTTGAGGCATCAGAAAGATTCTTTCCCAGGTGTACCGTTACAGTTAGCAGACAATTGTCAGTATTTGAGTATGAGAGTAGATTTATGTTTAAGTGTTTTGGTTGCATCAGTGCATTTCGGTTGTGAGATGAGCTGTGCTAAGATGCATGTCAGTATAGAGAGCTGCATGATTCTGGCCACCACCAAACTTCAAATACATGATTAACATAATTAACAGGTTTTCTCACAGGAAAAACTAAAGAAAATATAGAAATGTAGGTGTAACTTCCAAAATTTGCAATGGGATTTTTAAGGGTTCTACAGAAAGGCAGAGAAAAACAAGCAGGCTGTTAAAATCAGCCACGCTGCGGGACTGAATGCATGTATGAGCACAAGATGAGCTCCTCTCAGTTGGAGTGTGTTTTGTCAGAGAAAGCTCATGTATTGGCTGTCTCCAGAACACCCCCCTTCCACCAAACATCCAATCAGAGGCAGCAGCAGCCAGCAGAGCTGCCAGTATGAGGCTGCACACAGAAACAGAGCATAGCCCTCTGCATTAGCCCGCCACACTGTCCAGGTAGGTCCATTAACACATACATGCACGCACACACTCACGCACACACACACACACGCAACCAAAAGTTTACAAAGATTTTCCTTTGTGTCAGAGTATAGATCCACTCTGCATTATCTGCTGCTGCTGCTAAAATGGAAATCATGTCATGTGTTTGGTATTGATGTGGATGGAGGGATGCTGCAAGCCCCCAACCAGAGTCGAGTTATTGGGTTGATGATATGCTGTGTATCGACTAGCTGCAGTAGTCTGTGTGTGTCTATGTGTGTGCGTTGGCTTGGAGGGTGTGAATAAGCTGTGAGGTTAAACTGTCTTTGCATAGAGTGGATCAATGTTAATGTTTTTGATGAGATAATATTTCTAATTTGACTTGAGATGTTGATATATGGTGATTAAATACTTTTAAAGAGTCTGTTGACTAAAGTATTTCATCTCACCATTGGTGTCTACTTATACAGATAGAGGCAGAGAAAGGATATGAAAGTATGCATTTTTGTTCAATTTCGCCTTTACATGTATATGTTTATATGCAATAAAGTTTGTTATCCATTATATCAAGAAATGTAGCACTTTTGGTGTCAGATACAAAGTAAATCCTGTAGAGAAGCGTGTTGCTGACAGTGTGCAGGGACCTAACACATCCACTATTTTTTTTCAAAGGGTAAAAGAATACTTATGAGTTGTGGTTGTCTTGTATGGATTGATAAGTTGGCTAAGAAAAGGTTTTAATAATATTCATGAAGAATTATGAATGGTTGTATCATAGTTTATCAGATTTTATATTAATTCCTGCATCATGTTAGTTCGTTACTCAATACTTTCTAACTTCCCTACTCTGCTTGTGGCTCTTAGCTTGAAGCCTATTGATTTCTACTGAAGACATAAATCTTTAAAAACAGTCCCAAATATACATTTACTTTGCTCAGTATTTTCCAGGAATGGATGATATCTGAAGTTGATATGAGGTGTCTTTTAAACACAATGAAATTGAGCATTTGTTGGGAACTATTTTAAGTGGTGAATAATACTGATTAATCCTCGAGTTAGTATTGCTGGCTGCAGGACTATGTTTGTGGGATTGCGTCAAAATGACCTACAGAGTGTGTGTACGGGGGAAATCTTTTTCTGTGCAACAGTATGAATTATTGATGCGATTTTATATGTTTTGGACAACAATGTAAAGGAACATATAGATATTTACAATTTGTACAGTAACAGCCTTTCTTCAAAGCTTAATGAATGCCTAATACTGAATTTAATAATGCATATTTCTCAATAGACAGTATAAAATGGTGCTATTAAAGGCACAGTTAAGCCTGTAGCTGTCTTGTGCACTCAGCTGCAATGATTGCATGTGAATTCTGAGTGTAGAGAGAGAGAGCCAGTGTTTTCATGGCTCTCACAACCATGAAATGAAAACTCTTACTCATGTCAGTGCCTGTGTAGAGCCGCTATAAAGACACACACACACACACACACACACACACTACACACTGTGTGCACACACAAAACATCTGTACAGATTTGTATCCCTCTGAGTGAACTTCCACTGTCATATTTGTCTCATCTGTTAGTGTGATACTTACATACAAGTAAATGCAGACAGTGTGTGTGTCTGTGTGTGTGTGTGTGTGTGTGCGTGTGTGCGTGTGTGTGTGTGTGTGTGTGTGCGCGTGTGTGCGATCGGGGTTGGTTGGGAGGTTGAGGTTGTTTTAATAAAATAATAATGTTTCTTACACAGACCTGACAGCCCTCATCTTTTCATTAAGTTTTGACAGGCCAAAATATATTTAGAAGTGGTGGAGGGAAACATTCAATGAATTAATTATTTCTCATAGTGGGATATAATTTACAACCTTTATATGGCTTCATCTAAATCTTGTTGATATAAACTCAGAGCAGAAATGAGTTCTGTTATTTTTCCTCAGAACACAGACTGGACTAAAAAGGGTAGACAAAAACACTCCCCTTTGCACTGCCACTTGTTGCAAATGTTCAGCTTCCACTGCTGTTAATTAACTGCATACCCCTGATACAAGAGGCATTTCATACCAATGTCTTTTTATCTTCAGGACTTAAAACAAACACTTCACATTTCATAAAGATGTGAGACAGTTGAATCTGAAGGCTGAAAAACTGTTGATAATTCCTGCACGTGTCCAACCTCACAACTCCAACGCGACATTTATGAAGGGCTAAATGTCTCAACTGCTCTTTACTGAGCTTGGAGATTCATTGTTTTCAGAGAAGCCGGCACTCATTCAAGTGACAATTCACATGGTTCTTGCCTTTCTTGATTTTAATGACACCCTCACAGGGACAGTCATTTTGATATTTTCCATTTGGTGTACACACATGCTCCACATAATATAATTGTAAAGACTCTAGCGATCTGACATCATAGCATTAAAATATTATGGCATATAACTTTATATTGTTAAGAGGGGGATTTGCCCTTTTTTCTGTAACATCATGACAAAAAAACAGGATTTAACTCAGTAAGTAGGCTAGTAGCAAGTCTATCACAGAGTGAAATTGACATCAATTTAATTAGTTCAGTCTATCATTTTTTTTTTTTTTTTTGCAATATGGTGCCTTATACGGTTTCAGTTTTGTTCTACAATTCTTGTTCTTAAGTGTTCAGGCCACTCAATGCCAGAATGGTCGAATGTGATCCTATTTTACGTTTAGTTGAACACTGAATTTGTGACACTGTTCTTTGATGCCCACCTTCTAACTGTGCACTTTGTTAATAAATGTAACGCAATGGTAGGAATCCACATTTTAGATATTGTAGATTCTATCAAGATTCATATTTGAAGCCACTGTCCACAGTCATGGCTGCAACTTTGTGTTCTATTTCTATCAGAATCACCTTTTTTAGCAAAGCATGTTAAGGGTATTTTTGCTGTTTTTGTTTCTCTCAATAAACTTAATGATTCAATAGAAAAAGAACAACAAAGTTTAACAAAGTAAATTTATTCTATTTATTGCCTCAAACAGCTTCACAATCTATACAACAAATGACATCCTCTGAAATAGAATGGTTATCACATTGGTTGTCAGAGGTATACAACCTTGAGGACAAGTAGACAGAGAGCTCTGAGCCCTTTTTGACTTAGAAGAACCCTCTGTGAGTCTGTATGGGAGACACAAGAAATTGGACTTTCACTCCATGCCCTGGCTTTTCAGCTCTCTCGAATCTAAGACTGTTTTCAGTTTGTTATATTTTGCGAAATAGCCAAAACAATGTAGCACTCTTGATTTTAATGAAATAGTTGCAGCTTTCACAGCATAGATAGGACAAACTCTTGATTTGTATTGGAACATAATGTGTGTGTTTGTCATTGGGAAACAGCCGCAGGGAGCCTCATCTCCACTCAGTCTCATCTTAATGACAGTTCTCCCAATACTCTCCTGTATGTGTTTGTGTGTGTGTCAGTTTAACCCAGCTGTCCACACATTAGGCCATCAAGCTTTGCTTTCACTTAGTTATAATCCCAACAAGGTGTCAGCAAATGGACAGTATACAGTAGTGTTTGTGTAGTTTGTTTGTCTGTGCCCCTTGGATACTATCTATCTATCTTTGGATATGATTTCTGTATGGATGACCTACTCCATGTTGTCGGTAGGTAAAGCTTAGCTCTGTGGTATGTTAGGTGGAGAGGCAGTAGATAGCATATTTTGGCTCTAACACCATAAGTTAAAGTGGAATTTCTTACAGGCATGTAATTGAGATTTCAACTTTTTTTTATAATGCATGCTATAAAGCTGTGATTTTTGGGCTGTATCATTGTTCTGATTGCGGGCACAATTGTCATTTTACTTTACTAAATCGCCGTCAACTTAAAAAATATAATCACATAAAATAATAAGAATGTTGTTTGTTTAATGGCAATGTTCGGGTCTTCGAATTTGTATTGTTTGTAAAAAGACAAAAAAAAAAAGAATATCACTAGATCCATGATTTAAACATAGAGCAGACAGATACTGCTAATTATTATCTGACTTCATATTTCAGTAGACATATCACAGAAAGTTGCACGGTGAATCCAGAATTTTTTGTACTTGAGAGGAGACATTTTAAATAAGTAGCCACACCGAATCCCTGCTGTTTGTCGAGAATCTGGACTGTGATGCATTTAAACCATATTTTTTTTAACAAAGTTGTTACAAAAGCCTAGAACCGACATCAAACAAGGTGAAAGAATGATGAGTAAAAAGCTAGAAGTGAAGCTAATAATCAAGAGCACTGGACACTGTCACATGTCAAGGCCAAAATTTAACAGTGCTGTAAACCATTTTCACACAGCCCTGTAACTGGAAAACTCAAAGGCAGTCACTTAGAAGCTGAAGAGATTTGGAGAAGCTGTGTTTTCCATGAACTATCAACTATTGAAGGAATTTGGATATTTTGTATTGAAGGCATAAAAGAAGTTAAAAAAAAAGAACAACATACTGGCTTTGTTTAGGATGAGAATTGCAGATGCACTGTCAATGTCACAAAAATTATCCAGTCTTAGTGAAATATAAGGAAATATGAAGGTGAAAAAACAGCCAAGCCATAATGCCGATGTAAATTATATTTATAAGCCTCAGGCTAAAACTTCACAGGAATATAATCGAAAGTTGATACCAGTAGATTTGGTGTTGCATCATGTTCTGCTGTCAGATGGTTGTGACTGTCGACTGAAGTTGCTGTTGATTACCGTCATGCACATGCATGCATTAAAATTAACAATGTCATGAACTATAGACTTCTAGATAATTCTTGCTGTGGTGATCAAACTATTTTTATATCAAGCATTGTTTTATGTAATCAAAGAAAAAGTTCAACATTTGGGGAGATGCGTTTGTTTTAAAGATTAGAGCTTCCAAATACATCATCAGGGATCTTGATAAGCAACCAACACTTATCTCAAGTTATCGTTCCAATGTATTAGCTGTAATTTGACACCCTTAGATCCCTTAAAAACACGGTATTTGACCGGTGAGACATGCCTTATGTCCTTACGGTAACCTTAACCTTAACAGTTGTTTATTAAGTTGACCCATTGCAGTGTGTTATACATGACCAGGTTTTCTCAGATTTTTCCAAAATGGCACGGGGTTACTATTTGTAGAAGTCTGTCTGTTTTTAGTTTTGCTATTAAGGTTGCATAACCAACACGTTTATATTTCATGCTTTGGTGTACAGTGACTTTTTTTTCAACAGATGTAATGCCATGTTCTGGTTAAGGTAAAAACGTGCAGGACTGCTATATATCTCAGGTTTTGGAGGGTAAGTTATAAGTGATGGGTACCGGGCCGAGGCTAAATTACTAGAGACCATAGTAGCTCAGATGTGAGCAGGTCTTTTGTCTATACTTTCATAAGGTTTAGGTGTAAATTATAATCACTATGTAGCCTCTCCCTGCTCTCTGTTCAGGAGCACTTGTAAATAAAAGGCCAATACGTTATTGAATACAATGTAAGCATGCGGGAAAAGGGAAATTTCTCATCCAACACCGTAAAGGTTTGCACTAGCACAAGACGCTAGCTCGGCTAATACGGATCATTTACAAATTGTAAATAGGAGCCGTTGTAGCGGCTTGGACCCAGAAACAGTTTAATGCGGAGGTGTGATGTTGCCACTTTACAAATGGATAAGTTCAATCCTGTTTACAGGTAGGATACTGATCCTCACTTGGGGACCTCTATGGGAAATCCTATAGAAAAAGGCGACACCCCTCAAATAACTACAAAATTTAGTCTCTATGAACTCATACAAACTTTAAGGAATTAGAGGGAATAGAAATTATGTGGACCACGTTTGTGATTTTTGACATGTAGGCTACTAACCAGTAAACAACAGGGAAATAATGGCAACAGTAAGTGTGTTTCTTTTCCTTAATTCTGCCAGTCTGAAGAGAAGGGCTGCTGACCACAACAAGCTGTCTCACCGGGAGACAAGCCCCTCCTTGTGGCATTAATTAGGACTAAACTCAATATGAGATTTTACACAAAATCACAAGGTATGCACCCATTTACAGATTTACACCAAAACTAAACTTTATACACAAAATAACTTTTCTGTGCGTCACACTGCACTTCTCCATACTTTTTTCCTGCCCCGTTCTCTGAGCAATTTATAATATTCCCAAATATAGTGCATTACCCAGGGGGCACCATTTGACGGCCACCTGTTGCAGGTCTCTTTTTTTTCCACTGTCAGCTGCTAGTCTTAGTAAAGTTAACCTTACAATAATGGACTGGAAAAAGTGGAAAAACAGATAACTAGAAATAATACATTTTTAGCCTATATTACAATCAATTCTGTTACTCGTCCAAACACTTCAAAAAGTAGGCTACTTTATGATTTGCGGATACTGGCTGATACACACCCCAGCATGCAAATGCATGGAGAACTGGCACTTATTTTTTCACTTCAAGCACTGCTCCCAATCACATTTAACAGTCTGCTGATGAGGTGGTGAGGGGGAGGTGGAGGAGGCGACAGCTGAGCTGTGTCAGGCCTGTTGATGGTTACCATGGCACTCAGTCTGTCGTACGCATGTGTCCTTGTTGGCATGTGTGTATCTATATGTGTATGTTATTGAAAACTTCCAGGAGCAAACATGCAAGTGTGTCAGGCCAGTTGTGAATAAATCAGGGATGGCGAAGATAATTTTACTAATCTCTTAATATTAGCAGAAAGCACACCATTTTCAGGTCTGACATGTCTGTGAATAAATTCAATGATAATGTTTACATTTAAGGGCTGTACATTTGTACAGTGGTTCGTGCTGTCGCCTTACACCTAGAAGGTCCCTAGTTCGAACATAGGAGGCCTTTCTGTTTGGAGTTTGCATGCACGAGTTCCACTCCGGTTAAGTTAATTGGCGATGCAAAAATTGCCCGTAATGTGTCTGTCTCTTTGTGTCAGCCCTGTGATTTACTGGCTGCCAGTCCAGGGTATACTCTTGCCCCCCTTATAAGTATAAGCAAAGTGAAAAAGCTGGGCTAAATAGATATTCAGATGGACGAGAGGATGCTAATATATGGAGATTTTTTATTTTCATTTAAAAATATTTCATCTATTGATTTGACTTTATAATACAAATGAAGCAAAAAAGGCCCTAAAGGCCCTGTGTTTAACAAGTGTAATGTCTGCTGAGAAAAAGCTTTATTCAGCCTAAGTTTTCTTTTTCCTTCTGGCCATTTGCCCACAAGTTCGATAAATACTGCAATAGCTGGCTTTCTGAAATCCTAAAATAAATCAACATTGGCTTTTATTAAAGAACCACTCTTCAACATGGAACTTACACTTGATTTGAGGGAATTAGTGGCATAAAGAAGCTTTTAATATGAAAGCAAAATTAATTAAGATTAAATAAAAGGAAGAAAAACTTAAAACAAACAAAATTAAGGTTCGCTTCACCATGTTATTGGTTTTTTTTGAGATTTTTTAATTTTTATCTGCAAATTTAATACCTGAAACTTGTTCAGCTGTTTAGATGGTAAGAAAAATTACTCACTCAGCTGCTTCAAGGTTTAGGCTATATGCAGGTCTCTGACCAGGATCATCCTCACCTTCTGCAGGCTATAATTTTGTCGTCTAATATCTCTAGAACATTCAAGTTCCCTTGACCTTATCTTAGACATGGACCTCGATGCATAACAAAGAGGTTCTCAGCTTTGTTTTAACTTGTCATAACATTTCTTTTTTATTTCTATCGCAGTACAGACCACAAAAGAAAAAAAGGATACAAAAATGTTCTTGCATGAGGCCCCATGACTTGCACCAAATGTAAGCAATTAAATGGACTGCACTCAGTGCTTTTCAAATCTTCCAACCACTCAAAGCCCTTTCACTACATATTACATTCACCGAGTCACAAACACATTCATACACTGATGGCAGGGGCTGCGGTGCAAACTGCCAATCTGCCTATCAGTATCTAATCGCACGTTCACACATCCACACATCGATGAGTATGCCTTGGGGTTTAAACAAAAGCCTTAATCAAAGGCCTTTAGCTTTCCAAGCCTAACCACTTGGGAGACTTAGAAAGTGAACCTGCATCTCTGGTGCCCACCACATAACTTTTCACAAATGTATTATTGAATTGTCAGGATAACTCCACAAACACTTAAATGAAAATGTTTTCACAAGCATTAATTTGTATATTTAGAGAATTTAGAATATTTAGAATGTTATATATAAATGCGCATGATAAAAACGGAATATTTAGCTAATATGCAAATTCACACTGCCGGTTAGCGGAAGTACACCAAAATAAAATCCAAATAAAAGCTTGAGTGCAAGCCGCCTCTAACCAACAATGACTAAAGCCTGTGTGACTCCGTGCGCTCCTCAATCTGTTGCCAGCTAATTAGCCCAACACATTGGAAGGGCCGTTTTGGCTTTAATTCAGGCTTTGAGCAATGCAACAGCATCCACGACCGACAGAACTCGGTAAGTTTGTTTTCTAACTTTCACGTTTTCTAACATGCTATCCAATATTAGCATGTAAAGCTAACTAACGTTAACCTGGTACAGATTAGCTTTGCTGGGTTAGCCTTTGTATTGTGTCATTTGAGTCGCATTTGCGGTGGACACTTGTGTTGTGAAGCATATGACAAATAAACTCAAACTTATTCTACTCCAAATATGACACAAATGACAAAATACATAGGGTAACCCATCAAGGCTTATAGAGGGTTAACGTTAGCTAGCTTTACATTGGATAGCATGTTAGAAAATGTGCGAGTCAGAAAACAAACTTACCGAGTTCTGTCTGTGGTGGATGCGGTTGCATTGCTCATGTCGTAATACTCATTTGTAAATGATTACTTAATGAACATCACTAAAAGGGAGTATTTGCTAATTGTGTTCATCATTACTAAATCATCACTTCACACGAGTTCCCCATTACTTCCTTGACTTGTGTCCCCCCCAAGTAAAGTGAGGTTGTAATACTCATTTGTAAATGGCCACATATCAACCAATGAATGAAGTAACTGTGAGTTAACATCCCTTTATTGATGATCTATTAAGTGTAAACTAATGACAGAAAGTCACAGTGACTTCATCATTTCTTAATGGTGAGCGTCAGGAATTCATGATACATCCTGCATTAATTCATGCATTAAATCATCATGAGTCATGCATTAGTTAAGCATTACTTAAGCATTACTTCAGTATATAAATTGTACCCTTAAAAAGTGTTACCAAGCATTGTCACAACAACCACTGGAGCTGTAACAATGATTCCAGTGTCTGTTTAGTCTCTGCTTGGTCCCATATCCCAAAAAAGAATTAATGAAAAGAATGTGCCTACTGTGAATGTTTCAAATAGAGATGAGGAGGAAGAGGAGAGCAAAGGGATTAGAAACTTGGTAGAGAGGGAACAGGCACTGGCAGTATTTGATGTTAGGAGTCAGCAGCCATGGGTATCCTGTTAAATACTCTGAGCTTTGTAGTGAAAAGAGCCCACAGGCGCTGGTGAGCTGCTGGCCCGACACTTGGCAGCAGGAGCACATGACATCAGCTTCAGGATGAGGTGGATTCAAGCAGAGCCTTCCAACTGCCAAATTTGGTTGAGTTGTATCTGGTGGTATTGTTGTATTTGTTGGTGTTGCGCTTTATATTTATGGTGGTCTGTCAGATGACACCAACAGAGTAGTGTAGTTAGAACTCAGCTCTTTAAGAATGCTATACTTATCTTTATTAGATGACATAAGTTCTGTCTCAATATGGACCCCACACCATTATTCCCAGATGGGTATTCTCAAAGAACCATGTGTAGCCTCAGCTTCCAATTACCTCCTTAATCTGCACCTGTTTTTCAGTGCATGCTAGCAACTAGTTCTAAAGATGATTCTAAAGGATTAAAAGACAAACGTGTTTCTATTCTCTATAGGCTTAAGACTTGGAGTCTGCCTAAGAGTTTTCAGAACTTTACGGTTTCTTAGTGGTCCAGTGTCAGCAAGTACTCAAATGTCAATGTCTGCAATCCTATGTATTATTATTCCAATAAATTACCCAAACAATAGGTAGACTTGATGAATTGTCTCTCAATATTCAGTCATCATGGTAAATGGACTGTACTTATATAGCGCTTTTCTAGTCTTTGCAACCACTCAAAGGAGCTTTTACGCTACATACCACATTCACCCATTCACACACATTTATACACTGATGGCAGAGGCTAGTACGTAAAGTGCCCAACTGTCAATCAGATATCACACTCATATGGCCACCGGGAGCAATTTGGGGTTCAGTGTCTTGCCCAAGGACACTTCACCATGTAGCCTGAGGGAGCTAGGGATCGAACCTCCGACCTTCCGATTGAAAGACGACCGACTCTACCACTGAGCCACAGCCGCCCTCATCACATTCTCCCCAGAATATAGTTATTGATTGCCCACTCCACTCAATTGGCTTTTATGTGGATGTAAAAATGAACACCATAACACAGGACTCTGACCTCAGGGACCAGGATTCATGCCGTCCCACATACTGAAGCACAGAACCATGATTATCATAATTATAACACTGTTGGCAGTGAGCAGTTTGCAGATACACTCACTATAGCATTTAGTTTTTCTCC